>NC_060229.1:6047900-6410232 GCF_907164935.1 Osmia bicornis bicornis
GGCCAATGCACTTAGAAGTTACAACTAATTAAAATTTCCGGAAATCTCGACTTTTCATCTAATAACGTGACTTTTGGAAATTTTAATAACTTTTAAATGCGTTCACCGATCTCGATTAAATTTTCAACATACATAGATATAACTTATTTGAATTTACGAAAGACATATTTTAAATTTCCATTATAGGCTCACATAAAAAGTTAAAAAGTTACTCTTCACAATTTCAACAAATTGTAATTCTTTAAAACGACAAATCACAAAGCTTTCCAAAATACCTTATTCATTTGGTCCAATTTTAAATGAGGTATTCTATTTTAAACGGTGTCCGAATATTTTTGTGTCCCACTGTATGCATAATATTTCAATTTCCTTGATTTGTCTCCAGATTACAGCAGTGAGTAGCTTTGACAGTCGCAAATGCTGAGAAAATAATACGGCAAAGGGTTCTTTGTTAATCAAAATTGACAATGAAAGGTTTAATTCGTAGAAGTTTGTAGGAGAAATTTGAAAATCCCAAATTACTGAAAATGAAGTCGAGATTCCTCTTTCTCTAGCAAAGAACATATCTCGTGATCCGCAAAGTGACATGCATTCAAGAGTGCTTCTCCTGGTGGACCATTTTGCGTGAATCCGCGTGGCTTAAAGTACGGATTGAAAGCCGGAGAAAGAGAAGACAACGCAGGATAGACGGGAAAAGGGATGGAAAAGACTCGGTGCAGGAATATTTACCGTGGGTAGCTTTTCTGCTATCGTCCTTGCGGCTGCCAGCCAGCTTGCTCGAGTTTATTTTAGAGAATACCGTATCCTGTTTCCCCTTGGAGACTTTTGTGCACGGCTTCGCCAATTGAAATCAACTTCACTCGAATTCCACTTCCGTGGAGAGTAACAGAGAGCAGCTTCTTTGCCATTAGATTCGAGGATTCGGGGTAAAAGAATTCGGATGGTTAAAAGGTAAATTCAGTTCCCGATTTCGAGGCAGCAATTCTGTTGATAGGAAAACAAAAAGAAAAAAGATAAAAGGTTTCGTTGTATAAAAAATTCCTTTACCACATTGTTTGCAACCGCGAATGCATTTCGTGAGAATTTACGCGATATCGTAAAAAGGCAAGATTCGCAGGGCAATCGATGCTTTCGGGATTCAGGACTCGAAATTAACTTACGACGGGCAGGATTTTTGCGTCACGAAACGATCGTACGAACCTGTTCCTTGGCCCTCGGCTTTGTAAAGAGCTCGTAAAACGACCAGCATCTCTGCTTAATGCCGTTGTTTTTGGTGCTTCGATAATTATGTCGACAACGTTCTCTGAGATCGGGATAAAAAAAGAACAGGTGCAATGTAAGTGTCAGCACGTTCAATAAATTCGATGGAAAATGAATAACAAACTGATTGAAATCGGTAATTAACACCGTTTAACTGCAATTAGCTAATGCCATTACATATTCTCGGAAATAACACAGCGTTTACTGTTAATTGGAATAGTTATTGAGAGTCGGCGAGGCGATCGCCATTCGATGGATATCGTAGATGCAGCAGGTTGCAGTCCTGCCTGGTGACCTAACGTGGTTAGCCTGGAGGTAATAATTGCGGCTAGTACATTGCCTTGTAATCAAATTGGGTCGCGTCCGATCCCGAGCTACCGTGACGCAGCTCCAATTATCACAATTCACCTTAGCATCTACCTGTTACGAGACGATTGTCTTGCGGAATTCCGTCGATGGCCGCGGACGTGGTCGATTCGCGAATTGACCATTATCGAATAGATCTAGAACTGGCGATAAAAGGAAAATTGAACCGTTATCGCGATACACTGCGCGAAGCAACGAGAGGTCGGCGAACCTGCAACGTGCTAATAAATGATCCTGAACGCCAGGTGTTTGCTAAGCTCGTAATCGCCAGTCAAATGCTATGACGATCGTTTCGTACTCTCTCCAGACTTACGAGATGAAATTATTACGGTAATAAAAGGAGAATTCTGAATTCTTTAACACACTTTGACTGCCACGCTGAACCCGTTGTTTGTCTTCACAAATCTTATCTATACGAGTACACCCAAATTTAATAAATTTACTTAGGGATTAATGCGTGCATTTTTTCGCGGTTTACGAACTCGTACACAGTATCCAGGGCACTATTTGTAAGTTAAAAATTTCAAATTGTTACTGCGGTCTACTCATTTACGGCTATTTCTCTAACTTAAATATCCTAGGAGAAGGAGAATTAAATGTAGAAATTAATTCGTGATTAATTAGTAATTTAGCATTATTCTGTTTTAATCACTATTTTACAACGATAACAATTATATTAATAATTGAAATTACTATAATTTTTTAAAAATAAATCTTCAATTAAAATAAAGAAAAAGCATCAAATTAATTTCGATTATCTTTACAATATTTAATTACATAAACTACACGAGTAGTTTTGATTAAGTAAGTCAAAGAATTCCTATAATAATAATATGAGTGATGGATTCCTATATAAATTCAAGTGTCAAAGTATTAAATAATTTCGTCCAAAGAATTAAGAGGATCAATGCAAATACCCATTCTCAAAATAGTATCATCGTTTCTGAATTGTTATGCAAGCGAACAATCGTTGATTGAAACATATTCTCAGTTCGAAAGGGATAGACCTCAGTTCGGTGCACACGACTATTTATAACGAATCGATACGAGCCGTCGGCCGGCGCATTCTTCACGTGCTCGACGCTTACACGTGCAAAATGATACCAGGAGCACGCGAGAGTGTAACACCGTACGATTCCCGAGGAAACGGTAAAAAGAGGATCGGGAGAATTGCAGGTTACCGGAGTTCGAATCGTGACGGACGCGAGTTGTCCAACTGGATGCAACGGTATCCGGCTGATTATGCATCTGATAGGGTAGCAGGTGACGTCCGATCCGCGTTGAATCCTCGCGAGATAATCGCATCTGCTCGCGCTAGGTATAACTTAGGCGTTAATTAAACGAAGCTTGGATTCGTCGCGTAGGAAATTAACGAGCTGGGCGTGCGCGAACGACGATTTATCGTAGGGAATAAGGACAACCCTCCGAAGAAATATCGTTTTTCTGGAGATTCAATTTTCCATCGAGCACAGATCCCGGCTTTAACGAGGATCATTCGAACTGATTGCCGTAAATTATTAGCCGACCCGTATCTAAGATTGAAAATCTCGAGAATGGGGCTATAGCATTTAGACCTTCTGTCACTTTTGTACAGGCCAAAAAATTCTTGTGCCATTATGTTTAGTGGGTCAAAATCTCAAAGAATAGCCGAAAAAAATTTTTTTTTTTTTTTTTGCCAGTTCCAGTCTGATCGAAAATGGCCGAAAAAGGGTTGGCTCCAGAGCGAATTTCGCTCTAATTCTCTTTAGATCTATCGAAAATTTTCCAACGATAATTGTACGAAGAATTGATCCATCCACTTTTCTCTGGGTACGTTCGTTCCCTCGGGACGATTCCGCAACGTTTACAATGTTGTTCTGGGGTTTTAGTTTATCCAAATTATGCACCGCGGCGACGAATGAAATTGCGGATCCCTGGACGGACGATTAATCGTTTGACCACCGACGACCGGTCGGCGAAAAGGGCGAAAATGTTCGTCGCTATGGTATTGCACAAGCACAGCAAGCACAACAATGGGAACCACTCGAACCATCATTCGAGCAACAACAATACCACCCGCACAACCAATAACCTGAACAACAATCACATCAACAATAACGTCACCAATTTGAATCAGACCTTCAACGCGAGAGCGGTAAGTGTTGAATATTTCGAATACCTTTCGTTGGAATGTCGATACATTCGGATTATGTTAATCGGACACGTTTGAAAGAAACGTCGCTTGTTATTTTTAATTTGTTTCCTCGATTCCGTATATCGCGTGCGATTCGAATGAAACATACGAGATTGATATAAAATCAATGGCTGCTTAGAATTTTCCAGACTTCCGTGTTTAAAAGGCTAACGTTCTCAAGGTAGTTTCATTAGGTGCCCAAAGGCTGATACTAATTATCAGAATTAATTAACCAAACCGAGCCGTGAAAGTCTGGAAACTCTCACGATCGCAGCCGTGGCGCTAAAAGCAGGAAACGTGTTTTTGTATGAGGTTATTTAATGTATAAATACCCTGTATACACCTGTTGCACCGCGGCCGAAACGAAAGCCGTTCGATTAATCGAAGTGACAGTAATCTTGGCGAACAGTTGCAATTAAGCGGGCACAGCGTGCACCGGGGGAAAACGCATTTGAAACCGGTAATACTTGAAATCGCGTTAAAAACCATTATTCACTCATTGAATCGGCGTGAAATGAATTTTTCCAACCGTGATGGAACGGCTGTTCGTGTCCAATCGGTTACAGGCGTTTCGTGCAACAAGCACGATTTTCCTGTTACCGATTCCCAACGATATTACGCAAACGATTTCGTCATTTTTCACCCCGACTAACGAAACGAATTTCACGTAACCTCGCGGTATGGAAAAAGGGACGCGTTTTTGGCAAGGTTTAGAAGGATTTATCATCGATCCGAGGAGGGGAAAAATCTGCTCGCTCCTTTCGGCACGGTTAAAGTCGACAGAAGAAAAATTTTTCCGCTCGACGGGGAATCGCGTTTGCGCCTCGAAGGAGAGTTATCTTCGTCGGTGCGGAAATCCCATGAAATCGCGACGATTTCGCTGACGCGAATGCGAACGCGAGCGTCTTGCCACGCTGATATCCTCCTCTCTACCGAATTTATTTTATTCCTCTTTCCCCTATTCGTTGACACCCTCTATCTACCTTCCCACCCATTTTTCCGAACCCTTTCAGGGTAATAACGTTCACCTCCTCCGCATACGTTAAAGTTTTCCTAAACCTAGCTTGAAAAATAAACGACACGTAATTACCAACGCTTTATCATCGTCCCTGTTTCAATTAAGGGCCCAGAATAAACAATAAATCGCGAATCGTTCGGGGACAGTGTTTGGACACCACCGATGGCAAACCCTTTGGAATGCAAAGCCGCGCGACAACGGGACACGGCAGACTTCGCGACGACGGACAGTTTAATCTAGTTGTTAATTTATAGCGTTTCGGGCGAGTCCTTTAACACGTTCGTTATCAGGATCGAATAACACAAAGGACTTAATCTCGCTGCTTCATTTGCATGCAAACCTCTTGAACCGTCGGCCACCCTCTCTCCGATAGATGCAATTAACTTATTCCTATTCCTCCACCCTTTCGTTCGCGAAAAATAAACCGACTCCGCCAGCAAACAGGATGCAAATCGCGCCGCAGGGAAATTACTCAAGGGAAAGGGCAGAAAAAGGAAGAAAGAATAGAAAGAAAAAGAAGGTTGAAATATTCAAAGGCAGAGATGAAAAAACAATCGGGCAAACTTCAAAATAAAAAACACAGTGGCCTGAACGAATATCGATAGGTCGCGTCTAGTCGATTCGCGACAGAAATTGAAGCGAAATTGGATCGCGAACGAAGCCCGATATTCGTTGCTCGCTTGCTATAGACATCTTCTGCTTTAATACTTTGTCTAAAGGGATGAAATTGAAATAATCGGTCGGGGGATGAAATATAAACGCGGTATACGCGCATTATCGGGGACAGAAATAATCACTCGCGAAGTCGATCGAACTCGGACGGGTTTATAAAGTTGTCAAAGGGAATCGGTCAGGGGGATCGCACTCGGTTGCAATTGTGTACGGTTTTAACGATCGACACGTTCGACTCGTAAAAATTGTCAACGCGACGTGACGAACGCGTAGCACGCGCCCGACAGCTCGAAATGGACACACTTCCGGTTAATTTTCATCCTATGAACTCCATCAAATTTATTCGGTTCAATGAATCGCGAGGATCGATCAGATATGGACGAGACTTCGCAGATATAATTGCAACCCATTAATGATTGACCTATTTTCCCATTAAACTAACAGTTATTTGATATTAAGGTAAAGTGGGGCAAGTGCAGGCTGCTTTTTGTAAAGTTGGAATTTAAACCTGTGTATTTTCAGTCTGTTATGTAAATATTGAACCCTGTGTATTTTCAGTCTGTTATGTAAATATTTAACTCTGTCGGTATCAAACGCATTGCACAGTTATTATTGTTTAATTTATATTAACACGTTGACTGTCACGGTGAAAATCAATATTTGTTGTGGGACGTATTGAAGCTCTAATTATTAAGCATAGGAATAGTTAATTTTCAAATTTCAAATTTCCAAGTTTCTATCTACTATTTTACATTATTTCTACAATGATAATGTTATTTAAAATAATATTTTTCTATTATTTTCTTTTAACTCCCATGGAACTCGACGTGTTAACTAGGACCCTAATTTTCCTTGTAAATTTTCATTTTTATAGGAAATTGTAGAACTTTGCACTTTCTCCGAAAATGAGGCAAGAGCGTACCTTTCGGTTAAAAATGCTGTGAATACTTGTTTCATGTTCAATGGGGCGATAGCAGAATTATTAACAAGCCTCCTATAAAATGCTTTTTACTGCATTGAAACATGTTTAGTTTTATAGTTATTTATTTTTAACACTAAAACTACCAAACCAGTCAAAGTGACTAGCTTCAAGTTTCTCATTTTATGAAATGTATGTTGGCTATTGTCCAGATAAAGAATGTTTCATCCCTTATCTATTTAATCTTCTACATTATTTTCAACATAAAAATTAGTGTGCAACGTCGGTAGTTCAGTACTTTTTGCTGAAATATAAAAGAGGATATAGTATCGAATGGCTCGTATTAACTTTTAGTAGATTACTACATATTAGCTAGGGAAATTTAAAAATAACCGGTATATTCACTTCCTCCGTTTGCGAACTTACCCCCCTCCACCTTATTACAATTTGATTAGAACAAATCCTGTCAGTGAAATTTGAAACAGTTTCAACAACCTACTGAATTGTGCGTGATGTAACTTCTGTATAATGGTGTTAGCTCATCGTAATTGTTGCAAAGCAAACCGATCCTACACAACTGAGTAAATATTCATTTCCATATTCCATTCCGGTGGGAAACGCCTCCCTTATCGCGTTGAAGGTTACAGTAGAAATAACCGAGTACACCTTACGTTATTAGTACAAGTTTATCACGACGGCCGTGTTATATTTAATCGACCGGTAATAAACGATATGGTTGAATTTGCAATTTTTCGTCGAGCGATAATCAGTAGGGAACCCGTCCCGATTACCCTTGCGTTTAATTGCGATTAACCTGTTCGTCGACGAGGCAAACGTAGCCGTTAATGAAGCGGCCAGGATTAAGCCCTTGATCACTGGTTATAACGAACGTGCTAAAGGAGTAGCTCGATACGCTATAAATCGTCAACTAGATGAAGCCATTTATCACGGCCGTGCGACGCGTGCCTATATCATTCGCGAGCCGAATCCTTCAATCGCGAGGCAAATCCCCGTGGTAAATCAGGTCCGCGGTGATATACAATCCGGGTCGAGGTTTTGCAGGGTGTACAATAAAGCTTCCACGATATCGCACGCCACCGGTTATGTTTCGTATGAAATTTTCAACGGGCCTCGCAGTTTCCAGTTGCCCTTTCGTCGGCCGTTTTTAATTGGCGCCAGAGGCGAAGGCGACTGTTTGTTGCTATCGAGGGTGTCGAAGAAGACAAGAAGGGTAAACGTTAAACGTGACCGACGAAGGGTGAAAGTGTCGCTACGTGGCAGCGAACAAAGACGGTTAAATAGATCGAGGAGAAGTGGATTAACCGTTCCTTTCTGTTAAAAAACATCCACCCCCATCTCAGGTGTATCGAACCTCGTCGACCCCTTCGTCTTCTTCACTTTGCTCGTTTCTTAGCTTACAAGATATTCTCACTTGAGCGTACGAATCCGTACTCTATTTTCTAAATAATTTATATTATCGGAAATGTTTCAAATTAAACGTTTCAGTCAGAATTGTTTTCGCGTACGAATTCGTGAGAATTGTCTTAAAATAATCTGTAGTATCGGGAGCGTTCGATGGGAGATTTAAAATTGAATATTTCAATTAGAATTTAACCGAGCTTTCAGAGATTTTTCTAGAGAGCTCGTGTTCTATTTCCACCCCTAAATTGCACTCTGTCAGAGTTAACCGGTAGAACATTAAGAGGACCCCCAGAACGTTGATACGTTTAATTAACGATGTCCACTCGAGATGGTGGAGTTTAGCCGAAAATCCACCCTCGACCTTGCCCCGCAGGGGTCGGCCTCGTGCACGAAACAACCCCAATCGTCTGCGCTGGTCACGTTGCCAGGGTTATGCTTGGACAATCGATAGACAGAAGCCGGTTGTAATCATTCCGATTACATTGCTTTAATTCCCAGTGGCTTGTCGTTAATGTCCGACAAATTGCAAATGGAAAATCGAAACGTTGCGACAGTTTGACACCGTGCGAAGATGCGATGATCAATGCCGAATTTGATCGTCGATTTCCGCCGGGCAAAAGCGATTATCGATGCAGGAGAATATTTGATGAGCGATTTCGAGGCAGGTTTTGACGCTTGTCCACTGTTTACCGAATTCTTCGATCCCAATCGCCGCTCTGATTCGCCTGGCTATTAATTGCTAGGAAATGAAGGATTTTGCAAATAGAACGGGATCGATCACGTTCAAGCGTTTGCTTTTCGAAGCATTGTATTTGGTTTTCGGAAAATTCATTCGGTGGTTCGTTCCTTTCTCGCCGCATTTAATCGACCAGTTTGTGCACACAATTTTTCCCTGTAATCGCAGGCGAAACAAAAGGCGAAAGCAATTTTTCCTAGCCTCGGAGCCTGGTACTACGGACAGGGTTTTTGTTAAATGCCAGTCGAGACTGGATCGATGGATGTTAAGTCACGTTCACACTGAAAATCCTTCTCTAGAGAAGCGTTGATCACACTTTGCCGAAAATACTGCGTGGGTGAACGAATTCATTTCTCCTTATGATACCACCAAATTTGAGTATCCCGATCCATCAACCGTTGTCCAGGTAGCCGGTTTACAGGTGAATCACGAGCGACGAATTGAATTACGCCGTATAAGGTGGCGCTTAAGTAGAGTCGAGAAGGAGCTGAGCAAAGACGAAATGAGAAATGAAAGAAGGGTACGATGTAACGGGATAAGTGGCAGTGTCAGGCGTTGTGTAATCGGCCGCATGAGAAAGGTCGCTGGAACCGAACGATCGTTGCTCCGCAAACGATGGACGCGCCGTGGAAATTCTGATGTTCCTCGCGGACATGCCAATCAAATTTCGACTTTATTTACGCTGCGGACCGTTCAAATTGACCTGGCTTGTGAAAATATTTGGGCGCGTGCCGTCTAACGCGTCAAAACCCGTGCACCCCGAGAAAAAAGAAAAATTCAATCAGTCCGTACAAAGTTTCAAATTATCTCCGACGTGTCCCCTAACTTCGTCCAATAATTAGCCAACTTCGGCCGGGCAGTAGTCGCGCTATTAAACACTTATGGCGGCGGCCATTAATGCATCCCACGTGCATTTCCCTCGCGGCTACTAACAGGAAGCCCTCCTTCCAATACGAGCGGGGGCCGGATCGTCTAATGGCAGCGATGTAACGACCTTGCCAGCGCTCGGTATCTTCCGGTTACGAGCTTCCTGATGCGAGCCACGAACAGGTCCGCTCGTAAAAGCCGAACTTGCGCCGCGAAAAGCGTACGCCAGTGCTTTTATGATCGACCGTTTCTATCCCGGAGATACTCGATGCGTTTAAGGGTGATCGCCTCGGGACCATAAATAATTCCTTGCCGTTTCGAAAGAGATATCGACTGGCACCGTAATTACCATTTCTTTCTTCCCCTCGACAAAGGATACACTGGGTGTACCAAAAGTTTTAGAAATTATTTCTCTTTATTATAACTAGAATCGTAGGAGTTCAACGATCATTCAGTGAGAAAGGGACATTTTTCTTTTTAGTTGACATTCACGTCACGGTGACTTATTCAATGGAAGTTCCCGTGCACCGTGTAATTTCTCTTTAATTCGCTGTCTTTACGTATCATTGCCGCGATATTAAGAGCGGACTGGATGAAAAGGCCGGGCAAATAATAGACATTCCGTTGCCTACTTTCTCAGATGGCACGTCGACGAATTTTGATGACACGAATTTGCAAAACGATATTTCAACGTCCTTATCCTTATCCTTATCCTTACTAATATATAAAAGTGAAAATGCTGATCGTTTGTCCTTCCATCATGTTTAAACGGCTAAACGGATTTTAATGAAATTTGCACTGTTGGACAGCTATTCTTTCAAGATGGACATAGGCTATGTCATATTGCGATTTAGACCTCATCAGTATACTACGCTCATAATATACATTTATCAGTTTTTTGTTATCTTTTGGCATTCGTTTTCTTATTCGTGTCGTATTAGATGACAAAGAAATATTTGTCATTAAAAAAAATATGTGCCTTGCATTTAATAGTATTTCTGTTTGTATTCTGTTTGTAACTCTTCAATTTAAAATGACATAGCCTATGTCCATCTTGAAAGAATAAGCTGTCCAATAGTGCAAAATTCATTAAAATCCATTTAGCCATTTAAACGCGAAGAGGAACACACGATCAGACACTTTCATTTTTATATATCCGTAGGGATAGGGACAGGGAAGTAGGGATATTAATAGTTGATTAAAATTCCCGGGCAGAGCCAGGTAACGCAGCTAGTAATTTATAAAATAAATTTAAATCTATTGAAATATTATAAAAATTCTTTTATGATTGATATAATTGAATTTGGATATTTAATTCGATAAATAAATTTATAAAATGTTACATTTAAAGAACTACTCTGTTCTCGTTGTTAACTTTGCACTTCTCCCTTTTCTCGTCGGTAGATTGATGATACTTAATTAATCCTCCGTGGAAATTGTCTTTCTCTTGCTTGGCACGATGAAAATTTTCCATATTTCCCGGGATGTTCTCTTTCCAGCTGCACGCTGGCACCCACCTCGAAACAGCCGTCAGACTTTTTGGCATAAAACAGGGTGCTTAACGTGGAGCCAGTTTTATTTTCTGACATCGCAGAGTGGTAACGATTTCCGTTGACGCCTCTCTTCCACGTTACCTAACTTTAAGGAACATCAACGTCAAGTATTTTCGTTCCTTTGAACCTCGAATATTTCAGTCATATTTTTATTCACTGCCACGTTTAACCCTTTCATCTGTCGACATTTCAGAGTCCAGATAAAAAGTTAAGACGATGCACGAACGCGGCATTTAGAATCAAGTTATTCGCGCGAAACTTGAGAATTTCAAAGGGTCTTGTCTTAACTAGTTCAGAACCACCGGAGAAAATCAAATATTTTCCAAGCCCCTATTTCAAATTGCCCTCCCTTCTTCCGACTGCCAGCCATCCGTTTCCTTCGAGGTAATACTGAAATTGGCAAGCTTACCGGAACTCACGCCATGCGGTATAACGTCCATTGCTATTCCATCCTCGAATCTGGTGTCATCCAGTATTTACTAACCACTGCATCCCTCCGGATGCCTGTTCAAGATTTCAGACGACCCTCTTCGAACCCTTTAAATCACGTCTTTATCGAATCTCATGAATCATAAGGGTGACAAAACTCGGTTCGATCAAATACAAGATCGCAGCACCGCCGTTTGGTCGATTGCATAAACATAGATTTTCGTGATTGCACCAAGTGCTCCGAGTGTTTACCTTTCAAAGATAAACAGCGTATCTGTTAGCAACGAGTAACATTTAGCGTATAAATTATAGTTAACTACCAGGTGCGGGAGTTTGATTACTCTTGTATACTATTTACCGTAGTTGTTAGCCGGCCAAATGTACGCAGCAATGGTAGTCTATATCGACGCGGGTAAATTTAGTATTATCATTAAGAGCCGGTAGATTTATCGTCAAACAAACCGTGCTATGCGTTACGGAAGGGGTGGGCAAATAGCGGCCCGCGGGGCACACGCAGCCCGCTAAGAGTTTCTTTGTCGCCCGCCAAGACAGAAGCATCCTCCTTGAACCGAGATTTCAAGTATTTAAATAAATCGAATAAAACTGCCACTATTTATTTTTATGGTACAATTTATACCTCTCTGAAATGCAAAGTTAATTAATGAATGCAATCATTTTAAAAGTTTGTCAAACAAACCGTGCTTTGCATTACGGCAGGGGTGGGCAAATAGCGGCCCGCGGGGCACACGCAGCCCGCTAAGAGTTTCTTTGTCGCCTGCCAAGACAGAAAAATCCGCCTTGAACCGAGATTTCAAGTATTTAAATAAATGGAATAAAACTGCCACTATTTATTTTTATGGTACAATTTATACCTCTCTGAAATGCAAAGTTAATTAATGAACGCAATCATTTTAAAAGCTGCGGTTCTCCGCTAACCTCCGCCTCCGCAAAATGGCCCCCGAGCCAAAACAATTGCCCGCCCCTGCGTTTCGGTATCGCTGGACGAACCAGAGGATACTTAACGAAAGCTTCGCGATTGGAAACGTCGAAAGGAAACGGTAGACTATTACGATTGAACGATTCCGATCGAGAGATGGGAAATTAAACTATCTATTAACGGGGAAAACGTTCGAGCATATCGGCCACGATACCGTGGAATATAATTTAGGTCGTCAAAACGGTCGCTCGACACCGTTTATCGATACCGGCGATCGAAGTCTTTATCCAACGTCCAATCGACATCGAAAATTTCATCATTGGCCGGCAGGGAGAATCGTGACCGATGGAGACACAAGTGGGGCAAATCCGTAACGTGTGCTTCGACCCTATGAACGTATTTCTGACACTCGATAAGACGGCTACATCGATCGTGCCACGATTATGTCATTTTTCTCCTGGCACGATCTTTCGACTTTATTAGAACGAAACTTTTTTCGGGCTCGAGGTACGTGACAAATGAAATGACGAATTTAATTTGTCAGAAATATATAAAATATTGTACGTGAATCGGTAAATACGGCGATC
Organism: Osmia bicornis bicornis; assembly: GCF_907164935.1. NCBI lineage: Eukaryota > Metazoa > Arthropoda > Insecta > Hymenoptera > Megachilidae > Osmia > Osmia bicornis. The sequence goes on from NC_060229.1 coordinate 6,060,840, forward strand.
GTTCTTATACGATAACTCGCGTTAGTTTCAAGTCCCTCGCGATATCTCGTCGCCTTTCACTCGGCTATACTTCGCGCCATTGTGCAGCCACGGTTGTGCAACGATATTTTACTTCTCTTGCATTGCAAAACGAACGTATATGTGTTTTACAGGGACACGTACGATCGTTAACGTTGCATTGTCTTCCATCCCGTGACATTCTCATATAATTCGACAGTAGATCTTGCGGATACCGTTACCATTAATCTTTCAATCGAATGGTTTCACGGTTAAACGGATTTTCTTCAGCTTCTCACAATCAGTCGAGGGATAACAGTAAAAAAATCTCGACGCAGGAACAGAGATATTCAAAATAGAAGCCTTTTAATAAATCATAGGAGAAAGTTAAGATATTATAATATGAAGCTTTGGTATGTCTGCTTGAGAATTTAGCTGAGCAGTTTTATAAAATATTTAAATAACCTGTGGATAACGTTAATTGCATTTTGAATACAGTTGTTATATCTTACGTGAATTAGTAAAAATATGATACAAAGGTACAAAATCGTACTGAGTTATAAATAATAAATTTATTATTTACGACGCCTGTACAGGCCTCGTGTACCCTTAAACATTGTATCATATTTTCAAGTTAAACTTCTTCACACAAACTGCAGAACCACTCCTCTTCATTAAGCGATACAGAAATATTTGCAGATGCACTAGTTGAAGCCGTGTTTTTTATTGTTATAGGCCACAATAGCTTTATTCATGTTTTCTGCACTCCACTGTCGGTACTTTCATTTTGACATAGCTATGACCTAAATAAAATATCTAAAATATTGATCAATTGTTTAAATCGTACTGGTACGATTTGGGAAACTACGCCGCAGTACTCGCCGGCTCTTTTATAATTTTGTTTTATTTAATTTAAAGGTAGGCTTATATGTATGTAAAAATAAATATCATTAAATTATTTTAATTTTACATTAGGCTGACCTGCTCTTTCAAATTTATTAGAACAGCTACTGTACATTGATTTTGATACACTATTTAAGATCTTAGCTTGTAAAAGATGTTGCTAGCTGGCGTCGGCATTCAACGTTAAGTGAAATTTGAACGTGGTACGATTTAGGAAACTAGTACGATTTTGGCAACTTCCCCCTGCCGAATTTCGACACAGTCCATTTCGAAAGTTTTGCGTGTAATTATAATCGTAACACGGTTTATCAGCACCGTGATCGCTGCGTAATTATTACGTGTAATACCGAGGAATCGCGGAAAGAAAGTAGCCAGCCAATGGTGAAATTGCACCGCTAATCCCGGTGCATTTTAATCCCGAGTAACGCGTTCGTGGGGATCGGTGTTAGTAGAGTAATTCGTCGCGTGATAGTGAAAATCCGTCTACCCGCGAGGAAAGTATCGCGGAAAACTTCATCTGCTTTGGCATCTCCCTTCCGCTCTGTTCCTCCGATTACACGCTGTTATGCTTTCAAAGTTCGCGTCCCAGTTAACGCCACAGCTTTGGATCGTCGACGGTTCTTCTTCATTTTTTTTTTTTTTTTTTGCACGCGAACCAGCGATTTCCCAACGATTTACATAGGAATGCGATTACCGCTTCTTTTTGTCGCGTGGCTTGTTAACAGAAAAAAGCCGGGGGAGGTATCGTCGGTTCTTAGCGCGAGGCAGAGCGACGAAGAGGAAGCATCGTGCCGTAAAATTGCATCGTTTCAGTTTTGTGATCCAGTTATCGCGGGTTACGTGGCTGGCTCGCTTTGAAGCATAATTACCAGGAAAATATGTGGTAAACGCAGATGCTGATTTTATTTTCGATTAATGCAACTCGCTTCATTTTGCAGAGTCACCTCAAATTTCGCCCATTTTTTCCCACTCGAATTTCAAATCGAACTATGTGTCAATCAATTCTATATGATGGTACATTAAAACTAGGTTTACGGACACCCGTCAAATTGACGGTTAAAGGAAACCGGGTATTTTCTTAAAAAAAGAACGATTAATTTAATTTAAAAACAATTACGATCTTAACGGACTCAATATAAGTTAATTAAATTTGATAGGATTGCATAAATGAAGTCCGAAATCCGTCAAAATGACAGGTCCCGTAAACCTAGTGTTAATCTCGTTATCAGAAAAAATTTAAGTTGAGCCTAGGAGTAGTTTTGGAGTAGTGACTAAATTCTCACTATTCTCAATAAAAGGTCAATACTTCTTTAATAACAGTGGGCATTTTACTAGAATTAATCAAAATGGTTTTCTGACTCCTCTATCCCTGTTGTTCAGTATTTGAAGGGTTGTTTAATATTTAAAACTACCCTCATAACAGTTTTCATTGAATTTCTCGAAAACAAATGCAGATACGAAATAATGTTTTAGACAAAAGTTGTTTGCCTTAAAATTCTGCACAAAAAAGGTCTCTTTCATTTTTTCGATAGAACTAATCTTTTATAGAATCAGATATGATTTCCGCAATTTTTGACTAAAGGATTAGTTCTATCTACTCTAGTATATAGTGACAAAACTATATGCTCAATTTAAATTTTTTCTGAAATTAATGTACCATCATATTGATTGGCATATCGTGGCCAATTTGAGTGAGAAAAAACGTGTGTTTTTGGGGTGACTCTTTTCCGGAAGAAGGAATCATCGGTGTTCAGGTCAATTCCCATTGCAAAATTCCTTCTTTGTAAATTTCCTATGAGATTTCCGGGTTGGTGGCAGCGCAGTGGATAAGATCAGCCATCTGCAACCCAGAAGACCTCTATTTTCTACGGATTCCTTTTGATTATCCTCCTGGCGATCTCTTCTACGAATCTGTGTCCAACGAACGAGACAGCTTCCTCGTGACGTAAAAGGTGTCCAATCCGTTCGGATTCGAAGAGCCCCGAATATTCATAAGCGTGTCAACCTTGATCGAAACGATAATGGTACACGCGATACGCGGAGGAGACTGTCTCTCCATCGAGTCCTTGAAAAGGTTGTGGCTGACCGAGCCACGATGACAATGATTACGAAATTACACGTTGACCGACCAAGGCATCCTTTACCTAGCTTCAAACTCGGCAATCGATCGTCCAGATACGAAATCGGACCAGTTCGACTCGTTCGAGAGCCACTTTCTCTCATTCGCTCTTTCTTCTCTCCCTCGAAGGACCAAGAAGACCGAACCGCGCAACAATAAGAATTATTTAACAATACCGAAGGTTAACTTTGGAAGACAACTACTCTCGTAACCGAGTTTCGCAATCTCTTCCTGATTATCAAGGAAATTCGAAGCAAAACTCTGTATTTACAAGCCTTCCGGTTAAGGCTAGTCCGCAAACAATCGTCGCTCGCCAAGGTTTTCCTTCACGAAAGTCGAGCGAGAGGTCGAGTTTAGATATCCGTTCTCCAGTCACACTCGAGGCAACGAGTTTATCCCATCTATCGGGTGTCCGTATCGTCCGGCAACCGTTCACTTCCAGCTTTCCCCACTCCGTTGGCCGTTTAATGTCCCACGGGCGAGCTGCGAGCAGCCTTTCCTCGCGCGGCTACACCGCGTGTCAGTTGGAAAGCAACCGCGGACAATAACTGACAAGCAACCGGTCAGTCAGCCAGTCGTTCTGGCTGCGAAACCCGCCTTCCACTTCTCCGTTGTTCCAGCGACTTCGCGTCCGTACGATCCACGAGAGTGTAACCGAGAATTTTCAATCGGTGAAAATGTGAGGCACGATCGGTTTTCCTCGCGAAAATGGGTGCAGCAGGGAAACGACGAGGAGTGCGGTGATCCAGGGAAATTGGTTCAGTGTTCGTTGGTGTCCAGTGATCCACGATGATCGTATGAATAGTGCGCGTGTATTCGAAATAGAGAGCCAGATTAAACGATTTCTCGATCGATGCAACGACGCTTCCAGGTAGAATATTCGACGGGGAAAGAGAGCCCGAGGGATGTAGAACGCCAGAGCGAGACATTCGAGGCAGTTCCTGGTAAAACCAGAAGGGTTATCGGCTCGATAAACGCGCGTGTTCCAGCGACAGCCCTTCGATCGCAGGAAACATATGTTATCAGGCCGGCTGATCGAGCTCGATTATCCTGCGTCACCGAAGATAACACTGCCCTCGTGACTAGGACGATTTATTGGCATTAACGAGTCATCCTGCCTCGGTTTCACGCTTGTCGAAACGCGTTTTCCTCGCGATTCGGACGAGGAATGTCCTGAAACGGCGCGGAGAATTTTGTCGAGCGTATTGCGCGCTCCTCCTGACATTTAAATGTCAGCATCGTTTGCTGCGCCCTCGAATCGGTCGCAGCACGTTAACCCTTTCGCTGTCGCGCGTACGCTTCCTCGAAAACCGTACCGTTCGCGATCGTTTCAATCGTATCGGCCTGGTTTTGCGAAACGTTTCCGCGAACGTATCGCCGTTGGTATCGGCACGACGCGTCGTTCGTTCCATCAGGAAACGAATGGCTAGTAATTGTTTCCGCGGGAGAACGGGTTAAACGAGCCGACGTGTCCCAGAGACAGGACGTGCTCGTCAGGATAAGTAAGGTAGCGTGCTTTCGGGCACGGTAGGTTAATTCTCTCCTATATCGTGGAATATTTAGAGCATAAAATAGTCTGCTAGCCGCTTCTTCTTGCGAGAGAAAACGAGACGGAAATAATGCTGGAAATAATTATCGTTCTTCGATGAAAGATCGCGAACCGATCGGCGAAGGAAAGCATACCCAAAGCTGTGAAAACGTGAGAAGATGTCTCTCTGGAGTTTAGTACTCGTTTTATTCGAGTATTCGAATTGCGAGTCAAAGCGCTTGAATTTGCCGAATTATTCGAAATCGACGAACTACTCGAAAAAATCGAATTCGAGGTGAAAATTCATCTTCAAGTAAATCGAAGTTTTACGACGACTCGAATATTATTTCAAACAGTTCGTCGATTTCGAGTAATTCGGCAAATTCAAACGCTCGACTCGGCTCGAACAATCGAAGCGAGTTCAGCTCGGTTTGTAAATTACGAGTACTCGAATTTCGAGTCAAAGAATGATCGGTCGGTCGAACCGAGCCGAGCGCTTGAATTTGCCGAATTACTCGAAATCGACGAACTGCTTGAAACAAAACCGAACTACTCGAATATTCGAGCTGAAAATTCATGACGGCTCGAATATTCGAGTAGCTCGCTTTTGTTTCAAACAGTTGGTCGATTTCGATTAATTCGGCAAATTCAAGCGCGCGAGTTCAGCTCGGCTTGTAAATCACGAATACTCGCACACCTCTGTTTATGACTCCACGTGTATGTGTGAGTTTTCGTTCGAAAAAGAAATAGAACGAAGGAGAATCGTCCGTGGAAATGAGTGAAAGTGGTCGTTACGTTGGCCCGTTTGAAAGAACGAAGAGCTCTCCTTCCAGCCGCTAATTAGCCGGAAAAATATTCGAGAATCCTTCTGTGCGCGGTTTTTAATCTAAACGAAAAGATTGTTCCGTTTAGCAATGCAAAAACAGCCTTGTCCTGGTGCATCGGGAACAAAGGAGCCGTAGAAATACGCGACGGTCGTTGACTCTCGTTCGAGTCCCGAAGAAAAATGTGCCTGGAGAGAACCGGTGACCCGCGGAAAAAGCGATAAACGACGCTTCCACTCGTGTCTACGAACTTTTCAAGTTTTTCTTTCCTATAATGCGCGCTATCGCGGCGCAAGGAGAAACGAGTTTCGTTGGAGGCGATCGCTTTATCGCCTATCCGTCGCCGGTTATCCGCTCGACGCAGCTCGGTTACTTTCACTAGCACCTCGCGGAAAGAGAAAAGGGATCGACCTGGCCACGGCGCGTTATATAAATTCGGCGTTTCGCGAACTCCTGTTAATTGCCCGATACAGACTTGCGATGCATAATACTGTTTAATTATCGAATAACTTGGTAGACAAAATTTACAGGCGAGAAATTTGTCACAATTTGATCGAAGTGCCATTTTTTGGGAGGTTTTTTTTATCCTCCTGTCGCACTATTCGGCTAAGGGGAGCCCGGGCAGTGTAGGACTGGTACCACCCACGCCAAAAAATTCGGGGTGGTACCCTACCCACTAAAAAAAGATCGAAGTACCATTTCGGTACGTTCATAACCATGGAATCTAGAATGATTCTCTGTTTCGTGTACAAAGGAGAATTGACTTATATAGCAATTAGACTGGATACGGATAGATTAGTAAACGATCTTCGTGCTACAACCGTCCGAGCGAAAGTCACTGACCGATATTCTTTTTATCGCCAGATACCTATGTATCCGTGAGCGGCCGTGTTACCGTGTGCGCGTTCCCTTTTTTTCCTTCTCCATTAGAATGTTTCCTGGGGCAGGAAATGTAGTTCAAACCGTTGAAAACCCTTGGTAACATTGTTCCTGGAACAACGAGGATCGTTCGGAAAGGATTCGGATCGACGGAGGGAAAACGCGTGATCGATGTCGCTCCGTGTACCAGGTGTTTAACGAGCCACGTGTACTCGAGCGATGCTCGTTCTTCGATAATCGAGCAAACACTCGTCTCGATGCAATTGCAAACACAAACGTTCGACAATTATTTCCCGTTCGTTCGTTTTGCACCGGCCCGTCGGCTCTTTTGTTCGGCATAGACCAATTGGTCGGGAATCACGTACGATATCGAATCGATAAAGGTTAGCGCAGGGGCCGTCAAATTCTCATATCGACCCCCTCTATAAAAAATGTTGAAAAAGAAACAGAAACTTATTTGATTTTGTCAAAAATCAAATAAATCAAGAAATAGTTTCTTAAATTGCCTCGGAGCTCCACATTCAATTTATTTCTCTGCTTTGTTAAAATAGAATTGACATGACTGAAGCCAGATTCAACCATATACGAGCTTGGGAATGCAATTAAAAAGGAAAATGAATTTTCGATTGAATAGCATTGGTATTCATCGATCCCTAATCGATCCCTAATTATATTATATCGACCTCTTTGATGATCCCTGCGTTAGCGGACGATCAGAGGACAGGTCGGCGGATTGTTATTTCGTCAAAACGACCGGAGAAAGCTGCGTTTGTTCCTAGTTCAATTTCCCTCGGTTACGCGTCGATTCGATCGCTCGTCCCGAGTGCACCGGCTGCACCTCCGTTCATTCTAATCGCGATACTTCTTCGAAGGCGGCACGCAGGACGTTACCGTTACACCAGCTGCCGTTGAAAAGTTACACAACGCCTCCTCGTAAACGCGGGCAAAATGAAAAATTTCCGTAAACTGTGAAATTCAGCGCGAACGCGCGTGCTCGTAATGAAAGTTGCTAATCTTCCTCCTCCTTTCCGCCCCATGAAACGGCACCGTTCGAAAGAATGCCCGAGTTTCGCTGGAAAGCAGCCGATTCCGTCTACCGTTTTTCCTTCGTTTCGCTAGAAAGGCCTCCGTTTCCGTCCATGTCTGGTCGGTTCACCTGTTCGAACAGGCGGGAGGCCCCCGCGTTAAGAGAACGATTAAGAGGATTAGACAGCGACCACGTTTTCGCGGCCGAAAGAAGGCAGAACGAGATACACTCTATCTGGCACGCTCGGAATTTTTCCGCTTCTCTTTTTTTCCAGTTCCACGCTCCGTCCAATTCGGGAAAGTACCTCTTTCTTCTCCGGAGAGAAGCGAGCACGCGAACCGTACGCGTCCGACTCGTGCGATTTTCCTCCATTGTAACGACGAAATGTGTCGCTTAATGTCTCATCTCCGAGTCTGCTGAAGAAATGGAACGATTTTCAGCTTAAATGAGAATTTCTTTGACGAAAGTTTCGCGCGGTACTTTGATGCTTTCCAGCGTTTCTTTGTAAACTCGCTCGACGAAGCTTTTTCGTCGTTTATGGATTTGACGGATGGTAATCAAAGACGATTCTTTCGTGATTTTCTGTCTCGAGGGAAGATAAGTTAAATCGTTGGAAAGCGATGTCGTTTTCTAGGTATCTTAACCTGCACTAGTGGAATTAATTCGCATTTATTTCAAATTATTTAATATATAATCACTTATATTTTATTTTCTAATTTTAGGGCGTCGCTAAATTTACAGCCATACTTTTAATATACAATAAAAATTGCAATTTCAACACATCAAAGGAGGTAGAATTTCATTGGATATCCTTTCATGCTGTGATTGGCTACGTTTCGTGATGCCAGGCGCAAAAATAAAAATAACAATACAGTTTAGATTTTTCTAAATTAAAATTTTTAAACATTTACAAACCAAATCATATGAAAATATTAAGAATAAACATTATAAATTACAATAAAAATATCACGATATCAATTTAGCATAGCGGAATATACATTTTCTGCACAAATATGAAATAAAGAATACTTTTATTCAAAGTGTCCAGAATTAATTTCACCATTGTAAGTTCCACGTGAAAGGTGTTAAGAAAAAAACTATAATGGTTCCCCGTTTCCACATAATAGCACGCCCATGGGGAACGGTAGAAAGTGCGTCTGATGGCGAACGGGTAAATCTACTTAACCGTGAAAAGTGCTAGATCGTCCACGGTATTTGCTCCGCTTTTTTCGGTGTCTCGGAATCGTCGTTTCGCGAATGAAAACAGTCACGTTTCTCCTTGTTCTACGAATCGAGCTCGTGCACGAGGTGTATTCCTTTCCCGCTTCGTAGCTGGGCGACGTAAAAAGGCAACGTTTACAGGGCTACGGCCAATCCCACGGCACGTTGGTACCCTAATAAAGCCACGCTTTCGTATCCGCCTACGCGTCACGATTAACGATCAACGATCGCCTATTGAATACCAACCTGTGGCCAGGAAAACGCGTGCATCAGCTGAACGCACGTGCAGCCAGCCAAGGCCCAATTATTCCGAGTAACGGACGACCCAGGAACCAGCTACATGCGTCACCCACGTGTTTTATAACCCTTTAAACACGGATGTTTCATAGCAGCGTTATTTCATTTTATCATCATTCCCTTGATTGAAAAATTGTCGGTTTTCCATCACATAAAATTACCCCTTTCGATAGCGCGGATACGGAGTACCAGTTGTTTGGGTGCCTGGACAATCGCGCGATATTTCAATGAAGAGAAGGTCTCGAAAATTCCTCGAGTACGGAGCTACTGGAGGGAATATTATTCAAATAGTCTTATATTTTGGTAGCGTTTATACAGGGTGTCCTAACACTGGGGTAGGATCCGTGATGGGATGATCTAAACAACTTTTTCCTTTGCCAAAATGTTGGTTAAGGCTTCGTTTCCGAGTTATTAACGAAATATTATCATCCCTCCACCGGTCCTACCCCAGTTCTGGGACACCTTGCATTTATAATCGCCCTTTGTCCCTGACACTCGCTCTTATAGTCTTCGACATTTTCACTTCGCCCTTGTTTTGTATACTCAAAAAACGACAGCTTTTCGCCGTCGCAACAATATCAAGCAAGGGAATGGTGAAAAAGGAAATATCTATGAAACATGCGTGTTTAAAGGGTTACAAGACACATGAGTGACGCGTAGCTCGTTCCTGGGTCGTCCTTTATACACGCATTTACACTCTTGCCAATTTTCGATTATGATATCACTTTTATCATGCATTTTCGTTCAGAAGAACTGTCACTCGGTCCAAACGCTCTTCATTCACACCTCAGTCAATTCAACTATCATTCAGCCCAAACATCCTACAGTTATTTCATGGATATTTCATTTTCCACCAGTTCTTGATATTCTCTGGAATGTGAAGTTTAGCTAGAAACTCTCCCTGAATTTCGCCGGATGATTAATTCTAAGCAAATCGCGCAATTATCCCCACCTCGTGGGACGCGTAACGCATCCTTTCTTTTGTATTTCTCTCACGCACTCTCACGTTTTCACTGCTTCGCGGCAAGGACAAAGGCCAGGAGGTTTCGCGATGCGCGACCGAAAACGAGAGTTCTCTTCCCCCCGATTGGAGCTCGTGAAACGTCGCGAAAGTAATTATTGCCGACTTGGTAAATGCTCGTCGAACAATTTTTCCTTCTGGATTAACGAACAAGTTGAAAATTATTCTCCTAGCAACAATGGCGGCTCGTAGCTAAAATTAGTGGGGGTGCTGCTCCAGAAAATTTTTAGCCTTTCTTTTCAAAAACCGGCACTGCGGGAGCGACAGCACAGTATAGGAAAGAACAGTAGGCTCACTCCGTGTTGGCACCTTTGATCTCATGATCAATAGATCGCCATATTGCTGGTTGGGCGCGGGCTCTAATTTGAAAAGCACTTGGTGCAATCAAAAAGAGATTTCGTAATAGAATACCATAAAAAGACTATTAAATATCTACATTTAATTAAAATACACATTTTATTGAAATCTCTGTACAATACAATTATTATATACAACAATTATTCAATTAATAAAGTCCTAATAAATTATATACAAATGTATAATGTATACAGCATATCTTAGAAATTAATAAACAACCCATAAAGTGGTAATATTTTGATAAAACAATGATGATAATAATAATAATGTCTATATCTAAAATGTACAAGAAACGTTGGATAAATATCATTTGACAGATATAAAATATATGGCACCCTCTTTCACTCATATTTTATACCTATGTATAAAATTTACTGAATTTTATCGCAACAAGAATGTTTTAGAAGTAACAGAGGTTAAAATGCAAGAAACAATTATCATATATATTCACAGCCGCCATATTGTAGATTGTGCGATTCGGTCATGCGCGAGCGACAGTTATTGGTACGCTTTTTGGCAGAGTGATCCTACTGTTCTTTCCTATACTATAGCGACAGTGCGCTCTCTCCCGCGCAGCCTCGCGCGCAGCTTCCTATGTGCGCATGCGCACACGGTCAAACACCACGCCGCGCCGCTGGAACTGAAGCGCACAGTACTATACAAAGATTTTTGTATCTTTTTCATAAACTGAGGGATGGCTACTGACATTAAGCTTAAGGATTATACATTGTATAAAGAAAGAATTAAAGAAAAAAGGACTCATTATATTAATTGTTATCGGTAATATCGGTAAGTGGCGAGCCGCCACTGGCTACCGACAAGGATCCCCCACAGTGTAGATAGCGCATAGTCGTTTAAACTTTCAATTAATCGGTTCGCGCATCAGGAGAGACTGTTTTGCTCGGCTTCGTATCGGGCCGGTTCCTTAAACTTTCGACACGAACTTTGTTTCGACAGCCTTTCGCGTGCCGCGAGTGAAACGTTCAGACGAAAAATACTTGGGATAGTTTGCGCAATCTGTTTGTCGCGTTATGTAAGTTTACAGACGCTGGGCAATTAGGCGCCCCCGGTTCAATGCACCTATATTCGTGCTCTGTGATACGTCTGGTCATGGTCGGCTGTTTCCATCGAGGAGCACACTCGTTACACTGAAAACGAGCGTGATTTAGTACTGTGCGTGCAACGGGAGGATTCCTGATGATTTGGAACGAAATTGAGGGAAATTAGTTGAAATAATGGAAATCCTATTTATCTGGGAAGAAAAGGAAAGGGAACGTTTCGCGATTACAGTTACGGAAAATATGACAGAGGAAAAAGGAAAGAAGCGTAACGAATGGCGCAAGGTGCTTCCGATCGTAAAACTGGGAAAAGCGCAACGACCGCAACCGCTTCTTCTTTCTCTTCGATCGGGGATTATCTCGAGACCCCGAGTTAATCACCGTTCGGCTCGGTGATTTAGAGCCGTACCGTGATCATCGATAGTGCAGCGAACTCGATCTTCGACGCACACTTCCGCCGGAAGCTGCCACCCTGAAACTTATTCGAGCGTGTCCGATCGGTTGCGTGATCACCAATCAAGTGACGTGTCTATTCTCTCCTCTCGATCGATCTATCTCTATCGATGATTTCTTTCGTCCGTCTCTTTGCTTCCGTTATCGCTCGACGTAACTTCGATTCAACCCGTTCCACACTTCCTGTGCTTCCTTTTCATTCTTGGAACGTTCGCGTAAAGGTCGTTAAAAATTGTAATTGATTACGGTGTACGCATAATAATAACGAGAAAAGAAGAATCTCATCCTCTAATGATCGTCTTACAATAAGAGCCCAATATCGAATGGGTCAACCCATTGATCATTCTATTTTTCGTAGCTGAGCGCAATAATTCCTCGATCCGATCGATTTATATTCGGATGGAAGAAAAATGTTTCAGACAGTCTGACGCGTGGATAACGTATGATATTACATCGATATTTTTTATCCTCTATTTTCGTTTTGATCTTTTCACGAACTTCGAGACCATTACTCGGACAATCTGCGAGGCAGATCGGCAATGGGTGACGTTGATAGATCGAGAACACCTCGTCGACTCATTACGCTGAATATTCATCAAGACGAAACCTCTTTGCTCGGTGAATTTAAATCGACCGATCTAGAGTAGAGGGGAAGTAGAGATCGAGAGACGAATACAAGACGCGAAAACTTCCTCGAAACGATAGCCTGCCAGATCGACGCTACCGATCTTCACCTGTACGACCATTTAGGCGACGACTCTCTCTTTTCTCCGGCGATGTACGAATCGATACCCCGTTCACGTGGGTACCGGTGCAAACAGAAACTCAATCTGATCACGCCTGCATCGAAAGACGACCTAGATTATTATCTCCAATCGGTGTTCCTATTTTTATTCGGTTCACCGTGTTGTGTTTGGCACTGAACTTGCCACCGTTTCAATTAAACCTGCTCTATACTTAAGCAGCCTGTTAGAAAATCCGATCGATCGTCTAATATTATCAGGACACTTTTACGAGTAATAGTTGACCTGAAATAGCGTATCGAGGGATGCATTTAAAAATAAGGCGCAACATTTTGTGTCGTACCTTCCGATCGAACCGTATCCCTCCTCTATTTATAGGAACGGTAGATGAGTTCATTTGAAAAGCCACTCCCATAATAGGTGGAACATGCGAGCTACGTTTGAAGGTGGTTTGATTCGAGCCGGCGCACGAATCTTTTTTCCCTTTGCTCGAAAAAGCGAACGAGACTCTTTTGTTCGAATCTATGATTCGTGGAACGAGGACAAAGGGTCTGTGAACCCTACGTGGCTGTGTTGCACAATGCGAGGAACTTAAAAAAAAAAAAAAAGGCGAGAACCAGAAGGAAAATGCCGTGAAGAACGGACGATTTTCCGTGCAGATAGCTACTGTAATTTTCCTCTTGCTTTGTTACGCAAAAGTGCAGGAGTTCAAAAAGCCTTTCTTCTTACTCCGAAGGGACATTTTCAAAGTATTAATCGCGATGTTATTAAAAAACTTTGACTCTTCTCGAAAATCGACCGACAACAGGTGCGGAAAGTCTGTTCATCTATGCGGATTTAATGAAATTATAATGAGATTAATTTTCGAAAAGGTCACGCGTCTTTCTGCGTGAAAAAGTAAATCCAGTCACGAGAAAGCACTCCTTCGAGCGTACGTTGCTGGCATGGAAAATGCAAAAAATATCACGATCGAGCTTAAGTAAAAATAGGTGAACCAATGTCGATGATAATCTGGGTCAGCTAGAAACGAGATTGATCGGGTGAAACCGTGTCTAGAATCGAAATTCAATGCGCGACGTATCGATGGAGTTCGATAACTTGTAGGTCGGACTGTCGAGGGGGTAAATTACCAGGCTGATCGACCTCGAAACAAAGTACTCATCAAATTTTCCTGCGCAACCGAGCGCAACAGCGAAAGGGTTAACCACGATGCACGAAAGAAAGACGCGTATATACTGATCCATAATTCTGCGAGTGGCGCTTCGGAATATCGACAGACGGTCTCTCGATAATGCGATACACCTTCGGGCGGTTTCACACGGTGTCTCGTTCTGGAATTCCACAGATCCCCTCGAATTCCAGGCTATCGTGGAAAGAGCAAAGTAGAAAAAAGAAATTCCTTCAGGAAAGAGAGGCGAGTACGTGACAGAGGATAGAGGATCATAGTTGCATCAAATGAGAGACGTAGGAAGGAAGCAGTGGCAACGAGCGGTCCGTAACAGTTGCATCCGCGGAATGTTGACCTAGTGATATCGGAGGGAGCCGGGCGAGTGTGCTGATTTGACATAACTTCGAAAAGTAGTGCGGCGAGGGGGAAAATGCGAAACGGCGGTCAGCCGCAGCAGACGGCCGTGATGGCGCCGCCTCACCTAAACGGCTCGGCGCAATTCGTTTCCGCCGGTTACGTCGGCTACGTGCCGCGTCAATCCTGGGGGCAATTTCAAGGGCCGCAGCATCCGAGAAACACGACGGCCAGGCCGCTGTCCCATCCACCACCGCCACCCTCCAGAAGGGAGAGCCAAAGACCCTCTGGCAACAATGCTGGCAACCCTAAGAACAGCTCCCTTCCGCATTCCAAGCCGGGAACGCACAGAAGCACAACCCCTTCGGTGAGTTTAGCCGAGATATTTTACTACTTCAAACTTGTTAGGGTTAGGCATTCAGTTTAAACGTTCTTCCTCGAACTTTGATGATATCGAGGAAGGTGGTGGATTTTCTTCTTGAAAGTACGTCTAATGAATGATAAACAGTCGGTAATAGGTTTCCAGCCAGTTCAATTTCATTTCTTATCCAAGTATTCGAAGTAGAATCGAAGATGGCCGAAACACCGGTTAGATTTGATGACATTCCTTCACGGATGGTTTTAAGCCTCATATGGTATTCTACGACGTGCTTTTCTAGATACCTGCAACGCATAAGAGGATTCCCGTTTCCTTGCCTTTCTCTTTCTCTCCGCTACACTTTTTCTCACCTTGGCCGATAGGCTTACGATCACCGAAAACTACTGGCCTCGTAAATGACTTACGAAGTGGCCTAAGCGTGATAGATTAAATTTTAATCGCACGCTTAGACGACCTACCGGTGGCTCGAAATAAACACGTTGCGTAACGCTTCCCTCTTCTACGAGTTCAATTTCCTAATAGAACCTCTCAGTGGTCTAAGAATACTAATAATTTCCTCTCGGAGATACGTGTTGGAAACGCTAGAACCAAATTGATGAGAGAAGCGTTCGGGATCGGTTTTACGTCTGCCACCCTTCACTTCGATATTTCATGAGGAGTTGGAAGAAAAAAATACCAAGGGAGAAGAAAGGTGAAACACGTGGAGGATGCTAGCCGCAGTCACGAACGAGGATCCTCGAGGTTTCAGCAAGGAACAGCCTGCTCGTACTGTTTGCCAGACTCGGATAAAGCCTTGAGATTGACATCGACATGGGACGCGGAGAGAATACGCGAATCGAGCGGCCGTCTTCTCCGTCGAGGGACCAGTTTTCACCGTGAAGCTTTGCTCAACCCTAACCTCAGAGTCCCGTAGGCAACCCGAGATGCTAGAAAGTGGTCTCGGTGTCGCGTTTCGAGCTATTCGATCGAACACCTCGGACACGGGCACTGGCTGAGAATGGAAAAGAAAAGAAACGCTCCCGTGGTAATTTGCGGTCGAAGGAAAACCGATACTCCCCGTCTGCAATCATTTTTATTCCTCTATGCCAATAAAAATATGATTTTTACACATCGAGGAATGCTGGCTGGCAGCTACAGTCCATCCAACGAGACGGAGTCAGTAAATGTATACAAATTCGATATCTGCACACTAAAAAATCATGACAAATAATTTTTGCGCACCCTATGTACGGAATTTTGCTATGATTGCGATGTGCATATTTGAAAAACGCTATATTTCCCGCCTGGCTTTCCAAGTGTAGGAACAGAAAAAGGCGCTTTCGTCTCGGGATCGACTGCCACACTCATCAATGGGGCTGAGGACAGGTTATTGTTCATAGTGAGCCTAGTGGGGTTAATAACCCTCTCTGCCGTTCCCAAGCTTTCGCTTATACCAGCGGTGTTAAAGGGTGCAAATTGCGCTAGAAAAATAAATCCACTCCCCAACAGCCACCACCTTCCAAGTGGCGGCGGGTATGGATAAACTGTCCACTCATGGGCTGGCCAATCGTCGTTTTCGGGTACGGAAGACCCAACACTTGACTCGTTGTCGTCAGGACAGATCATTGTGTAAGTGAACCTAGTGGGGCTAATAGCCTGCTCTGCCGTGCCCAAGTTTTTACTTATATCGGCGGTGTTAAAGGGCGCAATTGCGCTGAAAGCAGCTACCACACTCCCAAGTGGAGTGGGGTTGGACAAATTCGCTCATGGACTGGCCAATCATCGCATGGGTACGGAAAACCCAACACTTGACTCTTTGTCGACGTGTAAGGAGTTTTGCTCTAGGATACATTTACTTTATCAAGCTAACCTCAGTGGTTCCCAGCTACACCCACCAGGTGCTTAACGTCCACAGCCAGAGCCCCGTTTGCCAGCGGTAAACCGGTGCCCGGACCACGCCACGAGGAGGAGGGGTTGGCACATGTCACCGCTGGGGCTGTCTGCAAGGCCCCGAACGGCATCTTTGTGGCCCTGGGGCTGAGGACAGACGATTCCTGCCCCAGACGCCTATAATCCCGCTTTTTGGAACTCATGCCGGGGGACCGCCAGCGAGAACGGACCAATCCCGCCGCCACCTGGCGGTCGCCAACTCAAGTTAAAGGCGTCCGGGCAGACTCACCGCCTTCCCTTTCCACTAAACGCCTACACAAGCAAGGTACCACCGAAAGTTGGCCCTGAACTCGACACTTGCCAGCCAATAATAAAAGCCGCTAGCATCCATCGCGTGACTGGTTTCGTTGGACGAACTATAGAAATAGTCAAACAAATTTCAATCGTTCTATTAATGAGTCGCAGGGAGGGGGGTAATTATGCAAATGTAGCAGGTCTATCAACCATTTTGTTCGGCGTACGATTGGAAAGTTAGCTCGAACAAAGAAAAACCGTCGACAAAAGAAGGTTTTACAGAGATTATCCCGGTGCAGCGAGGAAATACCGGTGTAACAGGATTCTCGAGGACCGTAAGATCTCTCAGCGGCTGTATGCTCCTTTTTTTTCTTCCCACTTTCGTACGAGATCGAGCGAGGCCAATGCAAGGTCGACGATTCTGGTTCCTTTCAGTGCACCCGAATTTATTTCGGACGACGATGAGACATCGCCGATGCAGCGGCTGCATCGAGGGAATTCCAAGATTCTTGTTCATCGCCGTTGCACTTGCGCAGCGTTAATGCGCGCGATGACGATTGTGACGGAGATGCAGTTTCAATTTCCCTCGTGCAAATGTTGCTGCATTCTGCACGCGATTGTCTATATGGTATCGGCATGCGAACGTTGGCATACATAAGTGAACAGGCACGGGTGTGCGTCGAACGTAAATTTCTTGCGAGTGGTATCGTTCTAAGCTAACCGGAGGCTCGTGCGCTGCATTGGAAAATGCGGTAAACCTGTATTCCGTTAGATCGTCGAAGTTTGTGGTCGAACGCGTCCAGGAGTACTGGTCGATGATATTAGGTGGTCAGAAAATATTCTTCGCGCAACGTTCGTAATTCCCGTTGCCTTTTTTTCCCCTCTACATCTATTCATATTCTTCTGGTTTATTATTTTTTTTCTTCTTCTTCTTGTTCGTGCTTATACGTTAACCACGTAACCAAGGAAACAGTTATGCGAGTCTCGTCGTTTCACCGGTCGAACTCACGAAACAGTTGGTTCCGTCTTTTCTGCAGAGAGGAAAGAAATCGAGTTCGCGGGAACTTTGATAAAGTTCGAGTTGATAAAGTTGCCGATCGAATTATGAGCGCATGACGGAGCTTTCGGGGCAATTACGGGGCTAACGTAATAATCGTCGAGGCAACTCGTTTAGAACGCGAAATTCGGGCAATTTATTAGAGAGTATCGCGGCAGGAATTCGCGCGGAAAGATGTTCATTCGCGATCTCGGTCGAATGAATATTGCACGTCGGACGGGAAAACGTCGAGGGGCAACGGCGAAATTAAAAGATGGAAAATATATCTGTGCCCGTGGCTTTTAGGTCTTTTCGAAATGGAGAAAAAAAAAAAAAAAAAAACAGGCTGCCACGGTGAAACCGCTTTGCACCGTGATATCACTGGAGCATGCTCTCGCGTATTCCGTTTTTCTCGGCTACGACAAACATTCGACGCAGCCACGAGGCACGGCAAAGTCGCGAGGGATTCTAAAACAGCGTTTTTAGCGCGTAAAGTTGAACCGTTCGAGGTCGGCCTTCTATTAGCATACGAGAAGATCCCCGGGAATTGGAATTTTTTTCCCTTTCCTAATTATGATAACGCGCGGACTAGTTGCTTTTTTATTCTAATTTCAAGACAACCTTTACTTTTTATTACTTTTATATCGTGCTGATACCGCGTCACGCGCACTTCCATTCAGTATCTCGATTCATTGAAGGAAAAAGAAAAAAGAACACGATATTTATTAACCGGTGCGAGCAGCGCAACACGAATAGCGTTTTCTCGCGGAATTAGAAACGTGTATCAGAATTGCACCTTTTAATGCGCGTTTTGTTCACGTTAGTAGAGCGAGAAGGCAGGATTTATCTTCTTAGGCAAACATGCCGCGTTGAAACCACGTCTTCCTTAGCGATTTTCATTTATTTCACAGCAGGCCAAGCACGCGATTCGTCGGTGTACCAGCGACAAGACGCGGTATTCGCTCGCGCCGCAACGCTCGGAATCACTCGGTCGGACCCTGAAGTGCCGTTTAAACTTTAATTTCAGCTCCCTCTCGCGCGATGAATTACTCTCGCGGCAAACCAGGTCGAACGACACATGGCGCTAACGCACGCTCGTTGAACTACTTTCGAACGTTCAAGTTCCCTGTAGCCGAGACTCGTCCAGAATCTTTCCCCGACGACCGAGCCGTCAACGGCGACGACGACGATCGCCACCGTTCCCCAACGCTCGTAAATTGGATTTTTATGGAAATGCCGTTGTAACGGCGTTCAGCCGTCGTGGATTCTTCGACGATTACCTAACGACCCCGTTAGAAAATTGTCTTGGTCCACTTTTGCCCGTCGTTCCAGGGAATTAACACTTTTATGCCTACCCGTTTCCCTCCCCGTGTCGTTCAGCTGCTCCTCCAAGGTGTTCCCTCGTAATTAGCTCCGACAGATCTTGATCTAGGTACACGAGAAACGAGATAAGGGAGACCGGGTATGGTTGTCACAATTGTTATAAAAAAGAACCCATGGCAACGCATGGACATATTGTCTAAGACTGCTGACTTAATGATCTTCAATAATTTTTGATTTATTTTAATTTATTTTTAATGATTTAGAATTCTTAATTTTATTATAAATATTTTAAAATTTAATTAGCATTCATAATTAATTTTCTTTTTTCATATATTTCCAATTATAAGTTTAATTTTGTGTTCAAGGCTGTATAGTTTCTTAGTTTCATTATTATTTTGTGTTTAAATTTCAGAATGAAACTTTAAATATAAGAGATTGTTACTTTTTCTTAATTTTGGCTATTTAAATGTGTGACAACGAACCCAAACGGAGTACATTGTCACAAAACAATTACTACAGATAAAACTAATATTTTTTATAAACTTACCTGTACATAGTTTATATTAAAGTTCTGAATGAACTTCCCTGCAACTATAACTTGTAAAAAATAAAAATAAAAAAATGTGACAACCATACCCAGTCTCCCCTACAGGTGGAAGAAGAACATCCTAGACGAGTAATTTGTGAAATTAGATCTTTATGAATAGACGAGTCCTAATGATACTACTTACCTAATCTCAGCATCCGAGACGGGAAGAGTACGTCTCTGTTCGAAGTCACGCAGAATTATCTGTCACACGTGCGGCTATTTACGCTGCTTTCAAAGCTTTGTCGAGCTTCTTCCGATACTCTAACAAGAATCGATGAATCTGGCTAGAGCAAGGACGCGATTAAAAATACCTTTTTACGTGACTCGTACCTCCGTCTGACCAGAAACGAGATCGATCTCCTTCCAGCCATCACTTTCTCCAGTTAAGTTAAAGGTCGCTGGTCCCTCCGTGCTCGCCGACTCGAATATTATTATTACGTCTTGTTTCACGGGTCGACGATCGCGCGGGGCTTTGTGAAAACCCCGTAGCCCTTTGTCGAATGTTTTCTATGCGTTTGAAATTCAATTTGCTGTTTGATTTGCTCGACTTCCCGGCTAAACCTTTGCGGGCGAAACATTTTTCGAGCATGAATTACCGAACAAAAGGTTGAGAGGGAAAATGTTTGATTCTTTGGTTCGAAATTCAATTTAAGAGTGGAATATTTGTACAACAAACGATTTCCAGAATCAAGATCTCCAGTTAGTTCCATTTTGGATTTCAACGCGAAGGCTGTTCGTTCTGTCCCTATCTGAGGTCTGGTTACACATTGTAATCCCGTGGCGCCGGATTTTGTTTGCTCGTTCTAATATCGCCGGTGTTGACACTGCTGATTGACCCCAGAACACTTGCCGTGTCAGACAAGACGCTTGCTCGAAGCATTCTCTATCGTCCCGTCGCACCTTGAGCACTAATTACATGCAGTAGCTCGTGTTTAGTCGCTCGACAGCCAACCAAATGCACAGGAAATCTCAGGCAGACGGTCTCTGACAATTGTCCCCGAAGATAATCCACTGACAGGGAACCGTTCGCGTTCAGTCATTTGCATTTGTTCAGAGACAAATTCCTTGGAAAGGAGTCGACAAGACTGATGATTCTTCGGATGGTTAAAATAGATCTGTTTTGTTGCGAAAGTCTCGAGTAAGGTAAGGATGTTGGCACGATCGCTTCAGCGTTGAAAATTTAGTATTATCGCTATTATTATTATTATTATCTCTGTTATTATTATCAGTGTTTTACTGATTACTTATTAATAGAACCACCAAAGGGGGCAAGATGACTGTTATCGAGCTAAAGAATGAATGTATATATTAAATTATGTGTAATCCTTTATCTATTTAATTTTCTACGTTATTTTCAATTTAAAAATAAGTGTGCATCGAACGTCGGTAGTTCTAGCGTTAACCCTTGAAGATCCAGCAGTATTTCAAGTTTACATACCGCTAGCTCCAAGCTATTTTTCATACGAAAAGAAATTATATACTAAAGATTTTTATATTAAGTATAGAAAAAAATATTTATTTTTTAGTAAACATTCGTTGATATGTTTTCAGACTAATAAGATGATTTAACCCTTTGCCTGCTATGAACACATATATGCGTCAGGTAAAAGCTGTCCGTGTCGACTATGGAGGTACATATGCGTCTATAATTTGTTTCTTGTATATCTTAACACTAAACCTACCACACGTGGTCAAATGACCGTTTTTAAAATACTTATGTGGGAAATGTGCAATCAAGAATCTTATAATTTATAAAAAATGCGGTGAAAAAGAATAAAATAGATATTATTTATTTTTAAATATAAGAAAATATTTTGTTCACTATTTAACTGTTCATAATCTTCACTCTATATTAAAAAATGTCTTTTTCAAAGCGGTCATTGACCGTTTACGGTAGGAATAGGTAGGTATACATGAAGTATCGGTAGGTTTAATGTTAATCATAATCAAATACAAGTTATCAACGCATGTTACTAATTACACGCCATATATTATCAGATTATAATAATACGATAAAACAGTAGCAGAAAAAAGAAAAATGAAGAGAAATAAAAAAAATGATAAGTGGTATTGACTTAATTCTTATTTCATATACACAGATCGTTTAAGCCTAGAGAACTCAGTAGTCAAAGGATTAAGTTTTATATTCTTTTGGAGTATGATACTTTTTGAAACACTATAGTATCCCTGGCAAGTATCATAATAAAATTTTGTTTCTCGTCTTCTCCCTAGAACCTTTCGATCCATTTTCATACTATGCAGTCTTTTCCAGTCCCTTTGCGAATGATGTGTAATTTTCCATTTAGTCATTGCAATTCTTGTTCAGCATTAACGCGTCCTTGAATTTTTTTCCCCATCTGAAAGTCATCTCCTAATTAATCATCTAATAGCTAACAAACTTTAGTTAACAAATTCACAGAAATGAGCTAGCACAATACTTAACTCGTTAATTGAAAATATTACTATTTTCCTAGTATTAATCATTACACTATTATATATATGTTTTTTTTCTTGTATTTTTCTTTCTTAATCTTTTTCTTCTTGTCTGTCTCTTATTTTTCTTATTTTTCTATGTACTGTACAAAACAAAAATGCTTAATGACAAGTTATACAAATGGTTGAACAATTTAATGCAATATGTATCCACTTATAAAAAGGACCATGCCCGTATATTCTAATAAATAAAATAAAATAAAATGACAGCAATAACAATGACAAAAATAACAAAATGATTTTTGCCGCAATACAAGCGGCATTCGACCCAATAAGTAAAAGTGTCACGCCGCGAATATTGCGGCATCGGGCCGATCAGCGTTAAGTATTAATTTTCGCGAATGGAATAAAGTTAGTAACGGTGATCGACTCGCGAGACCAGCGATGCGGTAAACGTGTTAATCGCTCGATTATCGGGCGACGTCATCGCGTTAAGATCCATGGAGAAAATGAAGAAGAAGCAGTGCACTCGTGCCCTCCCCGGCACATGCCCGGTGCTCTTCAGCTTCCCTTGTCGGTACTTTAACTACCTACGTGCCGGCTCTTTGTGCCGCTGACACCCGCTAATTATAATTTGTGTCGTGAGGCAAGCAGACGGGAAAAGGGGCTAAGATGTGCTTGCCTCTCGACTCTTGGTTGCAGCAACATCACACGAACTCGGTTTCTTTCCCTCTTTCTCCACCGTTTTTGCCACTGGTGCAAGCGGTCTTCCGTCCTCGAAATACCCTGTTTTTCATCTTTCCTCTCGCCACCCGGAAATGCGAATAGCAGCCGGCTCTAATCGCCGTAACGACAGTGGTTTGCGCTAAAGAAAAAAGAAAGAAAAAATGAAAGATAGGAAATCGAGGCCGTTCGAACTTGCCCGGAATTGCTCGTTCTTTTTTTCTCTCTGTTCCCGCTTAAAACTTCCGTCGTTTTCTTCTTCCATGCCCCTGTTCGATCTTCGAGGCGATTGATTTTGTCGCCAGCCTAGTTGAATCTCCACACTGGACGTCTCGAAGCTGCATTATTTTTTCATTAATTTTCCCTTCGCGAAATCACGGTTTAAATGTTGGAATTAATATTCGCGGATGGAATGCGCGGCGCAAAGCGTTCCAGTTCCATGGAACGAGACAAATTTTGTTGCTCGAGAGATGAAAGGGTGTCGATAAACAGATGCACGTACTCTCGCTATTTCTGTCTCGTTCTTTTTTTTTTCATTTTTATTCAAAGGCTGTTTGTGCGTTCGCAAGGCGCGCGTGAAAAGTCGCGTAGATAAAAAGCTGGTATCAGAGAGAGAGAGAGGATTGAAGGTACATAGAGACGGGGGAGGGAAAAGCCGCGACTAACGCTCCACAAAATGCGGAAAATCTGCTTTGCAAATTTTCTCCTATGATCCAGGCTACAGTCAGCGTCGTTCGAGAGCGTTTCAACGCCTCGATGAATTTACGAGATATCGATTTTACTCCCGCGCTTTTAACGCTCCTCTTTCCGTACCACCGCCAATAACTTTCTTCCAAATTGACTCTCGCTAATGTCTTTTTATTCTTATTTCATAATCCCTCGCTTTATTAAAGGGCCCTCTTCGTTTCGCCATAAAAACGAGCAACAGGATGAAAGGTTCGTAGGCGATTGTTAGAGAAGTTGCTTAATTGTTGAATGGATATTGTGTTTCGCACATTTTTTCCACCGCGTTTATGATGTCACGTGTCATCCGTTAGAAGGGAGCCAAGGAGAACTGCATTTCTCACCGGTGTAACCGGCGTTTATTATCTCCGCGAAGGACGCGAATCGTCGAAGAAAGTCCCACGTGGATCTCCTCCGCGATTCACGGATTCTTTCGCGGATGATTCCTGCCGTTTTTGTCCCGCGGCGATTCGAAACTCGAACGCCTCCTGCAGCGAGGGAACACGAAAAGCCACGTTCGCGAACACCTTACGTTTTTTCGCCGCCGGCGAGTATTTTACGGTGATGTAACCCGACGTGATGTAAACGGGTAAAATTGAAACCAAGCAACGGCAAACACTTCTCCGTACATTATCCGGCACCTTTTTTTTCCAAAAGTTTCACTACCGTTGTATGTATAAGAAACAACAGGAAGCACCTTTCACATTGCAAAGATGAAAAATAACGTTATTATTATCTTCTTGTGTAATTTGGCAAAACACTTCTATGAATATTATCTATAACTTTTTTTCTTTTCAAAAAGTTCCACTACCGTTGTATAAGAAACAACAGGAAGTACCTTTCATATTATTAAAATGAAAAATATTGGAAAGACCAGTAACATTATTGTTATCTTCTCGAGTAACTTGGCAAAATACTTCTATGAACATTATCTATAACTACTTTTTTTTCAAAAAGTTTCACTACCGTTGTATAGGAAACAACAGGGAGTACCTTTCACATTGCAAAGATGAAAAATATTGGAAAGATCAGTAACATTATTGTTATCTTCTCGAGTAACTTGGCAAAATACTTCTATAAACATTATCTATAACTATTTTTTTTTATAAAAAGTTTCACTACTGTTGTATAAGAAACAACAGGAAGTACCTTTCATATTGCAAAGATGAAAAATATTGGAAAGATCAGTAACATTATTGTTATCTTCTCGAGTAACTTGGCAAAATACTTCTATAAACATTATCTATAACTATTTTTTTTATAAAAAGTTTCACTACTGTTGTATAAGAAACAACAGGAAGTACCTTTCATATTACTAAAATGGAAAATATTGGAAAGACCAGTAACATTATTATCTTCTCGTGTAATTTGGCAAAACACTTCTATGAACATTTTTTCCCAAAAATTTCACTGCCATTGTATAAGAAACAACAGGAAATGCCTTTCGCATTACTAAAATGAAAAACATTGGAAGGATAACGTTATCGTTATCTTCTTGTGTAATTTGGCAAAACCCAGCGGTTCCTAGTCGTCAGGAAATTTGCTAAAACCACAGATCCCGTATTCAGGCCTCGGTTAAGTCCGTCAAAAACTTTGATCATCGCGGTTTGTTGCGAGAATTTGGCAAAAATCCGTGGCACGGAAAACTTTGCTAAATCCCTGCTCGACGAGCCCCGAGGGCACAGTGGAAAGTAACTAATGGAGATGAAACTTTGTTGTTACAGAAGGTGGACCCCGAGCTGATATTCACGAAACAAGAACGAATTGGGAAGGGTAGTTTCGGCGAGGTGTTCAAAGGCATCGACAATAGGACCCAGCAGGTTGTCGCCATCAAGATCATTGATCTCGAGGAGGCGGAGGATGAGATCGAAGATATACAGCAGGAAATCATGGTGCTGTCACAGTGCGACAGCCCATACGTCACCAAGTATTATGGGTCCTATCTCAAGGTAAGCCTTTGATGTCGTTAAACATAAATCTTTCTATCGATATTCCTATCCGCCTCTATAGCGAATATTTTCTCCCTATTTTTCTCAAAATCCATGGCCCTTCGGGCATAGTCGACGGGTAAACTACTCGTATGGGGGTGTAAAAAAAGCCGTAGCCAGGGAATTGTCGGTTGCCGACGACGAAAAATCCACGCTCGCCACGCCTTTCTGTCGCCGTTCCGACTCGATGAACATCCACAATACTTTGAGAGGTGTAACGAGAACTTTAGACCCTTTGGTCCACTGTTAGGCACACTCCATCGATACGCCCTCGTCATTTTTCATAGGCGAAGAATAGGAAGGGCTCGACGCTCGGTTAACCATTGCTTCCGGCTGACAGTGTCGCACAGACGCTTCCGCTTCCTGTGGTTGCTTCGGCATCAAAGTATCGGGATATAAAATCGCGGCCGATGATGAAATTCTTCGTTTATTTTTAAATTGATTTTTAAATCGCGTCATTGTTTTGACCAGCACGAGCATACTTGGATCGAACAGCCGGGCAAACAACTAATGTTCGTTAATGACCGGTCCGCGCGATCATTAAGGAAAGTTCTCGACGGGGCTTAATATCGGGCGCCGCTTCATTTCATAGGTAATCATCTTAATTTTCCGCTTCCCGTGGCCGGAAACTAAGGGAGGCCCACGTTGCTGCCGCTGTAATCCGTTTCCTCATTCCCTCTGCTCCCACCGGGAATCGGCTGGCTTGTTTCTACCCTTGTCTCGCAATTAACGCTCTCGCATCTCCCTTCGTCTATCGTGGAAGATAACGATCGTTTTGATTCGCTTTCAGACATATAGGAAAATATAATGGAACATTTCCCAATCTCGCATCTTCCATAAATCTTCTGTTTTATCCAAAAGAAAAATAACCAGTCCATTAACACTAGAACTATCAAACCAGTTAAAATCACTGGTTTCAAGTTTCTTATTTTAAATTATAAATTTTACCAAGGTATTTTTCTTAAAACTTATGTTGGCTGTTGTCGAGAGCTATTATTCTTACAAAATAAAAGCGTTAAGAAATTTTTATTAGCATATTAGGTGAAAGGATTCTACAGAAGAAATCAACGCTATTTATTTTTCTTACGTGTTTATTTGCAGAAAGTTCAAAAGTTCCTAACAAGTGTGTTTAACAAAAAAATAATGGTTGTTTTTCATTGTGTAACAATCTTGCGGTATATTATTTAACATATTATAGTTAATAATTTGTAGCCATGCTTTTTGCAGCAATAGCAGCAGCACAGTAACGAGGCATGGATTTAATTAATCGAGTAATGTAGTCGTGTCGTATTTTATTTCATTCTTCTGTTAAATTTTGAAAAAGTATGTCTTATTAGAACTTCTATGATTTTTTATTCGACGTTTCATCTTTCCCTAAAAATACTCTATTGGATTTAAATCCGCAGATTGAGAAGGTCTATTTGTAGATCTTTTTGCGATTTTTGATGCATATTTGAGATCGTTTCATGCTGAGAAAACCAATTTTCTGGCATTTTTCTTTCAGCATATGGTTCATATGAGTTTCTAAAATCTTTTTATCCGCGACACTATTCATGACACTCTCAATTTTTATAGGAGAACCAACTCCTTGAGCGGAGGACGCTCTCCATACCAATGCTTTCTCCACCCTGTTTAACAGTTGGTGTTTGGTACCTGATATCATTTCTTGTGCCAACTAGACGTCGTACATACTGTCTTCCATCGCTGCTGAACAAATTAAATTTAAATTCGTCCAAAAAAAGAACAGCTTTCCAATTTTCACAATATTTTTTGGCAAACATTAATCGGGCTTCTGTAATTTTCTTAAAAATTTCTTAACGCTTTTCTTTTGGAAGGAAAACCATCTGGCCAGGAACTTTATCTATTTAATTTTCTACATTATTTTCAATTTAAAAATAAGTGTGCATTAAACGTTGATAGTATTAACCCTTTGCCCTACAATATTGTGCCACACTCGTGGCGCAACTTACAGTTCAAATGGATTAAATTCGATTGGTATTTTTCGTATGGTTGAATTTTCAATTTAATCATAATTATAATTTGCTGAGTCAAGGATCATTGAATATTATATATGCATAAAATTTCATTTTTCTTTATTTGTTTGAAAAATGAGCCAATAAATTAACTTCGACTGACTATCGACAAAATCATAAGCGAAGTGGTTAAGGCTTTCACGACCCGATTTGTCATAATTGATCGAGGGTGCGTTATTAGCACCCCTCGGGGGGCCGAGAGATCCATTGATAAGGAAACCTCGAGCAATTATCCAGAAATATTCTCCTGATTTCCAATCATTGGTCACAGTCAGTTCCCCTCTGTTCCAGAGTTTATCAATTACGAAACAGTTTCTCCTATATATCCTGCTTTAGCCTCGATGATCCAGGATTGCCGGTTACCGCGAACAGATTACGGCGTTACGTGAATGCAAGATACGCGTTTGATATTGATTTTTCAGGAATCGCGGCCTGCCGTCGCGGTAATAACGGCATTAAACCGAGATATCTGTACGTGTGTTGCGTACGATTATATCCCACGGCACGCGGCTATTGTGCCGCCATTAATCACAGCCGTGCGCACAAAAGGATCCTCCATCCTCCGCAATCTTCGTTCTCGATACCTATTCTACGTCGATGCGACGAAAAGATCCGCGCGAGAGAGAGAAAGAGAGACCGCGAACAAAAGCACCGGTCCTCTTCCGGAGATTTCCTCACTCTCGTCTACGAGATTTCATTTTCCACCATCCCCCTTTCAACTCCTTCGTGCTTAAGCATCTTTCTCTCTTTTTATTTCCTTGCGTCATCGCGGGAACAATGCGTTGGGAATCGATGACACATCCGGGACGATTGTTGCTCCGAAAGAAATGCAAGAGGATTCATTTATATTCTCGCAACTTTGAATTTATGAAAACGTCAATTTTAGTTTTGACTAATGCAAGCAGTTTTAGCGGTTTTAGGGGAGGGCGCGATCGACGGGAAACGGATTTTCTTGAAACTTGCAGTATTTGAAGATGTCCTCTCCAAATTTAATTTGCCAAAGCAGTAGCGCGCGCCTCTCAAGATTTTCCCAGAAAATTGCATAAAAATCGCTGTACTCCGTTATAAACAATTTGCGAATAAAAATGGACAACGCTTCAAATGACTGATGGCGTAACGTGAAATACTGGTAATTAATCAGTAGGTTGATGGTTCGAGTCTCGCTCTCGATATTTTTTTTTCTATGTATTATTTTTATGTTCGATTTTCTTCCCAATGCCCACAAAAAAAACATGCATTTTCTATATAAAACATAAAAGTAACTGTTAATTCGTGCAGATTTCATCAATTTTAGGCTAAAAATTGAGGTAGATATTAATTAAAGAAGAAAAAAGGAGAGGACATCTTCAAATACTGTAAGTTTCAAGAAAATCCGTTTCCCGTCGGTCGCGCCCTCCCTTGTTAGACCTATTGACAGCAACGTACTGTCGAGAGATGGAAAGAACATTAGGAAAAGGAATGCGGGTGCGATTGGTCGGAGTCGGTACGTGGCGCCTCACGCGCATGCGTTCTAGATCATCGCGCGCTATTGGCCGATGCGATCACGCACTAAGCGAGACGGTACGAAGTCAGCGTTGTGGCAAACTTTGGGCGGAGCGTGCGAAGTGCTCCCTTTGCCCCTATGCCGTCCCACTAATGTTCTTTCCATCTCTCGACCGTACCTGGTCGATGTGATCGCGTAACGGGTGTATCTGTTCCTCTCGAAGCCTCTTCCTCGGTCTGGGAACTGTTATTAAGTCGACCAACTTGGTCAACAACAGTTATCGGCGTACCGTGGCACTCCGTCGCTCTCCCGGCTACTCGCTTTAACGCCAGTTCGCTGAAATACGCGTGCACGATTCATAAAATTCTCCTCCATAATTGTGAGAAAGTTTCTGAACGCGTTCCGCGTGAAATTAAAGCTTCGCGACAAACGAGATCGGCTGGTATATACTGTGAACCTTTGCCTTTGTTATTTTCGAGATCCTTTTTAGAGTCTGATTAACGGCCTTGAGGGTTAATCCAGGTGTCGGCGCGGCGACTGCGAGAAGAAAAAGCTCCGGGATAAATGAAAACCCTCATTTTTCCCCCTTTCCGCGATTCTAGCCGCGAGTTTTTCTCGCCCGACCTGATCCCTGTCTGCTTTCGAAATCGCAAATGAGAATGCTGCGGGGATTCGTATCTTTTTCTCCGTGGAGCGCGAAAAATGAACAACAGACGCAGACGTTTTGACGTAGGTTGGCCGAGGCGAGCAATAACAGGCGTCGTACTTCGCCGACACACCTCGACGTTTCCCAATTCGGATGGCATCGAGGATGATGAAGGGTGTGATCCTCCTCTCGCCGTCTTCGCGATGTTTTTCCTCTCCGCGGATGAATCATTTTCCCTTTTATAGTTTGAGGAAGTGAGGTACTGCAGTTTAGACCGAAGCGCGTTTGATCACTGCTGTCTGTTTTTTTTTAGTTTCCTTTCATTAATTATTATTATTTTCCCTTTTATTAGGAGAGGGGAGCTATAGGAAAGGGGAGAAAAAGGCGTTTCGTCTGGGGATTGTCTGTCAGACTCATCAGTGGGGCTGATAACAAACGATCCATGCCCCAGACACCCATCACACCGCAATTTGGAACTCCTATATATTCGAAGTGAAATGCCGGGCGACCGCTAGCGAGAAACGGTCACCCCGATTATCTCGCTGCCACCTAGCGGCCCCGGTCCGAACCAAAGGCGTCCGGAGAGACGAAACCCTTTCTCCCCCTTCACTAAACGCCTACAGACCGAAGCGTCTGATCACTGCTGTCGGTTTCCACGGTAACCCTTTGTTCCCTTTGGTTTTCTTTCATTTATTATTATTATTTTCCCTTTTATAGTTTGAGGAAGTGAGGAACTGTTTCCGCTGTATCGGAAATTATTACAAGTAAAAGCAATTTACATTATTTAAAAAAGACCCAGATTTTTTGTCTTGCACTCCCTCTGTTTCACTCCACAGTGAAAGAGTTTATTGTCCCTTGGTGACGGCGTGTTGGTGTAGTCCGTGAATTCTGTTCAGAGTTATTATCTTCATCTCGAAACGACATTATTTAATGCATTCTCGCCCCATTCCGCGAAAGTAATTATAGAACGTTCGGATTGACAATCGAGTATTTTTCCAGTCCTTCTTCCACGAGCATTGGATTTAATTGTTCCCGCTCCTGCCTGGTCTCGTTCGAAAATAATTCATTCCCTCGGTCGGAAAATCCAGTTTTTCTTCGAGTTGTAAGCGTAATATCCGAACAGCATCCAGACGTCGAGGATCCTGGAAGCATTCCTGGCTGGCGCCTTTCTTCCCCGTTACGTTCGCTTCATTGTTTCCCGAACAAAGGACGATTGCTCCGCGGCGTGTTCGGACTGCAACGAGCATCTCAGACTTTATGAAGGAGTAATTCTAATTGGACGCTTATTACGCGATCGTTCGACTTAGGAACGTTAAATGGTTCGCATTTTTAGATGAATCGCGATCTTTCGCAAATATTTCACTCCGCCGTTACAAAGTCGTCGTTCCTTCTACATTTTCGTTTCTTATTCAGTTATACAGAGCGATGCGTGTTCATTGTGTGAAAAGGAGCATCAATTAAATCCTCGCCGTTCCACGGATCTTAAAATTCCATCGCTTCGATGCGAAATTCAAGGAAAGAGGAGAGGCGTATGTGGGTTAAGCAGATCGCTGATGGAGATAGGCGGCAGTGTAGCTTCCTTTTAAAGGCGCAAGGGCAAAATTAACGCTGACGGAATTAATAACCGTGAACCACTTCGGAACGAGAGAGCAGCCCCGAAAAAAAAGGCGTGTCTCTGTTAAAGAGGACGCGACTTTACGTAACACACCACGATTACACGCGACCGCGAGTCGGCTATTATTAGCCGACCAATTTTCTAATGGCTCCGTCGATTTGACGATGATCCAAGAATAACTCTTCGTCGTTTGCGCGCTGCTTAAACAATGACAAATTTCGTTTCTACCGCGATCCCCGTCCTCTTTCTTCCTCTTTGCAACCAGTTACCTCTAATTGACGGACCGCTGAAATTGTTCGCTTTCACTTTCGCCGGAATACCGCCCCGTGTCGACAGAGCTCGCGGTTAATTCGACGTTTCTTTCTTCCATCAACTGCATCCTCTATGCAAAAACCTCGAGTTTCGTTGCATCGTGGAGCGTGATTAGCATTGCTCAACGTCTTGGCGTGACCGACTCGAGCTTTAAAAAACCGGGTTCGAACGGTGTGTTGCCAGAGTTTGGTCGAAATCGAAGGATTCATTTGGGCAGCGATCACCAAACTACGGCCCTTCAAAGATTTTTATTCCCCGACTTTTATTTATAAATATTTTATATAAGAAATATTAATGAGAGTATCTTTATTTATTATTTCCCCCTTTTAATTAGATGTATTGTATAATACATATTATATAGATACCCTAGTCTAAAGAACGAAATCAACACCTTTATTAGTTCATTTTTGTAGCCAGAGAATATGCAAGTTGGTGTTAAACTTCTAAAATCCTGTTGACAATTTGTGGAAAAACGTTGAATGTTGCAAGAGAAAAACTAAGAGAAAAACGTTGTATGTTGCTCTTATACGGAGAACTACCCAAGTGTTACACTCACTTATTAATGAAACTTTACCAGCTTGTAGAGCTCGTAGAGCTGAACACGCCTATACCCCGTTTTGTGGGCAGACGGCTAATTGTTTAAAAGATATTAATAATTACAGTTAGTTACTCCTTACATTGAGAAGTATGACAAAACGCTTGATAAAACTCTGTGATAAAACGCTTGACTCGCAATCTAAAGGTCCGCGGTTCAATTCCATGGTTCCCAAGTTTTTTTTTAAAATTATAATTTGTTTCTTTTTGAATAAATATTACTGCAATTTTTATAGAATTTAAGTTATTCAAAATAGAATATAGAATTTTAGTTTAGAATTATATAGAATTTTAGTTATTCAAAAAGAGACAAATTATCATTTAAATAATAAAAAAAAAAAAAAAAATGGGAACCAAGGATTTGAACCGAGGACCTTTAGATTGCGAGTCATGTGTCTAACCACGGAGCGGATCCATGACTCGCAATCTGAAGGTCCTCGGTTCAAATCCTTGGTTCCCAACAATTTTTTTTTTTTTATGATAATTTTTATGTAACAGTTATTCAAAAAGAGACAAATTATTAATAACACTTGGGTAGTTCCCCTCATTTTTTTCTCATTAATGCGAATACGATGCAATTTGTATTTATTGACACGATTACAATAGAACGGATGTATTAAAATTTATACATTTTGTCAATCATGATCAACTGTTCTTTCTTCATCAAGCTGTTGTCTTATAACATGAAATTGTTATTTTATGATGTTCGAAAGTAACGTTTATCAGAGTGTCAAAGTATTAAGGTTCCATTTTACTGAGTATCCATGGAATAAAGTCAATTACTCTGGTGTAAATAGCGGGCCAACCTGGGAAGCCACAAGGTGTTGGTCCGAAGGAGACAACACCGACGGCGGTCCATCGACCGATACCATCGCTTCCTTTTTCCTCGTTCATCAAAGGACCTCCAGAATCTCCTGAGCAGGAATCTTTGCCTCTCACACCACCGGCACAAATCTGTCCGAATCCTAACGTCACTCCTTTTCTGCTGTATTTCCGCTCGCATTGTTGCTTGTCGACGAGCGGCACAGAAACCTTCAACTTGATATTCGAGGAAGATGCATTCTCGGTTTTTCCCCAACCAGCAACAAACAATTTAGTACCGATAGCGTCGTTGGGTGGCAAGCATATCGGTTTAATGTAATTCGTGAACGGAATGTCACGGTCCAACCTCAGAAGAGCAATATCGTATTTTTGATCACGGCTCGGTGGACTGTAATTTTCGTGGGCGATTTTTTTCTCGATGCCGACAGTGATAGCATCATCAGCGCAAACCTCGTTATTCGCGTCATCCTTGATACAGTCAGGATTGGTTTTAGTGTCGTACTCGCCTAACCGAACTTTCGACAAAGTCCACCCGATTGGTATAATAGTGCCCTTCAGGCAATGAGCTGCCGTTAGGACGTAACGATGATTTATGAGGGAGCCACCGCAAGATGCGCTCTGTCCGTTTGCTGATAAATAAATTTTTATGTAGAATATCGATCCTCATTCAATAAATACATATATTATATTTTTAAAAATTCTTACGTGTACTGTATATCAGATGCGCTATCCAAGGAAATTCACCGATATCCGTGCGTACTCCACCGACGATTCTCTCGGACAGATCTGTTAGCGTTAATTATTTTATTAGAAGACGTATGGGTCTGAGGTAACACGTTTGGCGGCATAGACCTTTTGAAAAGGGTATTGTATCGCCAATGACCGGTGGCATATCAAAAAAGAGTATCGCGATTCTAACAAGGGAAGTTTAGTAACTCGAAAATTTCGATTTTTTAAAAACTTTGCAGGTTTGTAGGGGACCTCAAAAGAAATGTAGCGCAATTTTTGTTTTTGGCCCAATTTCAATTCTGTGTCAAAAGACACGGCACTTACCCGAGAACCTTGGATCGATCGCGATCTCTGTCGGATCTCTGCCGCAATCGGAGGGTAATAAAGTATTGTTGGACAGATCGAACTGCAATTTTGCATTTTTCGCCCCATCGGCTCCGCCTGAAAGATCGGGGTTTTCGTTTTGAATCGGGCAACAAACTCGGGGATCATTACCATTAAAACCACACTGTGATGGCCTTAAAAATTCTATAGCTTCTGGCTTAAGCGGAGAGGTTTGCAAAATAGTCAATAGCTGTGGATATTGCCGTAATCCTATGCACACCGTGCGGTAATGTGCAATTCGATTGCCCTTCGTTTTCTAAAAGAGAAAATTAAATTTTCGGAATGTAAAAACTGATTGAATTAACTATGTGACCTTGTATCATGCAAATGTCGTAATATTGTCTTCGTATGTTTTATTTCCTGCTATTAATTTTGATCAATTTAACGTCGATCAACCGGTACACTGTCTGTAATAAACGCTAATCTTTGATTGTTATATGTGTCAATGTCAATTTTTACACCCCGAGGTAAACATAATCGTAAAAAGAAGCGATGAAAAATGCAAAACAAGGAAGACGAAATAAATTAAAAATAAAACACAACGTGAACTATTTGTGGGAAACCAAAATTGTTTGCGTGCCTGTGCTTGAAAATAACATAGTATAACAATAAATTTTACTTACGAGCAAAATTCAAACCAAGTACCAATACATGGTAGAAGATACATAAGATAGATGATTTAATCATTTCTTATGGGTTACCTAACGCTGCAAATGATACTGAGCGTTGTGGAAAAAGAATGTGAGATATTTCCCAAAGCGTTATGAATTTGAATATCTTAATATTTAAATTTTCGGTGCGCTTAATGTTGTAACCGATGCGCCTGGAATTAGAATGCCGACTGGCATTTTGCGTTTATATAGTGACCGAAGCCAGGGTCAACTGGTTCCCTGACCAGCCTTAACTTTATGTCGAACAGCTAACTAATCATTTTCATGATTTTTCGCATAATTTTCCTTCCACGTATCTTTTTTTACGGGGTAATAACCTTTATACCTTCATCCTATCAGTTAAACAAATTTTAGTGTTTATACATTTTTTTTCTGTAATTACCAAGAGCATTTATTTTATGCTATCGTGAGGAGAAATTATGGGGAATATCCTCTTACTTTTCTTTTTGAGATTAGATGCACTTTGAATATTTACTAAATATTCTTAATTTTAAGAAAAATGTTTCGGATAACTTCCATTGATAGGTAAACATGCGTATTGATACCCCGTATCATGTCTCACGATTTCAAATAATTCATAATTTTTTATGATGCCTCGCATATTTACAAATGTTTTTGCATTAGTATAGATTAGATTACGGAATTTACATAATTCTATGAAGCAATTGACAAATCTCATATATATAGAGCTCAAAGACGTCTGTCCGTGTCACTTTTCAACCTGAAAACTACTAGGGTTAGAGTCTCGCTGAGCCTAGCTCAAAATCGTAGTGTTTGTGCGACTCAGTGATCGGAGTCAAAATTAAGTTACAGAGGTTTCAATATTTCCCTTAATTTTCTGCACTAAACCCGGGAAAATTAAAAAAGAACAGCGAGTGAAAAAGAGGAAGAAGCGATCAAGTTTTGATCTTTCCCAATTTTAAAAATCGCGGCTTCTCTTTCTTTTTCATTCGCTCAGATCACATTTATTTATTCAAAACCTGACAATTTCATTGATAAAAGTTTCATCTAGCAAAAATAAAAAATAAAAAAATTGTATTCTGTTTTCGGTTGCTTTGATCCTTTGACACGGGCTCTATGGACTCTGTGGAGCTCTATTGAGTTCTATGGAGCAGTTATACACTCTCGTGAAACAAAGTATAAATACGCGAGGGACGAGCGGGTTATACCTAGTTTATAAATAAAAGTCGAGAGCCTGAAAATCTTTGGAGGGCCGGATTCTAGTTCGGTAATCGCTGCTCTAGACCACACTCAACATTCTTCCACTGAGAAAAAATGTGCGAAAATCCAACATACAACGTTTTTCCAGTCACCCATTCATTTCTATATGGGGGTTAATGAACTGTTACTCCGTAATGATACACTCGCTAATTGCTGATTACTGATACCCGATACCGACACTGACATACTGACACTCGCATTAACACTGACATTGCAATTGATGTCTATTACCGATCAGCGATTACTGATACCGATACTTTAGCATTGACACCGATGCTGATACTAATTGCTAATTGCTGACACAGATACCGACACTATCGGTGAATGTCTAATCAGCCAAATTGCGTTTCGATGGGACGTTTCGTCGACACCTTGTGTTCCTCTCTTTGAGAAATCCTCGGATCAGAGCGACGCTATTAACCGGCAATTAAGCGATATTGCCAATGAGGGCAGACAGAGCTTGAATATCGCACGTGCGAGGATTAATACCGTCCCATCGTTCATCACTGCCACCTGCACGCTCGCTGTTTCGCGAAACACGCGAACAAAAGGACACGCACGATGGAGAAGCGAAATCAGTCATTAATCACGCGTTCGTTTCACGTTCTTTCGCTTCTTTCGCTTCTTTCGAACCTGTCCAGTATCCCTCTATCCACCGCTCACCGATACGACAGCGGGTAATATTTTCTGGACGATGTTTCTCCTCGGTTCTTTTTTCACCAGGTGCCTCTAAAAAGAGTCGCTTTTAACTTTATTGATTGTTGATCGCTCGCACGGGGACAGGTATATTTACTTTCATCCTTCTTCGGCAATTAGTCGGCTTTTCGACGAGGTACGGTTAATGGCTTGTCTACAACCGAACAGGTGTCCGAAAGGTGAAAAGTTGCTGGGAAACGGGGCGTGCGAGTCGTTAGAAAAGTTTCTACCGGTGTCTCGTCAAAGCCCAGCGAACCCGTGGCTGAAAGAGGGATGTCAGCAAATTGAAGAAAGGGTGGTAGTAAAAGGATTTCAACGGTAAACCCTTTCCTCTGTTTCTGCCCCTCGCGGAACTTGGTCTCTTCGATAGAAGTATAGGGGATCAACAAAATCCCCTTCGAAGAAATTGCACCGTTACTGCGAGTTCGAATTCTCGAATCCTCCTCCTTTTCCAATGAAAAGTTCAATTTTCATTTTTATCTTCCCTGTTGCTTCGCGTCGGGTTGAATATTCTGTTATTCTTGTTGAATTTTAACGCGTCTTCGAGAACAAGGAACTTCAGGTCCGGTGAATTCGTTTGTTTATCAGGAGTGTCACTTATTTTTATTCGCGGCGCTTTCATCGTTCCCGAGGACGTCTGAATGCGACATTCCAGACGTGACATGCTCGCGACGCGGCTGTTTTTAATGCCAGGCGACATTCATTAAACTGAAAAGCGTTGTTGTTTTTCTTCTTTCTTCTTCATTCACCCGCCATCCCTATCCGAGAGATAAAAGAGTCGGCAGAACGAGCGGCGCGAAGGGAAAGCGACGAAAGAGAACCAAAAACGCCACCGGCAGCGATAGGATTAACGCCATATTTTGTTTTAATCGCTCGCAAAGGATTACGTATCGAGAAGCGTAAAGGATTTACGCGTTCGGATGAAATAAAGTCGGGACACTTGCGATGACGGATGGTTGCTGTTTCATTGAAAGAGCAAACGAGAATTTAAGAGAAAGGGGGAAGAGTTTTATTTCCGAAAGTGGTAGAACAGTCATTTTGACCGAATTCAGCCGGTAAGGTCCAACTTATAAAAAGAAGACATTATTCTCTGTCAGAAATAATAAAGGAAAAGAAAGAAAACGCGGAGAGAGATTGGAAAGCTGCAGTTTTCCTTGCGCCCACCCTTAGGCGAAACAGGCTCGAGCGAAATCCTTCCCCGTAAAAAGGACAAGAACTTTCGGCTGGAAAAGTGAAATCCAAGAAAATCGTCCCCGGTTCGTGCCTCGTGTATCATAGCGTCAACCCCATTTCGGTTCTCGAAACGAGCCTGACGCAAACCGAAAGGAAGAAGTGTCTGCCGGATAGGGGAATGATTTAGCAACCCCTCGTTTGCGTCTGCAGAAGTGGCCTGGTTGAAAACCTGGGTTGAACGAACCCTCGCGAACAGCAGGCCACCTACGTTGACGCGGATCTACATGAAAATGAATGCACGCACTAGGTTTGCTCGTAGGACGATGATAAATGGTGGCGTTTTATGGGTAGCCGTACGATGTAACCGTGTGCCATCAACCGATGGCCACCGCTCGAACTGGACACCTCGTGATCGCCACGTGAAAATTATACCCCATAAAGCGTCGACCGCTGTCAAGCTTTGGTCCTTTTTGACGAGCGAAATATGATCGAGAGGTGGTCGGGACACTCCTAGAACATGTTCCTGTGTCTACCTTCTCCTCTTTTATAGCACGAGTTAAAATTATTAAAGTTTTCTTGGAATCGAGTGGAAATTGTTCGTTTACGTGCAGTCTTCTCAGCCCTTTGACTGCTGAGAATTTTTCACTTTTGCTCACTTTTCTTTTTATTTCATTTAATTTCTTAGTTTATTTTTTTCATTTTTAGTGTTTTATCAGATTATTATAATCTGATAACGTATGCTGTGTAATTATTACAGTAATATAGGTTGATAACTTTTATTTGATTATGATTAGGATATACAAGAATCAAACTATACTTTCACTTATACGACCATAGCAGTCAAAGGGTTAACCCTCTATCGACGCGTAACTTTGAGATAACATATCAAATTTCCGTGGTAACTTCAAAATATTCTTCCTCATCTTTTTCACTGTGCACTTTTACAACTTATGTGTAAGATGGCGTATACAGTTATTAACCCTTTTCCTAAAAGAGTAGAAAATATAACAATAAATTATAACTCTATATTTTATTATTTAACCCTTGAACAGCGGAGTCTGGACCAATCGTATCCCAAACAAGGATATTAACATAAAATTAAATGTATAATTTTTAAACAAAAGAGTTTCATGTATTGAAAGAACAATTTTTAAAGGGACAGTGTAAAGTTTAGAAAATGAAAATAATATGACGTACTGAATTGACACTAGAACTACCAAAGGGGTCAAAATTACTGGTTTCCAGTTTCTTATTTTAAATGATATTATAAATTTTATAGAGGTATTTTTGTTAAAATGTATGTTGGCTATTATCGAGCTAAAGAATGAATTTTTATTTATTTAGCAATCTACATTATTTTCAATTTAGAAATAAGTGTGCACCAAACGTTGGTAGTTCTAGTGTTAAATTAAAATTGCGGCTCTCTCCATGGTCCGCCGTCCGAGGATTAAGAAACGCATTACATTATTTTTCTTAAATTTTTAGGAAAAGGGTCAATCATTGTACAGAGTTCCGCAACTGTATACGTTATTCTACCGTAATAATTAAATTAAATATAGAATAATGGAGCAAGTAGGTACTGTGCTTTAGAGTTTCATTATTAATTAACAATGCGCTTTACTGAATACTTATTTCAGCAAAGATAGAAAATTCGACATATACAGGGTTAACATTTTGATTATCTTGTATCGTAATCCTTCTACGTATTCCTGAGGATATTTCTGTTCAACGTCGTCGTGTCGTTACACATGCTACATCTATTTTAAACGGACCACCTGTGAAAGGTTGCATCGATCAGTCATCGATCGATCCATTGAACCGTTCATTCGTCTCCTCCACGCGGAAGAGATCACCTTGACTATCATTATTCCATCGCTGATAAAGATGATCATCCACGATGCAACGAGTCATCATCCTGTCCTCGCGTTCCGCTCGCGCCTGCTTAATGATTCTTTCACAAGCCGCTGACCAAAGAGCGGGAATCTTAAACATCCTTGTGCGAACCACTGATTAATCCGTCGATTACGAGGATGCGATTATCGGATAATCAGTGAATCAGCCTTATACCGGTGCGTGAGCCCGGGAGCACAGTGATTGGACATCGATGTCGGATATAATTATCGACAAAGGTGTGGTCTTCGTCGATGCAGCCCGCCGGAGTGCCGGAAATTGACGTTACTAATGAAGATGCATAGTTTGCAAACCGCGAATCCACTGAAACATCTGTCCGTACCGTGTGGACTGAGCGATACGGTGCAAATTTATTTTCTTATTTAGGAATTAATTATACTATCATGGGATTTGATGATGGTAAGGCGGAAACGGATTCTGGCTCGATTGGAATTAGATGAAGATTGTATTTGTAACAGTTACTTAAAAAACTAAACTGCGATAAAATTACAACTAAACGACTATAGATGTGCCAATACTCGATTTATTCGAGTAGCTCGCTTTTGTTTCAAGCAGTTCGTCGATTTCGAGTAATTCGGTAAATTCAAGCGCTCGGCTCGGCTCGATCGATCGATCATTCTTTGACTCGAAATTCGAGCACTCGTAATTTACGAGCCAAGCTGAACTCGCTTCGATTGTTCGAGCCGAGTCGAGCGCTTGAATTTGCCGAGCTACTCGAAATTGACGAATTATTTGAAAGAAATCGAGTTACTCGAAAAATTCGAGCTGAAATCCAACGGTCGTTCGAAGCTACCGCTTGTACCCCCGAATGACCCACGCAGAAGTATGAGGGGTCCTATTAATGACCGTAGCAAGTAATAAACCCAAGGAGCACCTCGACTTTTGATGGACATCAAGTAAATCGAAGTTCTACGGGGGCTCGAATATTCGAGTAGCTCGATTTTTTTCGAGTACCTCGCTTATCTTTCAATAGAGGTGTGCGAGTACTCGAATTTTGAGTCGAACAATGATCGGTCGGTCGAGTCGAGTCGATCGCTTGAATTTGCCGAGCTACTCGAAATCGACGAACTACTCGAATATTCGAGCCCTCGTAAATCGAAGTTTCACAAGGGCTCGAATATTCGAGTAGTTCGATTTTTTCGAGTAGCTCGCTTTTGTTTCAAACAGTTCGTCGATTTCGAGTAATTCGGCAAATTCAAACGTTCGACTCTGCTCGAACAATCGAAGCGAGTTAAGCTCGGCTTGTAAATTACGAGTACTCGGCAGACCTGCAGGCCCTCGACGGGTCACCATGACCCTGTCGTAAATAATCTCAACCTAAATTAAACGTATCCCTATAAATAAACTTAATACTAGGGAATGTCTACCATTCTACACTATTACCAGCGATAACCTTGCTCCGAAATTGTCCATTTTCGCTAATTACTTTCGTTTTCGAATAAATTCGCGTGCAAACGGGTCCGTCTACCCGACAACGCAAAGATCTCCGCCCGCAGCATTCGGGAGGAGATTAGCCGATGACAATCCGGAGATGGAGAAAGAGGCGAACTTTCCAGACACAAAGCGGTCGGATGTTTCTCGTTACAGCAGAAATCTTTGTCTGTTTACAGGGAACGAAACTATGGATTATTATGGAGTACTTGGGTGGTGGCTCGGCCCTGGACTTGATGAAGGCCGGTAGCTTCGAGGAAATGCACATTGCGGTGATATTGCGCGAGGTGCTCAAAGGGTTGGATTATCTTCACAGCGAACGGAAGCTTCATCGTGATATTAAAGGTGCGTTCACCCCAACAATAATAAGCTCTTCCATCTGACAAATGCAGTTCACGGGAATAAGATTTATTAGCCAACTCGTATCTAAGATTGAAAATCTTGAGAAGGGGGCTATAGCATTTAGACTTTCTGTCACTTCTCGCTCTTCTCTTGATTTTTTCCTTCAGGAAAAAAATCAGAAAGGCTACAGCGTGTCCTGACACTGCAATATTATTTGGTAGACTCTTTTAGTTCCTGAGATATGGACATCCAAAGTTGGAATTTCGACTTGATTTTCACTTTTCCAATCAAGAGAAGAGCGACTTTTTTTCTTTCGGAAAGGAGATGGCAATCTCCAATACGTTAGTTGACCCCCATGGTCCCGGCAAATTTTTACCCCATGGAATCCATAGAATAGGCCGCCAAGATGATCTGTACCAAGTTTTATCCAAATCGATTAATGGGAACATGATCAAAATGGCGGCCAAAGTTGACCCTTTTAACATGAGGCTTTATGGGGAGTGGTCGAAATCGTGCTTTCGGCATCCTAGTTTCCGGATATGTTAAACTAGACGGTAATACCTTTCAAATGAGCCCATGAGCATCGAAATCGTCAAACAGGAACTTGATCAAAATCCGCTGAGTAGTTTGGTCAGAAATCGACTTTGAAGATTTTCTTCATTTTTTCACAACGGGTTTTGACCAAGTTCCCGTTTGAGGATTTTGATGCTCCTGGGCTCATTTGAAAGGTATTATCGTCTAGTTTAACATATCCAGAAACTAGGATGCCGAAAGCACGATTTCGACCACTTCTCATAAAGCCCCTTCTCAAAGTTAAAAAGGTCAACTTTGGCCGCCATTTTGACCATGTTCCCATTAATCGATTTGGATAAAACTTGGTACAGATCATCTTGGCGGCCTATTCTATGGATTCCATGGGGTAAACAGCCGATACCATAGGGGTCAACTAACGTATTGGGGATAGTCATCTCCTTTGCTGGTGTACAGACGAAACGATAAGAGTTATCGAAAAAAATTCCGGTCTGACCGGAAATGACCGAAAAAGGGTTGGTTCTAGTGCGAATCTCGCTCTT
The DNA here is from genome assembly GCF_907164935.1 of Osmia bicornis bicornis. NCBI lineage: Eukaryota > Metazoa > Arthropoda > Insecta > Hymenoptera > Megachilidae > Osmia > Osmia bicornis. The sequence continues at coordinate 6,103,282 of NC_060229.1, forward strand.
CACTTTAGCTTGTTCTGAATCTCCGATAAGATTTATTTTCATAATATCTTTGTTATTCGTTTTAAAGCGGCGAACGTTTTGTTGAGCGAAATGGGCGACGTTAAATTAGCAGACTTCGGTGTGGCTGGCCAATTGACCAACACGACCAGTAAAAGGAACACTTTCGTTGGTACACCGTTCTGGATGGCACCGGAAGTCATCAAGCAAGCTTCCTACGATTCCAAGGTAAGCACGCTTGTAGACCACGAAGAAACCCGTTCGCGGCATATTTTTATTCCTGCAGCATCTCGTTTTGCCGAGGCTAATGCTCGCCAGGTTACAGTCGGCTCACGTAGCCGGATGATTTAATTTTATTACTTACCTCTGACTTTTTCAACGTCGTTACATTGTTTGTCTGTTTTCTGTATTTTTATCAAAGACTTTAGTGTCTCTCCACCAGTCGGATCGTTCAAAACAAAGTTGTATTTTAAAGACAATGAAACATTGGGTCGTTTATCTGTAAACTTCTTTTTTTAAAAAAATTAATATCTATAGGGTTATCCAAATTGAGTGTCACGTCTTCAAATTGAAATAAAACGCAAAATATTTGATTTTTGTATGCTTACTTTATTTTAATATAAAGTCTATTTTATGATATTAATTATGAAAAACAATATCATTCAACGGTCCTTCTTCGCTTTTTTTTGCGAGCTTGATACGTTTAACCAAATTTAACGAACGCGTAATTTTTCACGAGCAGGAGACACCAATTGCCACCAAGATCGAATTAACACCATTAGATTTTTTATGGGGTTTATGGAAAGTGAAGTTTACGCCGATAATCCAAAGATTATTGACGAAATTGATGAAATTGAATTCTACTTGTTTGAAAATATAATGAAAAATTGGGTGAAAAATTGGGAGGCTCGTGAAAAAAGCCGAGGAGAACATTTAAATAATATCTATTTATTTATTTCCTAAACGGGAATAAACCCTTTAATACAAATTTTAACAAAATAATAATAATAACAATAATAGCAATAATGTATATATTAAAAAAATGTATGAATTCTGTTCCGAGTTCGTCCGGCAGTTCTATCCGCCCGATTTACATTATTTTTATTTAATGAAAGGTATTCTTGCATAGATAACGCAACAAGCATTTGAATACATCTACCTTTCGCCCCTCTTAAGTTATATACTCAAACGTGATTTTTCTAGAATTTCTCTCCACTCAAAGCTTTTTATCTCCGGTTCTAATTGAAGTACGGTGTTCGTTTTTGTCTAAGAACACTCAATGGATCAAGCTCTTTCATTTGAGCTATTGATCATTTACATTGGATGACTTGAAGCAAAGTTAGGCGCGCACAACAAAGTTGAATTTCAATTTTTCTAATAATCTATATAAAAATTGATGTTTGAATGCGAATTTTTCGCACGCATATAAGGTACAAGGTACAACCAGTACAAAACATTACATTGGGCAAACATAAGTACAGAATACGAATTAATGTCATACAGTAGGCTTTGTGTTAAAATAAAGAAACCATAAAAAAGTCACATACTTTGCGTTTTATTTCAATTTGAAGATGTGACACTCAATTTGAATAACCCTGTATTTCTGGATGACGGTTAAACTCTTGACCCTGACATAAATCACGAACAAACTGAACGGTCGTACGCGTGGAGAAAGGGTTAAAAGACCCATGGAGGAAGGAATTTCAGAAACTCCAAGTTTCGCGCGAAAAACAAACTGTCTCAGAGAGAAGTAGCTCTTGTCCTTGCGCGGAGCTGTTCATAAATTCTCGCAGGCAATTTCTGTAAGGCACGAAGAACGGTCATGTCGTCGTTAGCGTGTCATTAGCACTTGTCGAGTGGTAAAACGAAGAACTCACGTTCCGCAGGCTGACATTTGGTCGCTCGGCATCACCGCGATCGAATTGGCGAAAGGAGAACCGCCGAACAGCGAACTGCATCCTATGAGGGTCCTGTTCCTTATACCGAAGAACAATCCGCCTCAACTAACCGGAAATTACACGAAACAGTTCAAGGAGTTCGTCGAGGCCTGTCTAAACAAGGACCCTGAAAACGTGAGTTGAATCTTTGTTCAACGCTGCAGAAACTAACTTTCCTGCATGTACACGGGAACGTTCAAGTGGCGGAACGTTGGTATCTTCATGCATAAAATGAATCCTGTATACGCGAACTTGATTAATTTAGTATTACTTCTTGAAATTTTATACAAAATTAACCCTTCGTTAAAATTAAACACGCAACTATTCTCGTCGATAATCTATTTTTTAAAGATAGTACAAATCGTGGTAATAATTTCTTCTTGGTCGTTGCTTCAGAGGCCAACGGCGAAAGAGCTGTTGAAGTTCCAGTTCATCAGAAAGGCGAAGAAAAACTCGTACCTGATCGACCTCATAGACCGGTACAAAAAGTGGAAGTCGCAGCGCAGCGAGGAATCCGAAACGGAGAGCGAGAATTCGGACTCGTGAGTATCCTTTCTGGGCACCCAATTCCCGAAGGTAAACGGATTAGATGGATGGAAACATGTCCTGTGATGTTGTTACAGGGAAGAGTCGAAGCAGGATAGCGACATGGACGAACCATGGATAATGACCGTGAAAGGTCCACACGGTGTCAAAGGATCCGTGGTACCCATGCTACCGTTGGACGAGCAACCAGCCTCGTTAACCTTAACACACACGCCGAACCACAGGTCCTCGAATCACAATCAGCAAACTAAGCCGCACGCCAACGGAGCCTCGAGATCTCCGCCAAAGGATTCCACGTTGAATCATTACAGGAGCGAGTCGAGGGACTCTGTTCGCGATGGTCAAGCGAAACACACGCCGGTGAGTCTTCCGTGTCCCGCAATGTGGGTCAAAGTAGAATAAATATTTTCGAAACAATTCCATTCGGAGGGGGTTGTTTTATTTTCAATATCGCTGAAATGTTTATTCTCGTTTTTCAGTCCCGGCCACACGAGGCCGCGCCACCACCGCCCGTAGACACGCGAGAGAAACGAGAGGATCGCGATTACCGGGACTTCGATCGGGATCCCTCGTTGAGGGAATTGAAGGACACGCGAGACACCAGAGACAGCAGAGACAGAGAAAGGGACAGGGAAGGACGGGACAGGGAAAGGGAGAGGGATAGGGATAGGGGTAGGGACAGAGAGTTCAGTTCGAGAGAGAAGACAAGGAGCGGGAAACGGGATGTACCTGTCGTACCTATGGCAGACCATAGGCCTGGTGAAGAGAAACAGAGACCGAGGAGCTCCCAGGAACTGAAGCATCCTCGAAGCGCAGCTTTTTCCGGTGTCCTTTTACCTCTCCTTGCCGAGGTAAATTCTTTTCTCTAGCTAAGAATCTTGAAAATCGCTGAACCACCGGTTTCGAATTCGATCACCAACGTTACTCGGATGTCTGGATCGCACGGTTCTTGGACGAAATTCATTCCCTTCTGTCTATTGTATCGCAGCTTCAACGGAAGCATCAATATTCGGCAAGAGACAATAACGGCGAGGGCGGAAGTGGTATAGGCAAGAATGGCGGATCCACGATAGAGGAACTACGCAGCGCCTTTGAAACAGCGGAACGCGCTTCACCTGGAATGACGGAGACCCTTATCAGGGAACTCCTCAAGTCTTTACTTCCTGCCAATCACTCGGATGGCCGTTTGTCTATGCTGATGGAAAAAGTAATCCTAAGGTAACCATTCTGGTCTAAGAAATATCGACGTTAACCTTTCGTCGAACGCAATCGATCAGACAGGTATGATTATACAAAAGTTCGCATCGACTTTCTAAATAGAAAATGGCTGGTTGTCAGTTATAGCAAACAATGGAGCAGAGGGAGGTTCGTGTATTGTTCTTTCATGAAATTCAATCGAGGTACTCTGCAACAGAGGTTATTGGTAATTTAATACAATATTGTAGAGAGGGTTCGGTTAATGAAAACATAATACACCATAGACTCTGAAATTGCCGAGCATGTTTTGCCAATAAATTCTATGTTTAACTATGAAAGATTTAACAAATTAATGTGCAGTGTCGGCTCATGCTAAAATTAGTAGGGATGCTGCTCCAGAAAATGTTTAGCCTTTGTTTTAAAAAATCGGCACTGCGGGAGCGGCTCTCTCTCCTGCGCAGCCTCGCGCGCAGCTTTCTATGTGCGCATGCGCATGCTGAAACTGTGAAGCGCACAATAAACTGAGAGTTGGCTACTGACATTAAACTTAAGGATTATATATTGTACAAGTATAAAGAAAGAATTAAAGAAAAAAGGACTCATATTAAATGTTATCGACAATATCAAATGGAAATAGGGGGTGCTGCAGTTCCACAGTGCCTATACGCGAGCCGCCACTGTTAATCAGTCATTGCACTTCGACGGAAGGTTAAATGCAACTTGACTGAAGTATGAGAATTGTACTTTTTTTCAGGGATACGTAGGGACGCGAGAGGGCGAGGGTTCGCAAGAGATTGTGGTCCGAAAACATCCTGACGTTGTAACGATCCGTTATATCTCGTTTAACAGAGTTATTATTCCGTACGAGCCGGTACGTTGTTGACGATTGCCAACTCCGAACGTGAGAGGAGAAGTAGAAGAAGAACGTCGCCGCAACGACCCGGACATTTTTCTTTATCTTTGGTCCAGCGTAGGCTAAACTAAGGCAGCCGAACTCGTCATAGAGCGTTCTTTATTCCGTCTTCGTTTCTTTCGAATTCGATGCAAAGTATTCGTGGATTAGTTGCAACACGAAGCTTTGTTTTAAAAATTACCTCGTTCCAAAATACGAACGAACGAATTTTCCATTTTAACCAGAGAAACTTAGAGATTTATCTATCGCAGTATAAAGAAAAAGAAAATGAAAAAAAAAAAATATGAAATTATACCATCCAATTGTCCTCGTACGAGGACTACAGTTACCGTTATATAAAAGAAAAAAAGAATATTAGTCCCCCACCTATCCTCGATCGTTAAAGATTAGTATTTGAAAAAAATTAAGAGGAAAAAGCAAAGAAAATGTAGGAGATAGTTGAGAAATATTTTTACAAATCGTGCAACCACCCGTTCAGGATTCTTCGTACGTTCTTCGTGTTCGGTGTTCGACGCAACCTCAAACAGCGAAAGATGATGTAGCGTAGATTTCAACAAACGTGTCTCTGGTGTATAACAAGAAAAAAAAGGGGGGAGGGGGGGTTAATCGTTGAAGGTATCATCTTGCCTCGTTGTAGATACATCCGGAACATGCACTATCACCCATATCACTAGAATGTCTTAATCGTTTCTATCTCGCGTTGATTCCTTTTTAAGTGTTCGAAAAACGAAACGCTTTGAACGGACTGTAAAGTCGGACAATATTTATTTAAGCGGTTTATAACTGAACGGAGGGGGAGAAAGTTGAATTAGCAGAGGCAGAGGAGAACTGCTGTTTAAACGAACGCCTTCCTGTTGCTTCCTGGCGTTAGTGCACGTTTCGGATCCGATGGAGAATCGAGAAAGGAAGAAGAGCAGCGCCTCCACGATCCGGAGGCTTTGTAAATATGTATGTAGCACGATAAGATAGTCTTATTGTTCTAACGATCGACGTCTCTGCCAGTCGGTTGCGCAGCTCCGTAACGCGATCCTCTTTTACCCTACACTTTCTACCATTAACAAGGAACATCAGCTAATTGACCTCTCCCGATTTTTATGAAAAATTCGCAGGCTTGTAGAACAGGCAAAAACACGTTATTCAAAGTATAATTTCACCCTCTTAAAGTTGAATCTCCATCAATATAAAATAGTTAACTCTTAGTTTCGTCTGATCTGAAAGCCTGCAAAGTTTCATCCAACTTAAAACTACCCCTTTGGCTGATATTTCTTGTCCATTTCCGTCTCAACGAAGCAGAGTGCGCGAAGGGTGGAAATTCATTGTCAGACGCGAGTTCGATTAAGAAAACATAGCGGTAAGCGGTATTCTATTCGAGCGAGTGGTAGCGCGCGAATCAAACGGAGAATTTATGCTTTTGTTTTCACTTCTTTCACCCCGTGAACAGGGTGTTCTTCCACTAGTTTCGCCCGGGTAGAGTTCTTCGTCGAGCCGTTCCACGATCGAGCCTGAGCTGTGATAACTCCCGCGAGACGTCGGCACTTAATCCACGTTGTTTGTAAACTAATGTATTTTATAAAGTATATATTATATATATAGAAAGAGAGAGAGAGAGAGAAAGAGGTACGAAGAAATTCTTCGTGAGGAAAGATAGAAAGCAGAGAAATTAAAAATAATCTCAACGGATACAAGCTGGATGATCGCGAACGATAACGTCCGTTCGTGTGCCATCCTTCCGGATTGAAACGAAGAAATTGTAAGAGGGTGATAGAATGCAAGTGAGAGAGAGCAAGGGAACGCGTGTGTGTGTAAAAGAGTGAGAAAGAGAAGAGAACGAAAAATAAAAGCGTTTAGCGTTGCGCGAGGGTGGAAGTTAACGTAAAAAGTTGTAACGAGAAGATTAGTATTAATTAACAGGAAATCGTGCTGAAACGAACAGAGAGGTGACAGAGAGACCTAACTATCGTAAGCACGCAAATACATGTTACGTAGTTGCGTTTTATTCCAGTCAGCGAGACGGTCAATGGGAGAGAACCGTATGAACTCCTGCGATTATTATTATTATCATTATTATTATTCTTATTATTATTATTATATTAACATTGCCGGCGACGATGAACGATATTAATTGTTAGAACGTGAACACCTCTGATCTCCGCTTTTTACCACTCCCTTTTGTTTTCTTCTCTTTTTTTCTTTATCGAATTGTTCCCGTTCTTTTCCTTTCTTTTTATTCCTAAACCGTGAAGGAACGAAGAGACGGAAGGGAACAATATCGTAGGAGGATCTTTACTATTCTTTAGTTGAATTACCTTAGTTAATATCGCTACACTTGTCTTACTGTTAATATTACGAATTTATTCAACTCTTTATTTGTTGTTTCACCGTTGGTTTAGGTTTTCTTTTCGATGACTTTTTACGACGGTCGCTACACCCCACCCCGCCACCCCTCCCACGAGTCATCCTCATGAAAAGCTGCCATAAACGCTTACCGGCTACGCTCTAAATAATAAAGAACTCAGAAAACTCGAAACAATTTTCAACGAATTATCTTCCCGTATCTCTTCTTCCGATCCTAGCAACGAACGACCACGCCGATACGGTTGATAAACGCGCGTCGAACCTTTCGATCGTCTGGATCGTTTTAACTTTCTGGAATCGAACGAGTGCTGCTTCGATTTCTTTCTCGTCCGCTCGAACACTATCTCGATCGCGTGTCGAACGTATGGCTGTGTATGCGAGCGTGTTTTAACCCCTTGACGCATCCTGGCAATATTCTTTTCCTAAAAATTAAAAATGTTATGTCGCGCCAAGGGGTTAATTTCCGGGGCGTAGCGGTCGATCTCTTGTGTCCAGACGGACGGATAACGGTCGGTCCATCATGGAAATTCTCAAAGGGGTGGTTCACCACGGACATTCATATTCTTCGCAAATATTAGACCTTTTGTTCTCGTTTAACACGTTGACTATCGTAAAGATAATTATTCCAAGTCAACGCGTTGATCGCTTTCGACAGCAATAAATTAAATAGCGCGTTCTAGTTCCATTAATCAAGATTTGACGAATGTTAATATTTAGACGGTGTCCGATAAAAATTCGAAACGTTCTCAAGAGAGTTCCTCTCTGAATTTGTGCACGCTCGTAGAAAGAACCAAGTCGAACATGTTTCTTTTACCTTTCGTTCCATAGCCATACGTTTACGAAAAAGAGTATATTTTTGTTTTTTACGTGAACCATGCTTTTATCGAATATTTACGAAAGATCGATCGTTCAAGCTTATCTTCCTTGTGTAAATCGTTTAAGAGCTGTGATTTCGAGTTTCGTTTTATATTTGATCAATTTGCATACACGACGATACAGAATGAGAATCGGAGAAAGATCGCGATCGTTTCTATTGAAAGGCGATCTGCACCACGTTCAATCCGAATTACGTGTCCTACTGTAACCCAAGCACTCTTCTTTGTATTATATTCTTAGCTATTATCCAATAATATATTCAGCGTTATAAAATCGTGGTAACAATAACATTAACTATCGACGTAGAATATAAATATATATATAAATACATATATATATATTTTTTGTATTTTACTTCTACCTTGGCTGCATTGGACTGTATTATATTGATTGTATGTGGCATGCTGAGGGCGTGTACAAATACGAAATAAAGATTAAATAAATCATGAAACATCGATGATTATCTGTTACGTTTTCTCGCACCGCGTTTTTTATTTCTACATCGATAGAACATATATTTCTGCGAGGGATTGTAAATATGAAAATCGATTAGTTATTTTCATCGTTGACTAGCAAACAACGGAAGACGTGGACGTGTAACGTATGCGAGTGAATTGCAAATTCTAGGAATGACCAGACTGAACACGCCTTCGCCAAGACTGCCTTCTGAGGGAAACGATGCACTGGTGCGTCATTCACGAATAAATTTTCATTCAAGAATCTCTCAGAATTATTTGCCAAGAGGAATGGACGCTCGATGCAACAGTGAGTAATTGTATTTTGTTGAAACAATACACACGGTAGCCCACGTGTGACACACCTATAATAACAGTCAACAAATTCTTCAGCTCCAGCTTGTTATCGATTTCTCCTATCCTCTGATTGGAATTTTGTTTTTCAACTTCGAAGCAGGAGCTATATTTAAAATGAAATTATGGAGAGAAATCTGTGAAGAAATAAAGCACCTGATTAACGAGAGCAATTGATTAGAAAAAATCAATTATTATGGAGAAAAGGGAAGAAAATGAACCTAGTGTGCTTTGGAATCGAAGCGCAGAACCCCCTTATCGCGCGCGGTCGATAAAAGTCAGCGGGTAGAGGAGTCTGTCCGCGATTGCCAAAAGGCGAGAGAGCAGTGGTGGAAAGCGCAGGTCCGTTGGCAAGGTGCGAGGAGGTAGGACGCGGGGGGAGAAATCGGGAATAGAGGGACTTCCTCGAGGTATCCCGATGCAGTAGTCGACAGCATCCCGCGGGTGGTCGCGATCGACCAGTGAAGGGCGGGAGAGCCGGCGAGCAGAGGGTTCGAAGGGAACCCCTGTCTCTCCCTCGCTCCCTCTCTGTCTCTCCCTCCATATCCTCCGTCCTGTACGAGTTCGAAAAAGTGGCCACTTTCGAGAGAAAGTTCCCGCGTGTTCGTGTGTTCTTCACTGCCACGGGCTTATTACGACATCAGGGTGGTTTAAGTTTCGTCTCGCGGAATAAACACGAGGAGGGTGACGACGCCCAGTCGACGAATTCGAGTGGCAAGAAACGAAGAGACGCCCGGTCGAACGACCAAGGCGAGTCCTCGAGTCCTGGCAAGTCTCCAACCCTGCTACGCACCGCCAATCTGGCGACGTTCGATGTCAGCACACCAGACGACCAAGTGTGTCGTTGCTATTTTCAAGTAGTACGTATCACCGCCTCCGCCGGGCTTCGTAGGGCTTGCAAGCTTCGCGGCGTTACGCTGGTCCCTAGGCAAACACGCTGCCAAATAGGCTCTTCGCTGTTCCCGAACGATCGGGACACTTTCCGACACGCGTTGCTTAAGTATAGAGTACCTGTCGATTGATTACCTCCCCACGAGGCCACCGCGCGCTTCTACGCTTCCAGCGCGCACGTGCTCGCGAGTTCCCGGCGAAACACTGGTGTTAGAGGTGTGCGAGTACTCGAATTTCGAGTCGAACAATGATCGGTCGGTCGAGCCGAGTCGATCGCTTGAATTTGCCGAGCCACTCGAAATCGACGAACTGTTTGATATAAAAGCGAGCTACTCGAAAAAATCGAACTACTCGAAATTCGAGTAGCTCGGCAAATTCAAGCGATCGAACTCGGCTCGAACAGTACTTGTAAATTACGAGTACTCGCACACCAGTCTGGTGTTACACTATTGGGCAACTAGCCTTCCTACGAAGGGTGTTATACCCTCTTTAGAAAATAATCCAGCTTGCCGGAAGAAAGCAAAGTTCGACTTGAAGGAGCTTAAGTTCCAATGTAATCCATTTATGTTACACTGAACTCGAGAAACCTGCGCGTTATTTGTTCCACTGTGAACAAAATTTCTCTGAAAAATATTGCTCTACATTTTTGACCTACTTTGGCGCCCATGGGATCCACCCCCTTTCCACTCGCGCATCGGTTACGCGACACCCCTACGTGTCCACGTTTTAATTGCTTTTTTTTTTTACTCTTACCGCTCCAAAAAGCCAGCGATGTGTAATGCAGCCTTTTGTGCCCCACGAGGCTTCTGTGTGCGCGCGTAAAGCGCGACGAGGTACGCGTCAAAGCCGGCAGTGAATCTCCGCGGGCCGCAGAGCGCGGACGTTACACCGCGCGAATACGCTTCAAAACAGAGGACGATAACACGGGGCTTAGCGAGGTTCTTTTTTTCCCTCTTCTCACCTCGTTCGTGCTTCTTGGCTATTGATTCGTCAGCGGTCTCGCTGGAACGGTGGTTGCGAAAAGCGTTAAAACCAAGGTATTCTTCAAGAATCCTACTTACTCGTGTCTTTTATTTCACGCTGGAATAATTATCCACAGTTAGCTGAGTTTCTTTTCTTGTGACACTCCAGTTTCTTCTGTCTGTATCCAGTTTCGACAGCGAAGAAGGTAAAACAAAGATATCAGGCGACACGGATTCATTCGTAGATCCGGACTACGTGTTTCGTAATAAGTTCAGGAAAGTTTGTTAACCAAATCGTTAGTCGAAGTTATTCCGGAATTATTATTCCGTACTTTCTTTCCTAATTGGAAGTCGCGTCTCGGAACGCAAAACGGCAACGCTACATGCAATTATGGAAATCTGTACACAATGTTTCGATGTAAGCTCTCGTATCGTTGCAATTAATTAACGATCTAATTGCCATACCGCTGCCGCGTTTCGTTGCATCGAAAGCTCTCGAGCGCATCCGTTGGAAAGTCGCCCGGCTTTTCAATGACAGTTCTCGCATCGGGAAATGCGACCAGTCGATGGAGGAAACTTTATACACTTCTGATCGTTCGTTTTTCGAATGGAACGGACGAACCCGTTTCTTTACGCTCTTCTAACCCGCGAAATACGATTCTCGACCCTCACAATAGGCTCGAAAACGCGTTATTCTAACGTCGAAGTAAAGCGATCTCTTAGCCGAATAGTGCGACAAGGCGGAGCACTCACGCGTACGTAAAAGTGTTTTCCCCTCCATTATCAAACAAAAAAAGAAAGAGAAAAAGGACACACGCCGATTTTGATGCCCTTTGAGTATGATATAGAACTCAAAAAAATATTTGACACGTATTTCTTTTTATCGGCAATCGTCCATGCTGAAGGGGTGCAAAATAGCCCTCAAAGTTGGGGTTGCAAAACATATTCTTGAATATCTCAGGAACTATTAGGTGTAGGCGAAAAATTCAAAATGGAATTTGTGTGTTTTTGAACAGCAAATTTTTCTATCTAGCCACCTTTTTGATAAATTTATTTGTTTAAAAAATATATTGAGAAATAATCTATTTTTGTCATTTTTTCAACCCTTCAGCATGGCCGATAAAAAAAATACGTGTCAAATATTTTTTTGAGTTCTATATCATACTCAAAGGGCATCAAAATCGGCGTTGTCCTTTGTAAGGCGATCCTTTGAAACTAAGAAAACATTCTTCTCTTTTAACTCTTTCTAAACAATCGTACGCTCGGAACATTCGGAACGATTATCTAAATGCTCGTTCAAGTAGAGTTATTGTCCTCCTAATCATAATTGCCCATTGCGCAATCGCCGTTTGAAACTAACCATTGAACAACGTAATGCGTCGCGATAGAGAAAATTCATCCTTATTGTGGCTGTCTACGTAGGAAATTGTGGCCGATTTACAGTTTGACCCGAGTGAAACCACAGACACGGGCAGCAGAAGTGCAGAAACTGCGAACGGGTAGAAAACGAGGAGAAAAAATGCTTCTAAGCAGTGGCAACAGGGAACAGGTTCCCTTTGAACGCGTCAAGTGCTAATAACTCTCGACGAAAAACTGTGCATCGCGTGAAGAATCGTATCTATATATTTGTAAACGCTTTTATTCTGTAATATTTTGAGGAGACGCGCGTGTGCCAAGTTTCATTCAACAAGCCATTCGGATAGGAAGCGTGTCTCGATTCCAGCGATATGAATGGAGACGATTCCTGAAGAGCTCGCGAGGAAGAAGCGGGACGGTGTTTCCGTGCGATCGGCACGTGCTCCGATGAATCGGGCGAGATACGTGATTGCCGGTAACGCGTGTGCCGAACGCTTTGAAGAATCAACCGTTATGACGTGCCACGGCGGAGAGAAGAATTTTAGCAGAAGTAGCTCGGGAAGATTCCGCGACTATTTTAAGAACGACGTCGAAGATCGTGATTCATGTGAGAAAGCTGGAATCCGACGCGACCCGGGACACATATCTTTTGATAGAACCGTCTAAAAGAAACTTAATTTTTATACTATTTTTACGAGAACCCGCTCGTTGAAGTAGAATAAAGGAGACGCGATGGAGGGAAGGCCGAAAATCGAAATCGTCCGCGTGCCTTCGAACGAGCGCCCCAACTTCCGGTCCCTCGACGGCGTACGGAGCGGTCACATTCGCGTGGGCACGTGCTGCCCGGAACCGGAAGTCAAAATGGTTGTTTGCGACGGTAAACCGCCTATCGAGCAGTCACGGAAATTTAAAAGGTATGTTGCTTACATCGATTCTCGCGATCGTCGCTGACATAATTATTTTTCTTTCCAGAAACCTGGGACCAGTCTCGAAACTGCTCAGACGTCGCCACCACGCGACGTATCTTGCGACGAAATCCTGTGATAACATTTATAGCGTGAATAGAAGTAGCGGCTCCTTAGACTGGAGAGTTAGTCAGACAGTGAACGAGCAAGGTATCAAAATTTAACCCTTTGAGGGGCACATTTTTCTTCCGAACAAATTATTGAAATCAGTTATCTAAAGATTTTCGGGGTCACTGATTACGAGCCTGAGGTCAGAATTGCAAAATTTAACAGTTTATTTTGAGAAAACTGGCATGCGAAAAATTCTGAAAAAATATATGTTATTAAAGGACTAACACTCTTTCTGGGACACCTTGAATACACAAAAATTTTCAGAGCTGTAGGACTTTTCGTTCAAGAATAACCGAATTTATTCTGAAAAGAGAGTTTTTTGTGTTTTAATTGTTTACAGCTAATTATAATTAAACACATTTATATAACTTGGAACCCCAAGAGTCTAAAACGTACTCAATCTGCAAATTAATTAGAAAGGTGGTACAAATATGTATCACTGCCCCTCAAAGGGTTAAATTACATATTAAAAGTATTCCATCCCCAACAATCGCAAGCGCTAGGAGTATTCAACACTCAAAGGGTTAAATTAACCCTTAAATTAAGGGCTAACTCCTGGCGGAAGCAATCCACATGGACAGCACGCGTCTAGCGGTTGCAATTGTTGAAAACGGAATACTATTTTTGCTAATGTGAACTAACGCAGCTAATTAATAATTGTAATTCCTATACGCCAAATTAAATAATTCAAGAAAGTTATTTTTGAACATATTCGCTGGACGCACATACATATGCGTCCATTGCACTGAAAGGATTAAGATTAAACTGGTCTGAAATTGTACCGTTAACGTGTCGCAGCGTTAGAAATACACGAGCTGCATTTCAAACTGCTTTCAGGCCTTCAATCCCGACAAAGCAGTAGCCTGGACTGGAGGGTAGGAAGGTCCGTCAACAAGTTGCATTGGCGAGACACGACTCGTAGCGCGGAACAACTTTCGAGAAGCAGAGATCACCTGCAAACACCCAGCACAAAGTATTCCCTTATTCGTCAAGTCGATTGGTAATGCAACACTTTATCGGGAATTCAGAATTCTCTCGCTTTAGGTCGAAACTGATTTCGCTGCTACGACGACTTTCTCCTCGACTCTCCCGACCAGGAAGCAAAGGTTCCTTGCAATCTTCCCCGACGATCTGTCCATGGGTTCAAGTCGAGTACTCCTCGGAGTCGATCAACGATGGTTTGCGGGAGGATTCGCAGGAGAGCGACGCGAGTTTCCAGAGAGAACTGCAGCTGAACGAGCTGAAGAAACGAATGGCTGGGATTCCTACCAATTCTCAGGTGATTAAAGGATACTGAAAATGTCTCTCATTTTGCATCTATTTTCGTAGCACGCGATCGATTGTGCATTGTACCTCGAGCAATTAAAAAGTAATCGAACGTTCAAGAATAGCCCGATGGTTGCTTGAAGTCGTGTGGAACGAAGGTAAATCGAAGGCGTGTCCGTTTAATGGTTTCCGCTTCGAACGAAACTTTGTCTTACCGATCATTCTAGGACAATGCGATCTCTTTTTTTCTTACGTCTAGCAATGATGTCTATCGAGATACTTTACGTGTTAGGTGACGGCGAAGGTCGTTAAGGATGACAAGGAACGACAAGGCTCCTCGCAGCCCAGGATACAAGTGCAACCACCCGATAACGAGTGTAATAACGCCATCGAATCGTAAGCTTTTCATTTTTCATTGTTTCATTTTCTGGAACGAGGGATTTTTGATCGCTTTTGCACTGTACGAATAAGAATTGATCTAATCCCTGCATGAGCCCTAACAGCACCTAACGATAGCTCGATAAGTAAACGATAGATGTATCACGGCCAATAAATGATTGACATTGTTCTTTGCACTGTGGTCTTAATCTCCATCTTAGTTCTCTTAGGTAGCACGAGTTATCCTAATTAATAACACCCGTTTACGTACCCTCGCAAGTTTCCTAATTTATTAACACGGTTCACTGCCAACTACACCATAATTCGTAGTTTGCGTTATTGCTTAGGATGCCAACTACGAGTTATCCCGCAACTTTGTGCACGAATTGACTCGTACAGTAAAACCTAGAGGTGTGCGAGTACTCGATTTATTCGAGTCGAACAATGATCGGTCGGTCTAGCCGAGCCGATCGCTTGAATTTGCCGAGCTACTCGAATATTCGAGCCCTCGTAAATCGAAGTTTCACAAGGGCTCGAATATTCGAGTAGTTCGATTTTTTCGAGTAGCTCGCTTTTATATCAAACAGTTCGTCGATTTCGAGTAGCTCGGCAAATTCAAGCTCCCGACTCGGCTCGAACAATCGAAGCGAGTTCAGCTCGGCTTGTAAATTACGAGTACTCGCACACCTCTAGTAAAACCTCGTTTATGCGGCCTTCGATCAACCGAGCCTCCGTGTTATCCGAGACAACGGACTGATCCGAGTACTCCGCATTAATTAAGGTGTATGCTCGGATAAAACGGATGAAACCGCTATGCCTATGCTGTACGTGCTGTATTTTGCGATCTTTTGTGATTATATTTCATTCTATCATTTCAAATACATAAAAAACAATTGAAATTTTCGAATTTTTTATCTCTTCCGTGTTATCCGAGGGACCTCCTCCCCACAATATCTCCGATAAACGAGGTTTTACTGTAGTTGGCTTCTTCTGTTACATACCATGGCAGTCAACGTGTTAAAATAATGAATTCGAATGGGTAATGAATGAAGAACGACGAATATCCGACGATAAATACTGACAATTTTATTAGGACGAATACTATGATACACAATTTCATTTAAAACGAACGCTTCTTTAGTCTGCGGATCAGTATACAATTGTCAACTCGTTGAACATCCGAGACGGCAAGCGTCGCGAATATGGAATTACTGTTCGTAATATGTACAAATCAGATTGTAAAAGTAATCTGTACAGTAATGATTCACATACTTGTGAAAGCGACAAGTACTCAGTACCTTGTACACGATGCAAAGGTGATTATCCTTCGGTGGTATGTGAATCAGTGCAGCATCCTGCTCTTTGGGATCTACGTAATCTATAGTGTGCTCTTCGGGCACGTGATTCGTATGGAATTGTAATATCACATCCAGGCTACCAGAGTCAGCAACGTTCGAGTCGGCTGCATCCTCTTCTGGATCGGAACGTTCCAACGAACGATCGTTTGGATCCGATAAGTAATCGCCGATGTCTGACTCGTCGGAATCGGTGTACCTCTCCAAGAGAGATGAATCGCCGATGTCTGAATCGTCGGAATCGGTGTACCTCTCCAACAGAGAGGAATTGTCGATATTCGACAAAGAGGGCTTTCGTAATAAATCTTTATCAGTTAGCTGAAAACATTTCGCTTTTAATATCTTCTTCAACATATAATCCTCCTCTTCCTTGTTGCCTACCGGCGAATTACAATCTAACTCCACGGTTTTGTCCACGTTGCTATGCATCGGTTTTTCATCGCATTCTTTACTAGTCTTCTCGCCCGAGCCCAATGCAGTTCCCTGCATTTCTCCGCCTTGCGCCGTGCACGCAGCGTTACCAGCTTCCGATTCGTTCACCGCAGATTTATCGTATATTATCGTGTAACATCCTTTCGACCACCTTTGGAGTTCTATAGCTATCTTAGGGCTCGTGCCATTTTTCTCTGGTATAAGATCCAATTCAGTGTAGTTTTTTAACAATCGACACATAGAAACCGATTTGAACAAATTGTAAAAGCTCTTCAACAGTTCTGGGAAACTGTTCTCGTCCGCAACCTCGTAATTGCGAATATCCGCCGGGCCGACTTTTTGCCAAACGATGGTATCCGAGCTCACCTCTGTAACAAGTTTTTCATAAATATCTACTTTCATAAAACCGGAGAGAAATGCGAACGATTCTTGTTCCACATTTTGATTAACTTCCTTCATGATATTCTGAGTTAGATAGCATTTCGTTACCCAATCGTTTAAATCTATTTCGGTGTTTATCGGTTCTATATAATTCGGTACAATTTCTGGCCTTGGCGGCCTATTGGTTTGCCTGAGAGGTCCATGAAACCAACCGTTAATCGACCAACGTGATTTATCCGGCGAAGTTACTTCTGCTACTTGATGATAAGAATTATCTGTAACTTCAAAAAATACAACGGAATTGTATTCTGGAATCAATGATTTTACAATGTTCCTGGGCAGCCCATTGTCATCCGTGTCGAATAGATCCAAAGTTCCTCCATCTTCCCGTGTCCAATTTTTTGAAAGATACAAGATGAAAGCAATCCTACGGTCATCCATGTCATCATCATGGCAGAGCAAATAGTCTGTGTCATAGTAACAAGAACTAGACATAGTTATTATTTTGTTAAGCTCTATCTTGGTGTTTCTTTCGATCCATAAGGCTAGATCTGTTTGAAAAGTTTTATATAACAGCTTTAAGTTTTCTCCGTCAACGTTAACAAGATCATTGGTTTGCTCGAACTGATAGAGATCTATACTGTTTCTTCTACTCTTAACATCCAACAATTCATTCTTTATCTCATCCATAAATTCTTCGTTAGAAAGGAAATTGGTAATTTTACATATTCTAAAGGGTTTCGTTATAATCTCAAGGTTGTTCATCTTTGTCTCCTTAAGATTGCACCAGTGTTCAGAGAATAATCGTTGAAAGTCAGTGGAATACATGAAATCTGAGATGATAGAGTGTTTAAGTTTCTTCTCCTTCGGTTCCACTTGAGCCATAATTTTGTACCTTCCTTATGTCAATCGATAAAAGCTCCTAATTATATTCTCTTAAACTATCAGTCTTCTGGTGTATAACTTTTGTCTTTGCATCAACAATACATGTCTTTGATTAATTTAAGCTATATCACATTTCATTTTTTTTTTTATTTCATCTAACAGAAGGATATGTATTCGTACATATTTTGATCCATACGTACATATTCT
Source organism: Osmia bicornis bicornis (assembly GCF_907164935.1). NCBI lineage: Eukaryota > Metazoa > Arthropoda > Insecta > Hymenoptera > Megachilidae > Osmia > Osmia bicornis. The sequence continues at coordinate 6,121,101 of NC_060229.1, forward strand.
TTGTTCAATAGATTGAAGCTTTGGAACTAATATAAATTAATTAATTACTTTTAATGTTCATGTTTCTCAAAGTATCATTCTCAAAGGTTATCGTTTTCGCAACAACTTATTCGCACATTCGACTGTTGACAATGGCTTTACTAGATAACTTTTTATTCATAAAACGGACGTTTCATGTTTTCCAAACATTTCGTGCCGATAGTAGAAATATCACAGTTCATCTAACTGCACTCACCAGAAGATGCAGCACTTGTTTTTCGATACATGCGGCCCACGTGGTTGCTCGACCCACACGTGTTCTGAAAGCAGTCGGTTGAAACATCGATTAATAGAATTCTGCTCCTCCATTTCGTGATTGCGTTGATTCATGAAATAAATGGATAACGAACGTATGCTATCACTCACCGGTCACTACGTACCGGAATTTACATGTGTGTCCAAATTTAGCGAATTAGGTCTGCCGTTCCGTCACAACGCAGTTGCATTCTGCCCAGGAACTGCTACTATCGCTGGCGAAAACGTTGATTCGATCGAAGCCAGGGACGTCGCAAATTATTCGCGAACCCAGACCTCTTTATCTTTTGCACGTTCGTACTTAACCTTCTTCGATCTAAAGAAAAACTTTTAACCTTTACAATTTTCCACAATCCTTGGTACGAAATGACTGCTCCAATTTTTGCTACAAAATTTGTTTGCTAATAAATTCACGATATACCTGAAGCGAAAATAATCCTATCAATAAGGAATACTAGAATTTGGTTAATTTTGCAGACTGTCATTAAATACGACAAGGTATTGGGGGAAAAATAAAAAATGCCGGCTTTGCGATTTCTTTCCTTTTTTATTTTATCAAAACTTCATTGAGTTTATGAAACATTATATAACTATACATCTGTTATAAAGCATTTGTTATTATTAATTCTAATATTGTATGTACAGTTCTGAAAAAGTTACGTAACATTGTGTAACTATTTCTACGGATATTATCAAAATCTTCAAAAAGCATGTAATTCACTTGAAAAAATCAATACCAGCGGTTGAATTCATACAGAATAACACTTACTCTTTTCTATTTTTAACGTAAAATAGCACATAAACGATATAGCTAACAAATATTTACATTTATCTAAAAAGAAAAAGCGCAGGATTACGTGGCACAGAATCTAAGCATTTTAAATCGACCGGGCGGTCGTTCGATAGTTTCTCGATTCGCCGCGGTGCATCGTGGTAGTCGGCCGTGTCAAGATGGCGGCAGTAGTTCACGTTTGACGGATGCCGTTGGTCGCATGGAAATTCGGGGCACACCCTGACCATTAAATTGTACAAAGTGTGATATCGTCACGACGAATGTTCAATTACCGTGAAATCCTTGTGTGAATTAGTAGCTGGCAATCCTGGAAGCGAGCAACAGAGCAGCGCACGCATACGTGAGTAACGACACTTCGATGTTAACCCACATACAACACAGCGTGACATGTTACGTCCTTTCCGAATTTTTTATCCCACGCGAGCTGTCAACACACGATCCTTTTATCCCGCAAACGCACGTTGCCTGCTTGTCGTTCACCGATAGGCTCGATAACGTCTGGGTGGGGTGTTGCGGAAAAATCGGCGTGGTAAACAGGCGGTCGGGATACTCCGGTCTCCCTCAGTCATCTTTTGTTTGTGTCGGGAGAAGCACGTTGCGCCGGGGTCGTTTAGTGAAACCGTTTCGGAGTGCTGTCTCTTTCGAGTGTCTTTAGAAATCTTCTCCTCGACCAAACCCACGTACGACTGTCATTTACCATCGCATCGATACGTTCCCCGTTTATTTCTCGATTCACTACGGTTTGGCCTTGAACCCGGACTCTTGGTGTCCCACTGCGACGATTATGGCGTGAAGGTGCTTTCGAATTTTGAAATCCTGCGTGCTTTCTGGAGAACGAGAGAGGTGAGTCAGGTGGAATTCTTGCGTTACACGTCAGCTGGACGAGATTTTAAATGAATTTCACGCGATTACGTGAAACAACTATAAGTGACACTATCGATCTACCAAGGGAACTGCGTTTCTCCTATACGTCATACTTTGTTTTCTATCAACTGCCGTGTTTCCATACCCGGTAACGATCGACCAAATACGAGGCTGATAGAAAACATTCGAAAAAGGGGTCACCTCAGTGTATTTAATAAAAAAGAAAAATATCTACTCGGTGACACTAATTGTAAGAAATACTTAAGTAATGCGCGTCTGGGTCGCGTACGTGACAGTTGCCGCATGTTTTACAGCCGTGTAACTGGTCATTCAATCGAACACAGAATCGTGGAAGTTTCGAGTGGCTCCGATCGCGATGAGGTAGGTCATTCCCCTTTTTTTCCTTCTTCGATGGAAGGAATACCTTCGACGAGATGCCAAGTGGCTCGTTCAACAATTACGCCACTCGAGCCAGTAAGCCTGTCGGTTCCTGGCATTAAGTGTACTGTTCGACTCGAAGTACGTTCGTTAATGTTGCCGTGTAAACGTCTTTTATCGCTATTTCCCTAATAAACCATCAGTCGCATTCGCAAGAAACGCGATCCGTTAAGATTGAAAATTTAATTAAGATCGGAACGTTTACATTCCGGGAGTTATGTGACGGTTGAAAACACAGCAAGACACCTGGCGTAGAGGGGCAAACCGTTACGCGTTTCATCGACGCGAAAAGGAATGATCTATCCACGAGCGAGCAATTTATTTTTCCGTCGAGATTCCCCCGCGAGTTTCGCATGGTAAAACTCGGATATTTTCTAACGCACGTAAACGGGCCGCGGTGTTTATAACAGTCGCGTGACCGGTGCAATTATTCTCACGTTGAACCTGTTACATAGTCGTGTATGGTGTTAAATTCCTGTTATCGACCCCGTAAGACTGTTCTTATTTCCCTGAAACCGAATTAATTCAGTCAGCCTGGTTTAATCGCTCACTCTTCTCGCTCGGAATATCTTAGCATATTCGGTTCCCACAGCACCGACATTTAATTGAAAGGGAAGTGGAGCAATAACCATAAAATCTTGAGAAATCTGCAATTTCTTAGCATACTTTTGCATATTCTCGAAACCATCGAGGTTGACGGTGATGGTTTTCTAAGGACGTGGAACCGAGACACGCTCGAATAAATCCTCGCTCGTTTCCTCTTTTCTCCGGCACTCGATTCCATTCCAGCAACGGCGATCAATGGAAACGCGACATTCGCGAAAAGAAATCCGATTGTTTCGCCAATCGTCATGCGAGATTCGTCCTTCTTTTTACTTCCTATACTCCACTTTTGCCGGTGCTCTCTCGTCGGCATTCACCATTGTTGCGTAGACTCGATCGCACGAGTGAATTTCACTGTGGATTTGAAAAAGTAGAGCACCAATCTGCGTCTGACAATTCAAGAAATTATGAATTATGAAACTTTGGGAATATGTAGGGGGTGCCCTCCTGATTAACACTAAACCTATCACACGCAGTCAAATGATCGTTTTTAAAATTTTGTTTAAAATTTCACTGTTTAATTTCACGACTTTTCTTATATTATACGTACAATGCATTTTTTAATATTCATTTTTCTTGTTCACTATCTAGTTCATAATCTTCTCTCTGTATTAAGAAATATGTCTTTTTTAAAATAGTCATTTGACCGCTCATGGTTGAAATGTTGTTTTCGTTTGCTACCCATTTTTAGTCTAAGGAGGTGAAAATCGCCTTTAACACTTTGAGCACCACGTGACGCTTGAATTTCAATAGAAATCCATCATTCATATTAATTAGGAATTCTTTGACTTATTTAATTGGATATACTTGTATTAGATATGTGAATATGTGAAGATAATATACATAAGATTTGTGAAGACAAAAGTAATACTTAATGGAATTTTCAATGGTTCTAACGTGGCAATCAAAGTGTTAAAACTTAGGCTGTTTTACGTGTTTATTTCTTTTTCTATGAAATCATTAGAGATATCGAAAAACTTCCTAAGCAAAAGTATTTTTTGATGTTAAAACAAGTAATTGTTTTTAAATATTTTTGTTCATAACGTTTTGTAATTGTTTAATATTAGAACTACCAAAGAGGTCAAAATGACTGGTTTCCAGTTTTTTATTTTAAATTATAAATTTTATAATTTAGTAATTTTAGTAATCTACATTATTTTCAACTTAAAAATAAATGTGCATCAAACGTTGGTAATTCTAGTGTTAAATAATTACTTGTTTTAGTATAAAAAGATACTATTCATTAAAACGAACAATTTTTGCTTATGAAATTCTTCGATATTTCCAACAGTTTCGGTGAAACAGAAAAAAAACTCGTAAAATAGCTGAAATTTTAAGGGCAATTTATTTTAATTGGCAGCAAACTAAAATTGCATTTCAATCACAAAGTTTCATAATTTTTAAATCTCCGGGTTCAGGATCATTCTTTGCGAGTGGTGATATAAATTTCACGGTTAACAGAGCTCGGTTATTTCGAGTTCCTCTGCTCCGAAACTTTAATGCTCTACCCTTTCGCCGTTTCGAAAATTTACAACGTGCTCCTAGAATTATTTTCGAGAAAAGTTTCCCGATGTCCTTCGAGGTAGAGAACTGGTCGAATCGGCAGCTTGGAACCGCGTATCGACGAACACAATAAGACACTTGGCCAGAGACCGAGCAGCTGCTGCATTCTCAGTCGACGCGTTGCATCTGCAACGAGCTGATTGCACCGCGCCATTTGTTCGCATCCTCGGTGTCCGCGTCTCGTAAGATTGAAACGAGTTCAAATCGCAATTTCACGCTGCACGTGCCATTACGATCACGATAATTAATCCTTCGGTTCATTTCCGAACGACGATATCATATTGCACTTAGTTTTCTGTTTGCTAGACTAACAATCACGCGGGACAAAAAATCCAGCCGATTTCAACGAGGCAAACAGGAATTTTGCATATAATTCTAGGCGTTGCCGAGCATTCCGCAGGCATTTTTTCGAGTGTCGTTCTTTCGTAATTACAATGGGCTCTTGGGGTTAGTATTACGCTGCTCCAGAACTCTTGTCCCCTTTCGTCTCGCTCGTTTTGCGCAAAACGTAGTACGTGCCATTTTGGATGGATCAATAAAAAGAATAGAGAGAAAAGGGATGATAAATTCCGAAAATTTTGGCCCAGAAACTCCGCGAACTGAGAAGCTATCTTACGAAACTTTTGATTGAACGTTATCATTAACAGCCGCTTAGGTAGCTATCGATAATAAACGGGATAATCCTTTTACGGGATAATCACTCAATTAAAAGTACATCAACGCAGTAACGATTGTTATTTTAAGGTAAGAGAATAGTGTGATTGCGTAAACGACGTCTGTTTGTTCGATATTTTCAACAGTTCAGACCTCATCACGTTGCTACGGACGTGTTTTATTACCAGATAACTCGGCTGTGTTTAATGATAGGATAACGACGATACGATTAAGTGAATGAGATCGTGGGATAACCCCATTCACGGTTTATCACCGATCGGGTTATTGGCCGGTGAAATAGGGGAGAAGAGCCCCCTACCGAAGCACTCGATTTTATAGGTTGATCGGTATCTGGATGCGAAACACGGCAAACTTTGCCAGATAAAACACTTCCTCTCAGGAAATGCGGCCGCGTTCAAAATATTGGTTTGCCGGAACTTTTCTAATATTTCACCCCAGAAACGTTCGAATAAAATTCTGGAACCCATTGGGAAACCTCGTTATCCTAATTTATGCAGCTCGTAAAGAACGTAATAATCCTCTGGTACAATGGATGAAAGGGTTGAGAAACCAGTTCCCTGGAAAGTTCATGGAATCCGACAATGGACGGCTCAATCAGGAAACAACGTGCACGCGATTAGCACGGTAATACCGTAAAGGGGGTTCGCGAACGCGTGCAAAGCTTATTTTCCATGGGGTTACACGGTGTCCAAAACGGGGTAGAGCCGGCGACGCTCGATTTTATGCCCGCTCGCCGGATTAATATCTGGAACGTAACAGGTTCTTTTATGGCGACCCCTTCGTTCTCGCCTCCTTGTATAATTTATCGTCCACGCGTGGGCGTGCTACAGGCTCGCGACATACAGGCAACCTGTGTCCCGACACACTCGTTTTCCCTTTTTCGGAAATCCGGCTCCCTTCGACTCCGTGTCACGGTGGAAGAGCAACGGAGAGAAGAAAAGCTCGCGAACCGTATTAACCACTTTCGTCACCGACACTGTTCCTTGTCGACCCGTTTTTCCGGGATGGAAATAGACCCAAGTGTCACCGGTCCCTTCTGGAACTTCCTGCGGAATGAATTTCCGGGAAATTTGAATCAAGGGATTTCTATTATAATATTAGGACGAAAATATACCAGCTTTTCTTCTTCTCGTTTCTGGTACACGATCTATCTGTAAATTATCCTAACAATATTGTTCTTTGTTCTTTAGATTATATCTGTGTTGTCACACGATTTTAACACGTTCAGTGCCACGCAATGGTTTCATAGGTTTAAGAATAATAATATTGTTAACACGCGTGGTACTGAACTTATTCGTTCATTCTCTACAGTGGGTCACAAAATTATTCTCTCATCGTTTAAAACACAATACCTTATTTAAAATTGGACCAAATGAGGTTTCTCGAAATTAATTTGCTAAGATATGTACTTTTGGCGTTTTAAAAATAAATTACAATTTGTCGAAATCGGGAAAAATAGTAAAAGGCAATTTTTTCACCTTTTTATTTGAGCCTGTGATGAAAATTTAAAATATGACATTTGTAAATTTAAGTATGTTATGTGTATGCTGAGAATTTCATCGAGATCGATAATTAAAATTTCTGAAAATTTATGTTCTTATTAATTAGATGAAAAGTCGCGATTCTCGGAAATTTTAATTACTTGTAACTTCTAAGTGCATTGGCCGATTTCGATGAAATTTTCATTAGAGGCTCGCATAAAGAAGTTAGAAAATTACCCTTCACTATTTTTTCTCACGGTTTCAACAAATTGTAATTTTTTTAAATAACAAAAACACATATCTCAGTAAATTAATTTTTATAGCTTGATCCAATTTCAAATGAGGTATTCTGTTTTAACCCTTGCTGTCCTAGTCTGGAAAATTTGATGTCCCATCAATGAAGCTTGTAACATTATTGTTGTTGATGGTGCGTCGTTATTGGGTCGTTTATGCGTTTCTAAGACCTTCATCCTTTCAGGCAAAAAAGTTATTTCATCTTGATAATAATCACCTGGAGGAGAAATAACTGTTCCCGGTAATGGGGTGCACTCGAACTGATTTTTTCGCCGTATTGAAAGGGTTAAACGGTGAGCGAATAATTTTGTGACTCACTGTATGTACATGGTTAATAGCGAATCAACGTTAGTGTACAGATGCACGCAATGTTTAGTTCGATCGTCATGCGACTGCAATTGCGCACGAAATAACACAGTTTCATCCATTAACACCGATCATGGAAAGAAATGTATCATTTGCACGCTATCCCTACGTAACTTTTCATTGAACCCAACACCGATGATTCATCTTCGGTTTTCACAGTGTTCATTCATTTTTTATTTGAAACGATGAAAGTCTTTCAATTGTTGAATCATGTTCTTAGAAATCTGTGTCATAAGAAGTTCGATATTGTCGAAAAATTCGCAATCGGTGCAAAAAGTGAGAAGAGCACTCTAACGTGTCAGTAGATTATAAAGTAATTTTACACCTAATTTACTCGGAATTTTACACCTGTTTTACAGCTAATGTTATTCAGAAGATTACGTTTTATATTCACTCGTCGAGCGGATTATTTAGTCATGAACGAGGGCCCACGCTCAATTTATGCAAGTTCGTATCAGAGGCTGGAAAGTAGCTCCAATTGGCTCTAATTTTTTGAGTATCTTCATTAAAATCAATCCTCGTGGAACGTGGAACATGGAACGGCGTTTACAGGCTGCGGCACACAAGACGTTGCATTCAGCCACGAGCTCGTTGTTGCGTTAACGTTGCAGCGGAAACAAATGCCGCGGCTAGCGATTAGCATCCACGTGCGTCTAATACATCCGGAGTTCAGACCCATCCTGGTTGGGATGCGGTTAATTTTTCGTAGAAAAGTAATTAAGGCTCTGCGAGTTACATTAACGGTGCATCGTCAGCCGTGCGAACAGTTATAAATTCATTTCTTAATCGAAAGAGTTAAAGGGTTAGGCCACTAGAATTTTGAAAAAATTGAAATTTTGCTTCAAAGGTGCCTTAATATCTTAAAAATGATTTGGCAAAAGATTATGGGTGGGAAAAATAATTTCGAATTCTGGCGCAGCCCCTCCCGGTCTGCAAACAAATCAATCGATTTGAAAATTTAACTATAATTTTTAACTTTAATTATATTGCATAGTTCTTTTGTTATAAATAATTTTCTGGCGATTTTTTCTTTTTACATTTTCTCTTAAAACATACGCCATTTTTGCAAAAATCAACATATCAAAGAAATCCTACGTAGTTCGGTAGCTGTTCTCATATATAATCGAAAATATTTTGGTTTTTAATCCTAAATTAAAAATTGCAAGAGCTGCTGGTCGTTTAGCCCAACAAAAAAGAGGCGTCATCGAAGAAATGCTGCAGAGCCCATATTTTCACTTGAATCACTATACAAAAATTAATTTTTAAAGTTTACTGATTGATCCGTGCGAAAAATTCGCATTCAAACATCAATTTTTATGTAGATTATTAGAAAAATTGAAATTCAACTTTGTTCTGCGCGCCTAACTCCGCTTCAAGTCATCCAAAGTAAATGATCAATAGCTCAAATGAAAGAGCGTTTTTAGACAAAAACGAACACCGTACTTCAATTAGAACCGGAGATAAGAAGCTTCGAGTGGAGAGAAATTCCAGAACAATCACGTTTGAGCATATAACTTAAGAGCGGCGGAAGATAGATGAATCCCAATGCTTGTTGCGTTATCTATGCAAGAACACCTTTCATTTAAAAAAAAATAATGCAACTCAGAATCAAATTCATACATTTTTTAAATATATAGATTAGTTTAAAAATAAAGGCATGCTTTATTCCAAAAATTCCCAAAATATGCCTATTTTTTCTTGCTCTAGAGTGGCCTAACCCTTTAAGAGCGAATTCACCGCGATGTCCTCGATGCTCGTATCGTCGCGAATCACGCACGACGTACACGGGGTCCCTCGTGTTCTCTCGACAGATAACACAGTTCCTCGCCTGTTACACTCTATTTATAGGCAATTTTCAATTCCCGCGACAAGCTATTGTTACTCAGGCTCGTGGCAAGAGTTATCGCGTCGAGCATGCTAGCGGAAATTCTGTATCGAGGTGAAAGTCTGCCGAGCGAATTCCCCATCATCTCTGCTTCGTTTTCACGTCTCGATGCATTTTCGAAAGCTACAGGTGACGAATCAATTTTAGTGCCTTTCCTGTCGGTCGCGATTTCAATCTGAAAGCCTCGCGTCGATGTAAGATTCGGGGAAGAAAGAAACAGAAATTCTCGTCCTTTGAGAATTTTTACCGAGGATACCATTTGCGATTTTCAATGTTACTATTCGCATTCGCGTCGCCCGATCGAGATTATTATTCTTGTCACGTGGTGAAACAATGCTTGCGATTTCCGCGCACCGCCTCGTTAGAATCGTTTAGGAGGCGTTGACGAACGCCTCGATGCGTTCTCTCGCTGATATTATATTCGAAAGTTTTAACAATTTATCGGTGTACCAGGTGTGCTGATCTGATTCTAATTAAAGAGTAACCACTGCTTTAACCGCTTCAAAATTTTGAAATTTTTTTTCGCTTAAAGTATTAATGCTACATATTAATGCAGAAGGATTGTTTTATGGGCCTGGAATCGCAGATTAAAGGTAACTTTCATTTCAATCGTTTCTATTCACGAATAAACAGTAACAAAAATTTTACAAGCGTTTTACTAGGAAATTTTTTAAATCGGTGGGCACTCTAGCTCCGTCAATTTTCAATCAATCTACTTGAATCTTTTTGTAATTTAATCGTCAGATATTTTTTTATTTTTTAAAATATTGATATTTCGATTTTCTGTGAAAGTTTCACTTTCAATCGATGCCATTTTATTAAAAATGCATATTTTTGAAAACGGCTACGTATTTCTTAGCGTTTGGACTGAAAAATCTAATTTATTTGTCTCATTGTTCTAAGTCACATCTAGATTGAGTTATCGTGCCCACCATTTAACCCTTTTTTTTCGAAACGCTTCCGATCATCAGCTGTCGAGTAGCCATTTTTCATATATCAACAAAAAAAAAGATTTCTACTTTAATATATGCATAATAAATTAGTATAATTGGATTTTCATAAACACTACATTTCTTTAAAAAAAATTCCCGAAAAATGCTTAAATTTTGAAGCGGTCAAAGTGGTGTTACAGAGTGATATTTTTGAATAACAGTGATCGACAAGTTGCATCGATTGTGCCCTTTTTTTACCTTGTTTCAATCATTAAACGTAAGAATATTTGTCCGTTCGCTAATTCTTCAGGTATGAAAATATAACAGAAATCAACCCTTATTCGCTCGTTTCCTCTCGATTGTCGTTCACCGTTCAATGAAGAAACAAAAGCGCGTTCTTTCCGGCACGCTGGAGCCAACAGGAATCGATTAACCGCTGGCGTTTCCAATCGTACGCGGGAAAGAATGGAAAAAAAGCGGTTCTGAAAGCAGCAAGAGAACGGCGTTCTCCTAATTTAGCTGACACAATTTTTCTCGGCCTGGTCGTCGCGACGCTGCACGCCGCGTTTCCCTTTTGGTAGCCGTCGTCGCGGCTCGTAGAAGGGGACGTTCGCGTACAGGCAGAGAGTATGGTTCAAATGTCACTCTGGTTTATTTTCGTTTATATATAGAAACGAGAGAGTTCAGCCGGTGTCACTTACCCCTGGCTACCGCGACACTCGGCCTCCCTATCACGATTTTCGAAAAAGAAGCACCGTACTCTGGAGACCCATCATCTCCAGCGAGTGGCGAAAGCTTCGTCCGTCGTTTGCATCGCTTTAACCCTTTTCGCTTCATTTATTTTCCGCCAGCATCCACGTCGCGGCTTCGCCCGCTCTCATAAATAAAAACTTGGAGAATTTGAAGTAATAATTGATGTATTATTTTTGATCAATCATGATCGCACACGGATAGGCAGAATTCAATGATAGTTTCTACAGTTTTTCGAAAATATCTGAAAAACCAAGGCCGAGCGAAAAAGTTGTTCAAAATGTTGATTTCTATAACATATTTAAAAATCATCGAAATCGGAGGTGCCATCTGTAATCTGAATAATTACCTTCACCTCTGAATCTAGATTTGCGTCTTTAGAAATTGATTAGAACAAAAAGAAAATTTTTTTAAAATTAAAAATTATGGATAGGTATTTGTTTATTGTCGCTTCTATCGTTATGAAGTTGTCTTATTATCAGAGCTCTACTATAAACAAATCAGAGATATTTTTTCGCAGCTATTATCATTGCTATGATCGACGCTCTTATCGTTTATCGACGCTTCAACATAAACGTACCCTAAGAGATATTGACGAATCCGTGTAAATAGATTTTAACCCTTTTTACCCTCTTAAGGGTGGAATTTCTAAAAATCCCTTCTTGGTGGGTGCTTATGTCGTGAGAGGAATACACTACCCGAATTTCATGTTTCTGCGTTTCATAACTGCGTTTATCCTTTCTCTTAGATCCTCCATAGAATTTATAGGATTTGAATAAATTCTATCTTTTAAATAACCCCATAAAAAAGTCAAGGGGACTTAAGTCGGGTGAACAGGCTGGCCAACGTATTGATGCATGAAAACAATAAAAAAACGTTATCAGAAATGTTTAGAATGTAATGGAGAAGCGTTTGAGCATTTTCTTTAATAAAGATACTTTTCGAAAATATCTCGGGAACTAATCATTTTTTGCCATGGAACCCTAATAATTTTTTACGTAGAACGAACAGAACAATCGATCTGTGCAACAAAAAATATGCATTTCCATTTAAAGAAATGGTGCAACTGTTAATTGCACATGCACTGTTGCACTTAAATAAAATCTGAGGACCTACGAATTTATCTTTCTTCTTGGAAATTTTTTCGTGTATGCATTTATAACGGAGTTATGATCTGAAACAATTGCGTGGACCACCCTGTAGATAGATTTGGAGTACTATTTTGCTGATTTGAAGCTAGTGCAGCTAGCACCATGGCGTTTCTTTCGAGGAAGGTAATGGTACAGGATGTTTCGAAAGTAACTACATTTTGCAAGATAACAGAAATTATAATAGCTTTTGTGCCTAGGAAGAGGCATTGTGCTCGAAACCGGAAGATTGTCTTAATGCTGGCATTTAAACGGTGTCGCGGTGGCAGTGGCTCTCTATTTTAGGCTCGTCTCCCCTCGATTTACCGTTCATTTCGTAACTGAATATACTTTGCGACCACGGGGTTAGGGTAGAATTACCTAGTACATGATCTTGCATCCGCATCCTCTTCTGTGACACTCGTCTGCGTTACTAAAATCGTTGGATCCCACGCGAAGATTGATAACTGTGGTTTTATCAAGTACAAGTACGAGATCGTTAACCTGCGGTTTATTTTACTCTGGACGACGCACAGTGTGTTAAAACAGCCATCTGACCGAGGAAAACTTAAATTTTTATCATTTTCTGTCTTTGTAAGTTTCTAAATTCCTAATGAGCTTAATTAAGATGTTATTTATCTATAAAAAGTGTTTATATACACAGAAGTATGACTTTTCTATTGTCTTTAAGAATAACATTTTACGGTTAATGTTATTCCTTCTCGTAGACAGTTATATCAATAATTATTTGCTTTGTGTGTCAGAGGTATTGTATAGAAAGGTGCATACTTCAATTTTGTAGTTCAAGGTTTTAAAAGAATTTGACGACTTTGCACTCAAAGAAAGCCAGTTTTTAATTGCACGTATTTTGATTTTTCATGTTTTAGGAATAGGAATCGCGAATTAGTCAAACTTTTGCTATTATCGTGTAGTTTAGGTTCAATTCTTTAGTTACTATAAAAATCAAGTACTACGTTTCGAAACTTTCTTAATAATTTAATTTTGATTTTCGCGGACGCTTTGTTTGGAAAATGGATGGAAGACTTATTACACATGCTTCTGATATTTTCGGATCTTGTAATAAGTAATTTAAAAATTAAAGAAGACAAAGATAGACAATTTCCCAAAGAAGTGTTAGCTTTATTGAAAAATATAAATATTCATAACAATTCCTATACTTCCAATTAATCCAATTAATTTATCGTATAGTAGTTAATTTATTAGTTAATTTATATAATTCAGTATTATTATCAATATATTATTATTTTATTGTTATTCTCATATTAATTTATAAGATATAAATAATTTAGTTTTCATTTAAAATATTTCAAATAAAAGTCTTAATATTTAATAATCTTACTTATCCTTAGTAATTTCTACTCTTAAACTAAAGAATAGGTTTTCGCGTTCAGACGTCTGTTGTAACACACTGTGCGACGTACATATATGTACGTCAATTGATCATTTATTCTTCACGATCGATTTGCATCGCATCAATCTGATGACGATTGAACTTTTTACGCAATTAGAATGTTGTCGACGAGCATTCGGTCACGGTGATTTGATCGTAATGACTCGCAATTAGATGGAATTCATTGGATCTTGCCGCGTGTATGGCTGTACATTGTATCTGCGGAATAATAGACCCCCATTGTTCCTTGGTAACAGGCACGCGAACAAGCAGTACACGAATCTCTGCGACATTGTATGCCGTATGCTGACACCTGTGAATTTGCAAAATCTCATGTAACCGTTCACTCAGCATAGAAATGGTAGAAATAAAAATTCCCTTGCCTTCTGACGCTGCACAAAATTTCTGGATACTTTATCAGTTAATTGCTTAGCACGTTAAATACCATAGGGGTCATCGGTGACCGACCTGGGAAATTACACATGCCTGAATAACTAACGCTTAATCGTTGGGAGACAGAAAATTCCATTCCCTGCGGGAAATAAAATTTTCCGTTTTTAATAATCTATATTTTATTTATTATTAATAGGTTAGTTCCTAATTTATTATTATTTTATTTTTCTATCAAATATATAGCTTGATTCTGCAATCAAAGGCGAGCAAAAGTAAAAAAGAATACCATTAAATTTTTTCTAATTGTAAATGCACAAAGTCACCCGCGTTGCGTAAGTGTGCGCGCAATCCTGCAGATTGAATAAGTTAAGAGAAAGTAATAGAAAGACATTATTTTAAATAATATTGCTATTGTGCAGATAATTTAAAATAGCAAATAGAAATCTTGAAATTTGAAAATTAATTATTCCTATTTTTAATAATTAGAATTTCCATATTTTCATTGTGGCATTCAACGTGTTAGCACCTTGTCTACCTGAATTTTTATGGCATTATTATTTACCCTTTTTTATTTTGCAAATGGTCATTTTACGACGTACATCACAGAGGCTCTCGCAGGTAGTGCTATCAGCAGGCTATATAATTGTCATAAATTAGTAGCTTATCGATACTTAATTTAGTACTACGTCAAACGACCTGTTAAAATGGTAATCTTCTTTTCCCATTTCTAACAATCATCGAATCTCTAAGCTACCTTCTTTCGAGGGGTAATGCAATCTGTATCGTTTTCAACCATCAACTTCGACAAGAGTTTCTACGAAACATTAGAGTAGCATAATGTTTCAGTACTGCCTGCCAGCACGTTTGTTGCGGTCGGTTTTCAACAGCAAAACACGTTGGTAAACGCTGAGCTTAAGATAGCTTATCGCGTTTACGAGTCGAATCATTACTTGACCGCAATGAGATAAAGATCAGGTGTTTCAACTTTATGTGTACGCTGTTCCTCTGAGAAAAATATTATTTACACTCTCCTATTACTATTTCATTCATTTTGCTTGCGTGAATGAAGAGGCATTCACGATTTTTCCATTTGTTTGCCAAGTCTAATGCATTTGCACTCTTCAGCGATCGACAATGCGATCTCACACGTTCGAGGGTCTGCTTCAAATAATTTTCCACCCGTCCAGCTGCCCCCTTAGAATGGAACGAGCGCACCATATTGCATTTGAATTCATAGCTGCACTTTCTGCATTCCCAGACGGCAGCTCTTGTTTCACGCTAGTCATGCGTGCGTGCTGACTTTATTTATGTCGTTCTCGGTGACTTTTTCGCCGACCGGGATACGTTCGTTCCAAAATCAAGCGTAAACCATCTGTACGTCAGGTACAAGGAATTTTTATGCACGCCTTCGGGAGATTGATCGCTCGAGACGAGGTACGGAGATGAACTTTGATCTCATTAGAATGGAAAGTTTAACGATGATCGATGGATCCTTCAGACGCCTATCGTTCGTCTATTTCGGTGAATCCTAAATCCCTGTCTGTGATCGACGAGCTGGTTAATTGAAACTGACAAGCTGCACCGATCGTCGTTAGGGAAAGAATTAGGGTGTTGCGTTCGCACCACTCGTTTGGGAAATGTCAGGGCTGAATGTTTCTTCAGAACTGGTAAATATTTCTGTCGCAATCAGAAATACAAACGCGTCGTTGCTTACGTGGCCAATAAAATTAGAATACTTTAAATGCAATTTTATTTCATGGTCGTTGTTCCATAAACAAGAGGATCGGGTAAAAATATTCTTACTATTTATTAAATCGAGAAGTTTCACGAGAATTCGCAACAAAATATCCGGGAAGTTTTCCTTGAGAGGTTTCTGAACAGCGAACAAAAGTTAGAAAACGTGGAAGACGATTACACGGATTGACAGCGTGTTAAATAGCGTCTTCGAGAAAGCTTCAAGGGGTTATTAACCCTTCGAACTACTTTAGCGATACTTTGCCGCTCTTCCGAACGTGAAATTGAAAATACAAGCCGCTTCCGACGAGAGAGTTTCAGTTGAAACGATACGCGTGCCAGACACGTGTTCGAGCCACTAACCCCGGATTTTTCTACCCCTCTTCCGTAGCACGCGTGTGCTCCTTACCAACTGTTCAACATTGGAAATCTCTTTGTCCATATTTTTCTTTCAATTTTATGAAAAGGAAGCAAACGTGATGAATAGGTACACGGTATTTTAGAATGCTTTCAAGTAAGTCTACCTTTGGATTCTTCTATTTTTATTTTGGGTTTTTTGTGGACATGTTTGAGGGTGACAATAGTCGAATCAATTATAATTCAGACTTACAAAACTGAAATTTTCTAAGGGATCAGGTTATTAATATTTTATGTACCCGAAGCCTATTAAGACATTGTTGACCGAAAATTTTACAATAATAATGTGGGATATTGTAAAAATTTCACAATATTCCATATTATCCTGGGTTTCGAAAATTAAAGTAGTCGATGCAAGTGCAAACTCGTGTTAATAGGATTTTTGACAGTATCAGCTGTTGAAGAAAAAGTAATTAATAACTTTTTGATTGTTACAAATTTACATATAACTCAGTTGAAATAATGAAAGTTGGATGTACTTTAATTAAGAGGAAATTGTTTAATCTTTAGTTATTGTTAATTATAAGGTGGTAGTGCTTATTTTATTTATGGCGGTTTAATAATGTGTTAACATTTTGACGATCCGGGACAAATTAGTCCTAAATTTAATATGCATTTGTAATATTTAATGTTTTTAAAATTTGGAACAGCAAATGACTAGGATGACTTGGCCAGTGAATGGGGATAGTTAAGCTTTTCTTCAGTTTCAAACAAGGATAAAATTAAATGATATTCTAATTTATTAATCAAGCAAGAATTTTTAACAGAATAGGGTTTAAAAATATCTAAAAAAAAATAGAACGGTGCTTGAAATAAATGATACAAATGTAATCAATATCCACTGTGCCAGTAAATGAGCACTTTGTACCCAGTGAATAAAATACTACATTATTGTCCAAACACCGTGGATGAAGCGCATTGACCATATATTCAGAAAATGTTTTTGAAACCATCCACCTATTTTCGGAGCAAAAGTGGCACTACCCGAAGCCACGAAAGAAAATAATAAAGAAATTTCTAAAAATTTCATAGATTCAAAAAACATTGTTCTCATCGTTATCTAAATAAATTTTCCTTTTCTTTTTGAATTTAAAATCATTGTTTCTAATAAAACAGTATTTTTATTATACACGAAAAAAATCAATTTGTTTATTTACTGGTCACTGTTTATTCATTGGATAAATCACCCTACGTTGAGGGTTTTTTAAACACTTTTGTGATCTTTTCAAAATCTTTAGCTGAATACGGGCGGCGTAGTCCTAAATTAAATATGCATTTGTAATATTTAATTTCTATTTTTAATTTTGAATCATACCGAGAAATAATACTTCCTATAATCACGAACCTACAAATAGTATTATAAAATCTAGCCGTACTCAGCTGCAGACTTTTCGAAATTATATGCGGTATTTATTTAAACGTTCAGCCAGCTATCGCCCGTCGCGAAAGTGTTAAGAGAAAGGAGAAGGGTTGAAGCAATCCGAAATCCGTGTTGCGAAGGAATGGTAGCATTTGGAGGACCGGTGAAAAGGGGCAAATGAAGGAGAGAGGGCGCAGAGGAAACGACTCGCGTGCTTTCGTGTGTGGTTTTTTGAGTGTTCCCAAAATATCCTGGTGCCGAGGGGAAAGATAAAGAGGGAGGAAAGAGAGTGCGTTAGAGCAGTAGAAGAGAGAGATGAGATGGGAATGCCAGTCTTCGGTAACTAGTCATCCTAGCAACGTGCCTTCGCGAGTTCTTACCGGTGACAAAGGTCGTCGCTAAAGAGGAAAGACTTAAAAATTAAGAAAAAAAAAGAAGGCAGCTGTGCTCTTTGCAAAAGTATCTGAATTTCCAAGTGGGTGTACTCTTCGAGCAATGTAAAATATTCCTGAGAGATTCCTTAAGAATGCTCAAACGCGAGAAAGTGGTTTTCAGAACGTTTTAGCTCGCCACGTTTCATCGCTCCGGTTCGTGTTTGCGTTCACGGTTAAACGACAGGTGATAAATGGCCGATTTCACGGCGATCGAGGCTTTTCAAAGTAACTAGAATCGATACCGGGACAGAAACGCGAGTAATCCTGCTCCAATATCATCCCGAGCGTAATATTCGAAGTCGATCGAGGAGGGTACAGTCGATGAGCGTCGATCACTATCGAAAGTGTCTCCAAAGATGCCTCTGAAAATTGAAAGTGGCACGTACACGGTGAATCCGGTGGCTAAAAAGAACGTATCAAAGTTTCTGCTTTGGAAGAATTGGCGTAGGAGGTACGGACAAATCATTTTTCTTTAAACTTTGCGATTTCGAAGTGTATCTTTTCCTCGTTTGCATCTCTCTTTAATTTAACGAGACGTTTACCATAACTCAATTTATTCTAACGAGTTCTCGTGACTCGGAGACTGGTCTCAACAAGAGTTTCACTGTTTGCATTAAAGGCATCGTTAAAATGTCGCGACATCTCTTCATTTTCCCTACTCCCTCGAAGCAGTTGCGTAAATCGTGCTCTTTAACGATTTCACCGAGAATTAGTTGATAATGTTCGCCACGAGAGATTCTTCTGACTCCTTGACATTTTCTACAGACCCTGTCTATTCGTTCCCAACTCGTATGCGTTCACATTCATCATCAACGCAGTCGCGATCAAGCATGATTCGATCACCTTGCACTATCTCGGCATATTTCAGCTTTCGCTGCACGGCACACATGCAACGACCTCTTAACACTTTGACTGCCACTCTCGTTCACCTTCGGGTAATTCACTGTGTTGAGGGTGACAATCAATCCCTTGAAAATATCCACCCAAATCTTCTAGAAAACTTTGTCTATCGTTTGAAAATTGTGACTGGTCTTCTATGATATCCGCCTGTACAACTAACAGTCTTGTCTCGTTAACAAAATTGAAAATCGAAAATTGTAAATTGTACGTGAATGTGTATGTCCTGTACGGAAACTGCAACCGCACACGATGTGAAGCACTCAATTAATCCACGCGAGGCCTAATTAACACGAAACAAAAAGCGATCCATTGTACAGTAGCGATTTCTTGTTTCGCACAATCTATCATCTTACCGTCCCTTTAGTACAGGTGTGCGAGTACTCGAATTTCGAGTCAAAGAATGATCGGTCGGTCGAGCCGAGCCGAGCGCTTGAATTTGCCGAATTACTCGAAATCGACGAACTGCTTGAAATCAAAGCGAGCTACTCAAAAAATCGAATATTCGAGCTGAAAATTCATCTTCAAGTAATTCGAAGTTTCGAGTAGCTTACTTTTGTTTCAAACAGTTCGCCGATTTCGAGTAATTCGGCAAATTCAAGCGTTCGGCTCGACTCGAACAATCGAAGTGAATTCAGCTCGGCTTGTAAATTTCGAGTCAAACAATGATCGGTCACTCGAATCGAGCCGCGTGCTTGAATTTGCCGAATTACTCGAAATCGATGAACTATTTGAAACAAAAACGAGCTACTCGAATATTCGAGCTGAAAATTCATCTTCGAGTAGCTCATTTTTGTTTCAAACATTCGTCGATTTCGGATAATTCGGCAAATTCAAGCGCTCGGCTCGGCTCGAACAATCGAATCGAGTTTAGCCCGGCTTGTAAATTACGAGTACTCGCACACCTCTACCCTTTAGTGCATGCGATTCTTCAAAGCGAATCGTACGCGAATCACCCTGAGAGTATTATTCTCTGTATCGATGAATTCTCAAAACTTTCAGCGTGATCCGCGTTCTCGAGCGATACGCACCAGCTTGCACTGCCTCGCGATTGTGCACTTAGCCGACACGGTTCTGTAATCAGCGTGCAAATAGCGTCGGGTTAATTCGAGCGAAATAATGAAGTTGGTAATTAGAAAACGATTGCAAGGAACGATACACCCGGCAGAGCTTCGTGTCTTGTTCGCTATTTGCAGGCACGTGAATATGCGTTGTAATAAAAAGTAGACTTTATGTTAAGAGAAGAAAACGTGGAAGCTCGTGCTGTATACTAACAGCAACGTCGATTTATTACGTCCGTCTCGTCTGCGTTCTGCCACCGGTCGAATCGTAAAATTAGATCCCAACGGGATCAGTTCGCCGGTCGGTTATTTGCTTTTCAAAGTCCCGGGACCGATTTTATTCCCTGATTCGCGTCGATAAAATTCGTTTACTTAGTCAACCGAGAAAAATGATGGAGCATAAATTTTCGTTAAATAATCGAGCGATCGTTTCGTTCGATTTTTAGATTCATCACGGTGAAACGAAGCGTGAAACAATCATTCCGGATCACTTTTACGAGATCTAACTCGTTTTAATCGCGATTCGATGATGTTGAAGTCGAAGTTCCCGAGTTAATGATCGCTTTATCGTTAATTAAAGGGTACGGTGAAAGTAGAGATTGATTCGCTTACAAAGTAGCGCCAGCTTCCACCTAGTATTACCGATGCTCTGGAACTGTTAAAAGAAATTGATTCCGCCTATTGATTCGGTTCCCAACAAAACAGCTGGAACCACTCGAACTGAATGATAATTCGTTCCGCTTTCTCGTGGCATTGATAATTTACCCGTTGGAAAATACAGAAAATTGCTCGTTCGATAATTGCCAATGAATCGGTCGTGATTTATGGTTGTAACATCCAAGTTTATAGGCTGAAAGAATCGAGTTCCAGAGCATCGAAGCATTAAATGAAAATGATTTTTAATTATTCGAAAAAAGAGATGGGAAAGGAAAAAGAAATGAGATCGCGGGACAAAACGAAACGAAACGAAAAATCAACAGTGTGCACGAGGATCGCGGGGAGGAGGATCGTGGACGAGCTACCGGACAAACACGCGGCGGTGGCGGCGAGGTAGCGGGCTTGGAGGACATTGGCGATTGCTGCGCCGCGACGCTGACGCCGTCGGTCCCCGGCACCGGCGGCATCAGGTCGAATCGCCGCACAAGGCCGGTCTCCCTTGCGGTTCAACCTCTTAATTACCGTCGTCTCGATCCGGACCCGAAAATCCCAACCGGCGTCGTCACCAGACATCATCCTAACATGACTAGCCAGGAGAGCATCGGCAGCTGCAGTCTGGACGTCGACCAATCCGCGTCCGACCGATCAGGTTGGCTATCTCGATGTCTACCGTTTTGCCCCGGCTATAATCTGTTCTCTATGCTTTTTGCCGCGAATAGATAATAAGAAACTAAACGCTAATTAGCTCTAGAATCTAGTAATCGAAAGAGATACAGTTCCGTGTTTCATCGCCCCCAAAATAGGACAATATATACAGGATGTTAAAAAATTCCTGAAGACCTCTACACCGTTAAATAGATCACGAAAAATTGAAACGAAAAGTTCTTTAGCACTTTTCGATAGGATCAGTAGTTTAGCCACATTTGGTTGTTGAAAATTGACCAATCAGCGCGCAGCTTGAGTGGCATGACCCGCGGAGTAGGGGACTAGCCTCTTCTGCCGCCACTGAGCGACGCCGAGAGTCGAGAGCCGAGCCACTCCTACTCATTCAAGCTGCGCGCTGATTGGTCAATTTTCAACAACCAAATGTGGCTAAACTACTGATCCCATCAAAAAATGCTACAGGACTTTTCGCTTCGATTTTTCGTGATCTATCCAACGGTGTAAAGGTCTTCGGGGAATTTTCTAACACCCTGTATATATTCTGAAAGGTCTCGATGAATCCTGTCGAATGAGTCTAATCTCAGGTTGCGCAAATGAAAAAATTAACTTAACCTAATTAAATCGAGAGAGGAAATGCGATTGAGCCTTAGGTCTTACAATTAGCTTAAGGTCTCCCGATCTCGCTGTCGAAGAACCTATGCGCCACTCAACCGCTATTATAAATAGGAACTTTAAACTTCCTTTGAAGTAAAAAATACAAAAATTCAACCTGTTATATCTTTTTCATTATTCGTGTGCGCAACCTGGGACTAGGCTCATTCGACAAGACCCGCCGAGATCTATCAGGGGACATATTCTAATTTTGGTTCTACGGGCGGTGAGACATGGAACTGCAGCCATCGAAAGATGTCAACTGCAACTTTAACCTTCTTTTTTAGTTAGAACTCGTAAAGTTAAGGTTAAGAGTAGGAATGCCGAGGTCGTTGTTGACCTTCCACTTGGACGAATTTTAGCCGGGACGATCTTGGAACGTTCAAGGTCACCGGTTCCCTCCACCGTTTCTGTGGAACGTTTCTTTTTGCTCCGGTCTCGGTGCCGATCGAATTTAGATCGTCGACGAGTGCAGCAAGTGCAGGGCACGGTTTCTTTTCTATCCTCGGTGCCAAGAAGACCAGAGGAGATGCAGAGAGAGGCGATCTTCTCTTTTGCTCCGCCACTCGGCCAGCCTCTTGCCATTCCAGGGTTATTCCTGTGTCGGGTTTCGAACGAGCACGTTTCAAACTTTCTAACGTATCGTCCTCTTAACACTCTAGCCGGTTCGATTATTCCCCGGGAACACGGTTTCGTTCCGTCAAGCTTTCTGGTTAACCTTATTCATGGGATTCGTGCTTAAGTGTATCCGTTTCGATCCGTGAGTGCGGCATACGACGACGCGAAGGTTGCAGTCAACATTGCGTGCTTTTCAAATTTCCATATCACAGGCTAGCGCTCTTTCTCGTGCATAAATTTAGGGACGCGAGAAACAGGGTCAGTCGGAATGTAGGACGAAAGCCGTGTGCTTTCAATAGAAGCTTCTAATTTCCAGAGAACACTGTAGATAGCATCTCGAAGAAGACGTTGCACAGTTTGAACTTGTCTTGCAACGGTGATTCGGTATCCTCGCCAGGCAATCTAACGAACGGAAGCAGCGAAACGCTGCAGAAATCCCATCTGAGCCCGGATGAGAAGTTGAACGTCAGCAATGGTCATCGAGACAGCCCAGAGCCAGAGCAGCTGACAGTGAAGAAACCGAGTTACTTGGGCCTAGCTTGCAGCATCAGCGGTTATTCGGGGATCAACAGATACGACAGCAAGTTGAGGGAAGGGTTTCGATCGAGGGACAGTAGCCCTGGGACCAGGCTGATCGACAGAGACACCAGTCCAGCAGGTTTTAGGTAGAAATTTCCTCTTCGACTTATTTTCATCTGAAAGATGAAAATTTGTCAGATTCGATTAAAAATATTCATTTGCAGATCGAACGAACAGCTGAACGTGCCAGCGCACCCTTATCCGCCTAAGAGTCAATCGATCTCACCCTTAGCGATGGAGAGGCAAAACGGTTTCTCGAATGGCTTGAAGGAGGAGTGTAAACTGGAGACGTACAGAGAATCGAGAACTTCGATCAGCATATGTCAAGGGTATTCCGAAGTCGACAAGGGTGTGATGCATTCGACGTTCACCGAAGTCAGCCCCATTCGACCCAACACCCCGACGAAACGCACCCCTGGAGTGTCGCAGATCCTGTCTTGTAGCCAACAAAATAAATCATTCTCCTCGCGTTTCTCGGCTTCGTCGCCGAAACAAGTTGCGTCTAATCGTGAGTAGCCTAGTAATATCGCGGCGGCCTTTAACCTGTTAATCAGCCGTCTTTCTCAACACCTTTCTCTCTTAATTACAGTATCGAACGCTTCGTTCAGCGATACGAGCATATTGAACGGCTCGAACGTCGAGGTGGAGAGCCAAGTATTGAACAACAGTTCGAGCAGCGAGAAATCGTTCATTCAGCAACGAGTGGAACGGCTTTACGGACCTGGGGCACTCGCCCAGGGGTTCTTCTACAAACGCAGCACCAGCAGGCTGAACACCAGCGAGAATAGTTTCAATAATTCCGGCAACAACAACGACGCGACGGCGGACAATGCGAATACGGAGGAATCTTTGAAGAATCTACCAGTGTTGAGACACTTGAGACCCGAATTTCGGGCTCAGCTTCCGGTGGTCAGCCCAAGAAGACCCACTGATGGTTCTGAACAAGTTCTGAAACCTCTCCAAAGGTATGTACTCGAAGATACAGTTAATAACAATCTTAAGTGGTTAGGCTACTCTAGAGCAAGAAAAAATTGACATATTTTGGGAATTTTTGGGATAAATCCAAATTCTGTAAGCATGCCTTTATTTGCAACTAATAAACTTTAAAATCTTTTGCCATATTTTTAAGACATCAAGGCACCTTTTAAGCAAAAAAAATTTCAATTTTTTCAAAATTCTAGAGTGGCCTAACCCCTTAAAGTGAAACGGTGGTACAGTTACGGTTTTCTGCTTCCCAGGGTAACGCCGGTGTCACGGAAAGTCGAGCAGAAAGCAAAAATACCAACGGCTTCGAATTTAGACGGAAATATCGCGGAGAGCGGTGCACAGAAGCTTAATTCTAGCGTGACCAGCATCCCAGACCAGCAGCCGGCTGCACCAAAAGTAGTCTTACCTGTCTTGGAACCGAGCGCTAGTTCGACGAACGTGGCGAAACAGGTTCAAGAGGCGGAGAAAACGGTCGAGGAGAAAAATGGACATTACTTTATGAAGGTAAGCGTCGATTGAAAAATAAAGGAACGCGATAGGAAACTGTCTATTCATGTTCGAACGTGCGAATTGTTCCAGCTGTTGAAACAGGAGACGGACAGGCTTCTGTTGTTGGCTGCGTCGGCGGAAGCGGAGTTGGCCAGCGGCGATACCGTCGCACTTCCGGAAGAGGCAGCCGGAAAACTGCGCTCGGCTGCGGGCAAAGCCAGGTTACTGGCTTCCCAGAAAATGCAACAGTTCGAGGGATTGTGTCAGAAAAATATTGTAAGTCTTCGGGGCAGCGTTCTGCTAATAAGATTAACACTAGATTTACAGACATTGACTATACACCATTTTTTACTGAAATCCGTCTTTTTGACGGGTATATTAGAATGCAATTTTTCTGTAAATTATTTATTTAAAATCTATAGATTTTTATTTACTGTTGTCTTCAATACATTGTTTACATGTAAACTCTATCTTGGATGTACACTTTCCACATACATACTTGTTACATTTATTTGTATAGGATGACGGTGGAAAAATTATGGCGTTTCGTCTCGGGAACCGTCCACTAGAACTCAGTGGGGCTGACGTGGACGGTCCCTACCCCAGACACCTGGGTTCTATATTTACAATTGTGAACAATCATTCAAACTTATTTGCTCGTGTATTTATTGCACAATAATTGATCTATTTAAATTGACTGATTTTCGTAAAAATAGGTATGCAACATCGAGAAATAATAAAATATAGATGTTCCAGTGAAACCGAGTAGAAACATATGTTTGTTGCATTATATCATTAAAAACCAATATACATTGTCTAAAGAATAATATTTACATGTTCAGAATTTTAAAGCATAAAATCGAAAACCCGTCAAATTGACGGGTTCCGTAAATCTAGTGTTATCAATAGGCTGGTAGTTGCTTCCAGGGAGTTAGACATTTATCAAGGTTTTCCAGGTCTTGAAAATTTCCAAGAGTATCTAATTTTTACGACACGTGGATTGCACACGTTTTGCATCTCCGTTTCAGAATCAGGTTCCAGGGGAAGAATTTCCAACGACGAACGAGGATCTGGCCGGCTTCTGGGACATGGTGATGCTGCAGGTGGTCCAAGTAAACGAGCTGTTCAACCAGATCGAAAAATTACGAAATTCCCAGTGGCAAGAGGTATGTTCAGTTTCTCAGACACCTCCTTCTTCCTCGAAGCCTTCGAAAAGAAAGATTCCCTCGAAAGAAAATACCGGTGATATAAAACCAGTTAAACCTTCCTGTAGATCATCGTCTCACTCTGTTAGCGATAAACGTGTACGATTCGAAACTTCGACGCTTTACGGATCAGAAGAATCCATTTGCGAAACGAAACGCTCGTCTCGTTCCACCGAACAATTACCCCTCGAGGCTCGTTTGTGCGACGACGCGTTTCAAGTATTAACCAGTTCCCCGAATTTCCAAGAAAACGAACCGCGATCGATGGAAAACGACGTTGAACGTAAAGACAGCAACCCGTTCCTATCCGAGTCTCCCGAAGATGATTTCCCAATTAATCATTGCACTTCTTACGTCGTGAATTATGTCCATACTTTGAATTCCGATATAAATGCCTTTCGTTTCGAGAAATCAAGACACCCATCCAGCAATTTCTTCTCTCGCAGAGACGTTTTTGAAAATGATATCGTTTCGAGAAGAAAATTATCAAACGTGCAGGTGTTATTTAAAAAGGAAACTGATAAAACTCAATCGCGAAATGATAAGAAAGTGCAAGAAATTTCTGAAAGACTGACGGAGAACATTCAGAGGCTGATAAAAGAGGAGAAGCGGAATAAATTCAATTTTGAAAATTATAATTCTTCGCATAGGAGAGATTTATCTGTTGGAAAAAGAAAGGAAAATGGTCGAACGAAAGCCAAATCTTGCAGCCCAGTTGCAAGGAATTCCAGTCGTGAAGTCGAGACTGGAAAATGTCGAAGAACGAGATCGAGAACTCCGGAGAAGAAACCTCCAGGAAATGATCCAATTAAATCAACTGTTAATCAACAAAAATCTCGCGATAAAAGGAAGGAGGAGAAAGTTCCTGTCTCTCGAAAGAATAACAATTTCCTTTCCCCGTCTCGTAAAGGGAACGCTAAAAATCGTGGATACAGTGTTACATTTCTAGACGAAGTGAAAAACCCAAGAAAATCGATCAGTGATGTTGAAAAATGTACGAAATCCTTAAAATCAAAAAGCACGTTACTTGAAAATTCAAAGAAGAAACTGCCTCGATCGAGCAACGAAAAATCAGTCAAGAAAGAGAATCTGAGTAAAAACGTCTCTAAAACTAATCAAAACTTGTCTGTTTCCAGCGAAACATGGTCGAATATTGACTCTATCGAAAATAGACATAAACCATATAAAAAAGTAGACATGCCTGAAGAAAACTGTACTTTCCGTGGAACGTGGAGCGTGAAGAAGCTAAAGCAAATAAAAGAACCATCGAAGACATGCAAAGAAGACAGAAACACCTCCTCTGAGACGTTCGACAGCGTTGGTTGGCGATTGAGCGACTCGAAACCTTTTATCCCTTTATCTCCAGAAACTCTTCGACAATTGAGGCAAGTGTACAACGCTGAGAATCAGTCTCACAATTCTGCGGTGGCAAACGGATCAGAAAAGTTGGCGCGAATGAAGGTCTACGAAAAGAAAAGGAAACACGTCCTGAAGATCCACGAAGAAGAATTTTCCAAGAAGCTCGTTTCTCGAGGAACAGACTCTCCCGAGAAAGAAATCAATGTCCAGGATATAAAATCCTTGAATCTCTGCGACGAAACGACAGCCATGAGCGACACAGGGGATCTTCTGAACGAGAACCAGGATTTTTCTGTTCAGTGCTTCCTCCCGTCCGATTGTCGTGCATTATGTAACGAGCATACGAGCACTCTTGTCATAAATAATATAACAAATAATATCACGAATTGGTCGGAGAAGGAGACGGAGATCGGGAATTTCCTGTCCTCTTTGATGTCTTCTTTGAGCGCTGAGATCGTTCGGTCCGCTGGAATATCTAGAAACGAGGATTCAAAGGTGAAGAATCGCACGAACATCAAGAAGCTGAGCTACGATTTGATCGCGGAGAAGATTAATTCTTCAAATGTAAACGCGAGCCTCGTCATGGATATTTCTCAACACGTTCGTTCGGACTTCACCGTTCCATTGCGCGGTCGTAAAAACGTCGGATCGAAGGATTTCGACAAATATTTACCGTTGAAGAGGAAGATGAACGTGGTCCGTTACCTGGAGGACCTGAAATACATGCAATTGTTTCCGGAAAACGTCGAAGTTCCATCGGACAGCAAAAGTCCACTTGTCAAAATGAAACACGTTTGCGCGTTCCTGAAATCAAATCGCAATTTTTGTCGATTATCTTTGTATTTGTACATGTACGGTATTCTGAGTCTTGTTCTATTGTTCCTGAAAATGAAGTCGGGACATCTGGGACTGCTGGATCCCAGGGTTTTGTACAATTTGTAATAAAATTATCAGAGATTGATGGAATGTATACTTCTTGCATTTGTGAAATAAAATTGTTCTTTCGGTGCGCGTACTTTAAGTCTGCCTACCCTGTTTGTGAAAAGTGTGAATGGAGATAGAAGAGAGCTGTATGTGGAAAGTTTGAAGCGGATCCTTTCAACCCAAGTACGTTTCCTTCATTTTAATTCCTGAAAAGCGACGTTCCAGAATTCCTTTTACCATGGAGAGTCTACACCAGTGTTTTCCAACCTTTTTTGTACCATGCCCCACTTAAGCCTTTCTAAAATTCTTGTACCCCCTATGTAACGTAAACATAATTTTTAATATTCAAAAATTGAATTGTTCACTGAAGAAACTTAAATGATAGGTTTCACAAAGAAATCGCTAGAGAATTGTTGAGGAAACACAGTAAGTATAATGGAGAACCGAAATTTAAGTAGGAAATAATTTTAATGACAGATTTTTTTATATTATTTTAATTATTAGTAATTATTAACTTAAACTCTGGACAAGTCCATTTTCGAATTGCCCCCCTGTGGGTCATGGACCTCACATTGGGAAACACTGGTCTACACCTTATCTGAATCATCCTGTAAACAGAAGACCACTTTCCAAATGCGCGCTGTTATCGAACCAGTTCGCTTTCTAATCATTCGTCTCGATTCTTTTTCAGACGGTGCCGGAGAAGAAGAAGACAGCCGCGGCTCCGCAAAACGGTAGCACGACGAAACGTCGTGTCACGCCTGTTCACAAAGTAAAATCGACGGCGAACAGCGAGGCGAACAAAAAAGCTCGGGAAGCTCGCGAGCAGGCTCGAAGGCAATTAATCGAGGAACGAAGGCGGGCGATGCGGTCGAACGCGCAAAATTCCGAGAACACCGTCAAGATTTTCGCTCCGGACACGTAACGATAAGAAAAAGAGAGGAAATAATGGCAGGGAATCAAACGCCTCGAGCCAAATCAAAGCACGATAATCTTTAACGCGTTTCCTTTTCTCAAACGGCTCGATTATTCAGCTGTCTGGTGCATAATTAATAAAAGCTTTTGTGAACCGATCGTATTCGATCGGTGATGCTCATCGTATTTTACGACGATTAAATAAAAAAAAAAATACTCGCGTTGTGAAAAGAGAACGGACGCGATTTCGCCCACGGTTTTTCGCGTCTGGTCGCCCGCAGATTACGCGTCAGACGATTTCGTAGGAAGTTGATTATAAAGAATCGCTGATTATGCTTCGGCCATGATCAAGCTCCCTTTAATACGGTCGATAGAACGGACAGTTTTGCCTACATCGATGCAATAAGGTGATCGAAGCAAGATTTTTTTAGCAGTTTACAATTTTAATTAAGGTACGTTCTAACGTTTCTACGCACCCTTCGTTTCCCTTCGATTTTACACGCTGTGATGTTTCGTGCTAATCTTGTTACGTTTTATATCGATTTACGGTGTCGTTCGATTTCTACGATATTTAATGATTTCAAACGTTTTGGGCATTCTCAAGCTCGTGTTTCGCGTTTCTTTTTTTGCAAGTTAATCACGACGAGTTTTAATGTTTGACGATGGAATGGATTTATTCGATGTGGTTAAAAATAATGGCTCAGAGACTGCCTTTTGTCTATAGAAATTATGTTTTTTCATTTTAATAAGAAGTTACTCGCGTAGAGCTATCGGATCGTATTTCTATATCGCGTTTCATCGAGTAACTTATATTTATACGATGACGTATTGTATAGAGAAGAAATTGCAAGAGGATATTAATGATCAGCAGGATGATAGAGGAGTCTATACTTGATGCCACGAGAGTCCATAACTAACGACGCCCAGGTTGGAGGATGGTGGGGGAACGCAGCGAGCTCTCCGCCAATCGGTTTCCACTTCGTCTGGGAGTATCGCCAATCAGAGCGACGATGCGCAGAAAAGAACGAAAACTGGTCTTATCGTAGTTATGGACTCTCGTGACATCAAATATATATTAGTCACACGTTAGAAGGTTAAAAGAAAGAATCGCCTAGATCCAAAGAAGACCGTGCAGATTTTTGTTTCGCCGTTCTTCTTGAACTAGGCAACATCGTCACGTAGTTTATTTTAAACTTATATGTATATAATTTTTTTTTAAATATCGTGCTCGCCTAAAAGTTCCGTTCAAGAACGATTGAGATTGAAAGAGGATCGTGAGTTGCGGGTCAAACCAGAATGATTCCTATTATTTTAATTATCCATATCGTTTCTAATAACGCCTTATTATTACTCTTTTAATACCCCGATCGTATTATTTTAATCGTATTAACACACCTGAAACGAGACACGTTTGTCGAAACTGACATTCCCGTAGAAAGCGACGGTCTCGAGGCACCCTCCCTGGTAGTTTTTCATAATTCTCACTTAAGTTTAAGGTGTAATTAGAGCTCGTCCAACCAAATAACATTAATTAAGTAACTCTCAAGCGCGCAGAATGACGCGTTATCCATTACACGTGTGCTGGCGATTGTATTTTTATTTTATTACTTGCGCGTTGAAATCAATGAAAATGAAATGAAAAGAAAAATAATTCACGAAGCGTCGTTCCGCTCGAGTTGAGGCAGGATGACGCGTGTCAGGCCGCGTTATTTATTGACTGTTGATTCCCTTGGTGCCTTGATTATTTATACGTGTGTACATACATAAATCGACTGACAACCGCGACGCTTGGACGCTTGATTATCGCGTCGTGTCACTCTCGATCGCCTGGGTCACATTCGAGTCACCGACAAACGTTTCGTCCACGTTATTTTCATTGCTGCTACTTTACTGACACAGTTTGATAATCTGAATCAATTATTCTTTTCCTTCATTCTTGTTTATTGTACCACTGGAACTTGCGATTTGCGTGCTGGAATTTCGTGGAAGCCTTTGATCTTCGACGATTGATTTATGACTCAATCGAAGTAATAAGTAATAAATCAGTGAAACGTTGTCAATGAAACTTTTGCCCCTGATTCTAATGTAACCCTGGTCGTGCATCGATCGAAGAACGAACATCGATAAATGAGAATAAAATGATGGCTCTTTATCACGTTGACTGCCATGTAACCCATATTTAAGTGGCATCTGAATTTCCATAGAAAACCATTACCCATATTATTAGAAATTAGTTGATTTTTCTGATTAGAAATATTTCTATTAGGCATTTGAAATGATGGCTAATTGGGATAATGAAATATTCTAAGATTTATTAAAATCATTAAAATACTGTAATGAAATTTTCACTAACGTTTGCGTAGCAGTCGACGTCTTAAGAACTTTCTCTATAATTTTGATGATACAGATACTAAGTGATTTTGTTCTCATTTATCAATTTCTGCCTAATTAGGTTCGATCGTAGGGAATGAACGCGCGGGAGTAGCAATTAATTTTTCTCTTTCTTATTTTAATGCAGCAATCGTGTGACTGTACATAAGCGTGATAGAACAATGTATGGCTGTAACGGTGTAATTTTTTCCGAAGTCGAGATATGTATATGTAGGTGTGTAGATTGGCCAGAAAAACACAGTCCACGTATCGTAATTTAGTTGCTCCTTATCTTTCCTTTCATCGTGCTAAGTTAATCCACTTCTCACCTGTATATTACGCGTCCAGGTGTTCGCCTTAATCCCGCACGTAGTAATTTATATTCAGAACAGTGTCCCCTTAGCATCCGTGCCGCCTTTACGACACCATTTTCAAGATTTCGATCCAAAGCAGCGTATTACGAGGGTGATCGTCGTGAACCACGATCGTGTTTCAATTCTTCGAAACATTTATCACACGATTATGTTGTTACTTTAAGAAACGAACGATCTGTTTTTTTGCGTTGCGTGAGAAACGAGATCGGAACTGGCCGAGAACGGCAGAAAGCGCAAATTTTTTTACTTATCCTTCGAACGTTTCGACGTCAATCAGTCGCGTTACACGTCGAACGTTCCTATTCTTTTTTTATGCGGACACATAAACAGTTACGATTATTTATTTATTAGATACTAGTAAGCTGTCCATACACTTGTTCTCAGTGAATTAATAAAAAATGAAGAAAAACATGGATTTTCGTCAATGGTAAATCGAGAGGATTAACCCTTTCGTTACGACGAAGAAAAATTTCAATCCGGACCATTTTTCAAAAAGTTTCCTGACCCCTGCCCTGCATAATCATGCCAGCATCACGTCCCACTTCGTACCAAAATTATTATTGTTTAACTGGGTGATGCGTTAAGAAAATACTATGAAGTTCTACGTTAGATAATTGACATTAATTGATCGATTATTATTATCATCTTTTACCAGTGGCTAAAATTAGTGAGGGTGCTGCTCCAGAAAATTTTTAGCCTTGGTTTTAAAAAACTGGCACTAGGGGAGCAACAGTGCTCTGTCTACTGCGCAGCCTCGCGCGCAGCTTCCTATGTGCGCATGCGCATGCTGGAACTGTGAAGCGCACAGTTCCATACAAAGATTTTTGTATCTTTTTCATAAACTGGGGGATGACTACTGACATTAAGCTTAAGGATTATATATTGTACAAGTATAAAGAAAGAATTAAAGAAAAAAGGACTCATTATATTAAATGTTAACGATAATATCAAGTGGAAATAGGGGGTGCTGCAGTTCCATTGTGCCTATATGCGAGTCGCCACTGTCTCTTACAACAGTTTATAACAATTATTGTTTCGATTAAAATATTTTTGATATTTAATTACAATATAGCCACAATGTGAGATAATTAATTTTGTTATTTAAAAAATTACGGATTATTCTGTTCATTTCAAAGTCCGAACAGCTAAATGTCAATTTTGGACCACTGTGCGGCGTTTGCTCGTAGCAAAAGGGTTAAAGGAGTGTCAAGTAAGAGATTATCATTTAACAGTATCCTTATTTTATTCCTTATACAGTATTATATTCATCGTCCCTTAATTCTTATAAATATCTGTTCGTTATACGTACTATTATCTTCCTTTCAGTGGCAAAATTAATCAACAAGGACTTTGAAAACAACGATTGGCACAGAACATTCATTTCCGTAATAAGTACATAGTCGTTCGAGCACACAGGTTCAACGACCTCTGTTGTACTCGAAATAAAAATTGAACTTGGTCCCATGACGAATTTCCTCCGTTCCTCTCGTCGTAATCGGCGAATCGAAGAAGAAGAAGGAAATGTTTGCTCCTCAAACGCCCCGATTCTCTTCGTCTTTCGTCCCTTGACAAATGAACGAGGGCGTTCCGAAGATATCGAGTGGAATACGTTTTCCCCGGGATTTTCACGTTTCACGCGAGACA
The DNA here is from genome assembly GCF_907164935.1 of Osmia bicornis bicornis. Taxonomy (NCBI): domain Eukaryota; kingdom Metazoa; phylum Arthropoda; class Insecta; order Hymenoptera; family Megachilidae; genus Osmia; species Osmia bicornis. The sequence goes on from NC_060229.1 coordinate 6,154,308, forward strand.
GATCAAAGTCTTTCCCTCGTTCATCTTGTCCTGAACTTTGTCGCTGGCCGTCGACTTTTCCGCTTGACCGCTGATCACCGCGCAGACGAACGTCAGTCCAACCCCTATCACGGCACTGTAGAACGCCCATCCTAAACAAATTTTTAAGAATCAACGTATTTCTCAAAAGAAGAATAGGAAGAAAAAGATGTTCTTTTACCAAGGGAACAATCAGCGAGGTAGAAAGCATCCGCCTCTGGACCACAAATCCTCTGAACCCTTTCTGCTCCCCAGCCAGCGGGATACAAAATCATTCCCAGAAGATACGATATTCCTATTGGGACAAAAATTAAAAATAAAGAATAAAATTAAAATGGGTCTCTATTATTGATTGTTCTACGATGATATGGTACTATTACCAGCGACTACTTGGGCCACACCAGCCAAATTAAAGATGCTCTTTCTCCCAATGCTCTGGATGCAGCACCCAAGCAGAGCAGCTAACACAGTCATCGCCATGATCGCAAGACCAAGGGACAGGAAGAAATAGGAGGCTTTCCAACAGCCTGGAAACACGCTGGAGTCCGTGGCGAAGCCGTCGACGTTAAAATTCGCGCAGTGCGTCTTTCCATGTAGCCTGATGCAGCGATTGAAGATCCCAACCGTTGGTACGTACAACTCGGACCCGTTCTCTGTTGTTTAAACAGAAATGATTTGATGTACACTGACCGCTTACATCATCCACCGCCCAGAAGGCGATGTTGTCAGCAGTGATTAAGTAAGAGAAAATAGTTACTTGTATCTTTAATCGTCTGCGGTCCAACGAGCCATTTCGGAGTGATGAGACCCGATAAAACGGCCATTAACGCTACCAGGGACAGCAGTGTCCACAGTAAGCTACGACCAGTGACTATCACATAGCACATGCTGCCGATTTAGGGTAGATCTATGCCATCCTTCGAAATTCTCCCTGGAACACGAAGATCGGTAATTACAGTCGATGCGTGATCGTAAAAATGGCTCGTGCAGAAACGCGAAGGTCTGTGATGGCGTCGAGTGTAGAGGTCAATGATTCGGCCAGTGTTTCGGGCGACTGAGCGAGAATAAATGCCACTCACATATATTTCGGGGAAACGTTGCGTACGGACAGGCTGGCATTAAAAGCAAAGTCGTAAGCTCGGCCGCGTTACCGGTTTCGATTTTTTATTCCGATTTCGTGAGGATCGTAAACGCGAGCCCGCCAACAAAGCAGACCCTTCTTCTTCTGCCGGCTCGTAAAGCAACATCGTCTGTATTTTCGTGTCGATTCGAATCGCAGCAAGCCGATCAGAAGGCGAGGGGGAAGTTTCTTAGAGGCTGCTGCATCGCTCGCCGTTCGAATTCTTCTTTCGTTTAGCTTTGACAGCAGTTTACTCTGCGCTGACAGCTCTGCCCACGCTTCCTCTTCCACTCGCGAGATTCCTCTTCTTAAAACATCGACTCTAGCACCGTTTGATGAAATATTTAATTGGAACTATGGTTGACCCTTCGTGTATCCGTGTGTCAGGGAAGCAAGGAATGGAAGGTCGATCAGAACCTTGCCCCTCCCTCGATACTGACCCATTTTCTACTTCTAACTTTAGATCGACCCAAGTTCGGGTTCCGTGGATGATTTAGGAGCTGGCCTTTCTTTCTCGAATACTCTTCCTCCTCGAGATTTTTTCATTCTCCTTGAACCCGCAAACTTAATCCCTTTCGTTCCTTCGCGGCAGACGAACCACGATTCCCTTTGATGTTGCCGGCACGTAGCGAATCGGTAGTCCGCGATGCGACACTTGGTCTTCGAATAAAAAGTCAATGAATCTTTTTTAAATTGCAATGCCAAGTGAATTCCATTATGATAAGTGATGAAAAAACTGAAAGACTTATGGTGGAGTGGGGTAAGTTCGCAAACGGAGCAAGTGCATATATCGGTTATGTTTATTATAATATTAGCGAAATTTCCTTAGCTAACATGTAGTAATCTACTGAAAGTTACTATCTCTTTTTATATTTCAGCAAAAAGTACTTGTTTGTTTAACGCTAGAACTAATTTTTATGTTGAAAATAATGCAGAAAATGAAATAGATAAGGGATGAAACAATTTAATATATACATCCATTCTTTATCTCGACAATAGCCAAAATACATTTCAGCAAAAATACCTGAAATCTTGAAACGTGTCATTTTGACCCCTTTGGTAGTCTAGTGTTAAAAATGGATAACTATAAAACTAAACAACATATTTTCGGGGCGCCTTATTTTCCTTTTTTCTTTTTCGGGGCAATTGCAGAGTAGTTGACATTTTGTACAATTTCCTATTAAAATGAAAATTGACAAGGAAAATTAGGGTCCTAGTTAACACGTTGAGTGCCATTACACATACTTAAATAATTAAAAGAAAATAATAATATTAAATAATATTTTCCTATTATTTTCTTTTAATTATTTAAGTATGTGTAATGGCACTCAACGTGTTAACTAGGACTCTAATTTTCCTTGTCAATTTTTATTTTAATAGAAAATTGTACAATAACATTGCCATTGTACAAATAATGTAAAATAGTAGATAGAAAGTTGAAAATTTGAAATTTGAAAATTAACTATTTCTATGCTTAATAATTAGAGCCTCAATAAGTCCCACAACAAATGTTCATTTTCACCGTGGCAATCAACGTGTTAATACGAATTAAACAGTAATAACTGTGTAATACGTTTCATACCAACAGTATTAAATATTTACATAGCAGATTAAAAATACACAGGTTTAAATTCCAACACTCGCCCCACTTCGCCTTATATTTTGATGCACAATAATTTCGAAATGGAAAGAGATGACGAACGATAACAACGTCGCCCTCGAGTAACATGGGGAATCGTGTTTAATTAGATTCGTTTCACGATGTACATCTGCCGGTCTTATTTTTATCATTTCTTGCGCTCGACCTCCTCGAGAGCCACTCAACACCGAGTTTACTTAGGATCGCCGGTTTAATCGCTGTTTGTGTTTATACTGTCTCCGAGTTCGCATTGGATTTAATGAATGTCCAGCACCGGAAACGTTGATTCACCGCGATTCAGAAAATGTGGCCTCGATAGACGATACATAGTTTCAACATCGAACATCTGGCGCGGAGAAACAGGACGGAGCACAGTTTTGTTGTGTCATTAACCCTTTCGCTGGGCAACCTCTTGCATCGGATGCCCTTCGACTATAAAATTGTGAGAATCATAAATTCCATGGAACGTACGTTTGTCGAAGTGTTAATAAATCGTGATCACGTTAGATTGGACCGTTCGAAAGAGGACCGACGGAGATAACAAGCATCAAAGTTCGTGTGTAGGCTGACTGCTGGTCGAACAGAGCGACTATTTTTTTTTTTCTTTCATTTTAATCGTTACGTTCATTGTTGTGGCTTGCCACGCCTTAGCAGAGCGTAGTAGGGGCCCATTGTCTCGCCACCAGTCCCCTTACTGAATTAATTTTCGAAGTTTGATTCGACAGCGGAGAACGAGGCCTCGAAATTCAACAGAAGGAAACGTTGCTCGAATAACTCAACCCTTTCGAATTGAAATTCCATCCAGTGATATTCCCAAGAATTTTCTGTGACAATTCAAGGCAACGATTTTCGATCGATCGCAGTGATCAAAGTTTCGAGAAAATCACTGAAAGGAGGGAGTTAAAATTCCAGAGAAATTTCCCATAGAAATTGAACGCGCGAGGGTATCCCATCAATTGCAGTGATTAGGAGAGGGGGAGAAGAAATTGAAATTTCCGCGGTGCTGGTGAACTTCTTCCTCGAGGCTGGCATCGCGGAATGCGATGTGTTTCCTCTTCCTCTCTCCTTATAGTCCCTGCAAGGCTGGCTCTGGCCATTAGTCATCCAGCAATGGGTCCTCTGTCCGGCAGCTCGTTATCAGAAGGGCGTAAGTCGACGGTCAGTGCGAACTTCACGCTCGTAAATTCAAATCACGCGTTTCCGGCCGCTGGCCACCGCATCGCGGAGCATCTTTATTCGCGAGGAGTACACCTAAATCCTTCCGCGTTATCTTATGAATCTCTATTGATTTTCGAATAGATAACTTCCGACGAGCATCTTACGATTGCTTTGTCGCAGATCGAATGGCCGATTTCGAAACCTTACGAAGAGGTGTTCTTTGAAACTTGTAGTAATTCGCATGGTAGCCGGGGTTTAAAAGAATCGGAGTTCAATTTCAGAAACAGGAGACACCCACTCGTTGCATAATCTAGCAACAACGATGCAGACCATCTGCGAGGCAGCTGTTGGACAGGTGCTCCCTTACTTCTCCAACCTCTTGTTTTCGTCCCCTCTTTCCCTCGAAGAAATCCTCCCGGGTTCACCTCTTCCTCCTCTCTCGTTTTCTTTTACCTGCCTTCTACTCGCGTACGCAGCATCGATTTTATCCGACGGTAATTTATCGCCATCTTAACCGATCGAGCGTCCCCTCTTAGCCGATCGTGGCCGATTAAATATTTTGGGGAAAACGATTCCGCGAAACGATCTCGCTTGTTCCTCGAAACGATAACGAACATTCCATCGCGGTTTTCTGACGTATAATTCGATCGTTTATCTTCTTTGCTGGTGGTCAATTTTATTTATCGAGACGAGTGAGAAGCTTCGGGAATTCTTTGGGAATTGGAAGAGGTTCGAAGTCTCGTAGCTGGCGGATTAACAGACTAAATTCCCTTTTGTTCACCGAGAGATTTACAGTTTCGTGGAACGATTTGCGTTCCGGGAACAGCCACGCCTATTCCCATGAATCTCTTTCGAAAGGGCTGTGGCATTCCATGTTAGGTGTATCCCTCGTGAAAAACGTGAGAAGTGTTTGATAAATTTTTAGCACGTTTCTCTTCCCCCTTTTTTTTCAATGGACCCATTGTATCTCTGTATCGAGGCATGAATTATTTTATTAGGTGTAGAAATAAGTTCCTTCCGATTTTTTTGGTCAAATAAATATTTTATTTAAAAAAGGATATAAGAAGTTAATCGTCGAAATAGTCATCCTTTTTGGGTAAATTAGGACATTGATACCCGATTTAAACCATTGATACCAATTTCTACAAGTTCTATCAGTCACAGCTCACACACCATTTGAGTGGCCTCATTCACTGATTTTGGAAAATTAACCCTTTGAGGGCGACCGATGCATATGTGTACAAACATAATTTTCATAGAAATTTATAATTCTGTACTTATTGTGTTATATTCTTGATATAAGGGTCTTGAATTTTGAAGGGTGTAATTATTATTTCATTTATTTTAAATTAACAATATTCCGTGCAAGCTTAGGAATGCTCCTTCCTGAAAGGGTTAAAAGCGAACAAGAGGCAATGCTGAATATGCTTCTTCGTTGGTGACATTTTGAAGTTTGCTGCATTGTGATATTATTTTGTTACTTGTTTCGTTAATATTGCAGATTGCTAAACAAGAGGAAGATTATCTCGCAACAAATGATCATAGCAAACGTCTGAAATTATTTCTACAGCTAATATAATTCTGAAAGGGTTACACCTATGAATAAAGTTCGCGATAAAGAAAGGATTAATTGATACAAGAGTATCGCGTAATTATTCGTTCGAATAATTCGAGCCGAATAAAGAGTCGGAAGATTAACGATCGACGCGTACATCAAAGAGGATCAGCAGGAAGCGATCGAGCGGAATTACTTCCGACCGAGGTGGAATCCTATTTACGACGGTCCATGATAACAGTTCGATGCTTAGGCGCCTCTCCGATGGAACGATCGTCGAGATAATTAAGGTACCACGAGCAAGACGACCAGCTTAACGGTGATTTCCAGCGCATCTAGCAAGGCCCAGCAATTAAGATAATCGCCGATCACGCGCTACGGCTACGCGTCTCTCTTGGTCTCCTCGCTCGTCGACGTCGACCAGTACCTGGAATTTTTCTACAATTTTTTTTATTCACCCTTCCCCCTATGTATTTTTCTAAGCATAATCGTTGCGTTGGAAGCAACGGGAAGTTTGTAGGAAGTTAATTGTTGACACTGTTCAGCTCGATGTCACGTATTCGTGACTTTAATCCAGTCATTTTTCAACTTGAATGGCTGCTTTCGTAAGAGTCAATTTGCCTTACAGGTAATTTGTCGCGGGGTACAATGAGGGGTCAATAAACTGTGATGGCATCCTAGGTGCACCAAGAGCCAGACTTCCAATCTTTGCGTTTCAAGTTTCCCTATCAACCCTTAACTAGTTAGCCCCTTCGCCTATGATTTTTTCTTTAAGTATTTATTGTTTGAATTTTCAAACAAATAAAGTAAAATGAAATATCATGCATGCATAGCATTTAACGATTCTTGACTGAGTAAATTAAAAATTAAACCATACTAAAAGTACCAATTAAATTTAACACATTTAAACTGTAAGTCGTGTCACAAGTGTGACACAATGTTGTAGACGTTAATCCAAAACTTTATTTCGGTGCAGTGACGTATATATTCGTCGTGTTGAATAAAAAATTACCATTTATTATAAAATCTCAAAATTTTTATAAGAAGTAATAAAAATGCCATTTGATGGTATTTTTCCTTTATATTACCACTAAAACTGCTATGTATTTTATAAAAAGAGTTTGATTATTCTGAGTTGATTATTTTGCCCAATGCATCTGGTACTCTCCAAAAATTGTTTTGAAAAATTAATTTCTTCATTCATTTTTCTTGTTTATGAATTTCATTATTTTTTGACAATTTTTAAGTTTTTAACGCGTCGAATGCTATGGGGGTCACCGATGATTGGCACCGCAAATTACACATACCTGAATATTTAAAAGAAAACAACAGAAAAACAGTATTTTAAATAATATTGCTATTGTATAATTAATATAAACTATCAAATAGAATATATGAAATTTGGAAATTAACTATTTCTACTCTTAATAATTAGAGCTTCAATACGTCCCACAACACGTGCCCACTTTCACTATGGCAGTCAACGTTTTAATAACAATAACCTTTTCAACAATGAATTATTAAATTTTTCCTTCTCCTTTTACTTTACTTTTTTCGTAAAATTTGCTTTTTGTAAAACTTGATTTCAATTACTCATCCCGCGGATTTTTAAAACTAAATTCCGCAGTTAACTGTTTAGGGCCTTCTCCCTAAATGCATCTCTTTATGTTCTCATTGCTACTGTTTCTCTTCCCATCAATCCCGATTTCCTCGGTACCCAGAACGCGCCAGAGCTTTTCTCTAGCATCCAGCGAAATGAAAAGGGAAAAAGAAGCTGGACGTTTCTATTTTCCTCGCGGTCAACGCTTTTCATTGCGTCGCGTCGTTCCTTTGGCTCGTACAATTCCAACTTGTCTCTTTCCCTCTTTTCCCGTTCCATTTGTTCCTGCTAGCTGGTTCGAGAGACCAGCATAGCCAGTCGCTGTGTCATCGAGCCTCGATACATCATAAATATAAATTGCTTTCTGGATACGTGTTGGTACAAATGGGACTATGGGGCTATGAGCGCACACGCGTATCCATGCGAGACTCGTCGGCACACGGCTGTGTTCCGGAATCTAAATGACAAATGAATTGCACGACGAATTTCGCGACGTTTAATTTACCGCACCGGCTTGTGGCTTTTTCATTAACGCGGTGAGTCTCCCGGTGGTCACTGATAACCAACACCGCTTCGTTAAAAGGAAATAAAATTTTGAGGAAATTTAAAGAAATCTAATTCGCTCTTCCCTTGTTAAAAATAAAATGAAATTTGGAGAAAATTTAAAGAAACCTAATTCGCTCTTCCCTTGTTAAAAGGCAAATGAAATTTGGAGAAAATTTAAAGGAAACTTATTCGCTCTTTCCTCGTTAAAAGGAAAATATAATTTTGAGGAAATTTAGAGAAACCTAATTCGCTTTTTTCTCGTTAAAAGGAAAATAAAATTTTGAGGAAATTTAAAGAATCCTAATTCGCTCTTCCCTCGTTAAAAGGAAAGTAAAATTTTAAGGAAATTTAAGGAAACCTACTTCGCTCTTCCCTCGTTAAAAGAAAAATAATATTTTGAGGAAACTTAAAGAAACCTAATTCGCTCTTCCTTAGTTAAAAGGAAAATAAAATTTGGAGGAAATTTAAAGAAACCTAATTCGCTCTTCCCTCGTTAAAAGTAAAATAAAATTTTGAGGAAATTTAAAGAAACCTAATTCGCTTTTTTCTCGTTAAAAAGAAAAGAAAATTTTGAGGAAATTTAAAGAAACCTAATTCGCTCTTCCCTCGTTAAAAGGAAAGTAAAATTTTGAGGAAATTTAAAGAAAACTAATTCGCTTTTTTCTCGTTAAAAGGAAAAGAAAATTTTGAGGAAATTTAAAGAAACCTAATTCGCTCTTCCCTTGTTAAAAGGAAAATCAAATTTTGGGAAATTTAAAGAAACCTAATTCGCTCTTCCCTCGAGTCTTTCACGATTCAATTCCCCGCAGCTCGCTGCATCCGTTTAAAGATTTCATTTGAAATTCGTGTGGCAGGTATTAAGTGAGAGATCCAGAGAGAGTGTTTCCTAGCGATCCTCGCCCTCGGTGAGGACTCTCCGTGTTCGTGTTCGTGTTCATGTTCGTGTCTCCGTTCGTGCAAGTCGTTCGGGAAGCGAATGCACGGTGCATTCTAATCTTCCAACCGGCTGCACCGATGCGAACCGCGTTCCCGAGCATGTATACCAAGAAAACGAGCCCCCTTTGGCAATCTAGCCGATCTGGAATGGATTCGTAATCGCTCGTTAATGCGTTTCCAAGGAATCAGAAGCTGGATGTAAACTGGAGAACGTATTTCCTTCGCGATCCCTCTTTCCTTTCATTTCGAATGATTATTCGTGATTCTTTTCAATTATTCAGAATCTTTGTCCGCACTCGGGATATTTTAAATGGGACGCGATGCAATTTATCGAGGCGAGTTCATAGCACTTCGAGCAGACAGCTTATCTCGATCTTCAGGAAGCGCGTGTTGCCCACTCGCAGACTTCCACTGTTGGCTACTTGCTGCAATTAAACGCGTTCAACATTTCAATATCGGCTTCCCGACGTTTCCATCGGCATTCTGATAAGTGTTAATTTCAACGCTTTTTAGCAAATTTTTAGCAAATGAAGGCAATTACGATTTTTCGCTTAAATCACGTTCACAGTTAGAGGTGTGCGAGTACTCGTAATTTACGAGCAGAGCTGATCTCGTTACGATTATTCGAGCCGAGCGCTTGAATTTGCCGAATTACTCGAAATCGACGAACTGCTTGAAACAAAATCGAACTACTCGAATCTTCGATTTACTGGAAGATGAATTTTCAGCTCGAATATTCGAGTAACTCGCTTTTGTTTCAAGCAGTTCGTCGATTTCGGGTAATTCGGCAAACTTAAGCGCTCGGCTCGACTCGACAGACCGATCATTGTTTGACTCGAAATTCGAGTACTCGTAATTTACAAGCCGAGCTGAACTCGCTTCGATTGTTCGAGCCGAGCCGAGCGCTTGAATTTTGCCGAATTTCTCGAAATCGACGAACTGTTTGAAACAAAAGCAAGCTACTCGAAACTTCGACTTACTTGAAGATCAATTTCCAGTTCGAATATTCGAGTAGCCCGCTTTTGTTTCAAGCTGTTCGTCGATTTCGAGTACATAATTCGGCAATTTCAAGCGCTCAGCTCGGCTCGACCGACCGATCATTGACTCGAAATTCGAGTACTCGCAAATCTCTAGTTCACAGTAAACCGCAAAATGAGTCACTCTATCACAGTTTACGCTACTGTACTGACGTAAAAGAGTAGAGTTGGATTTTACGAGCGTACTCGTTTCAAAGATCATTATAAAAATCTTCAAATAAGATTCCACGAAAGCAACAACGAATAGAACTCCATAGAGAAGCATGCCGCGTCTGGCATTATTTCACGTGTCGTCCCTCGAATCGCAATTAAAATGCGTTACGTCGAATTGTTGTTTGCTCGCCAGCGATTCACAATGAATCTCAAAGCGTATTCATGAGTCAAGCGTCGAAAAATTTACCTAATCGCGGATTGATAATCGATCCAAGGATTTAAGCGATCGGTATTGATATCAATAAGGGGACGGCTGGTTTATGGGGTCACTCAATTAGCGTTCTAATTGACGTATCGTCTTCACCATTAATTAAGAGTTATCGTGGAAATCCATTTGCGTGTTTGACCTAGTTCAAAGCCGCACAGTAAACGACACGACGTGGTATCCGCCGACTGAAATCGGGAACTCCCTTTGTTCGAGCAGTCTCCTCTTCGGGCACGAGTTGCCCGCATTCTTTCGTTAGGTATGTACCCGTGAAAAAAAGGATTCAAACGGTCTCCCACCCACTTTCAAAAAAGAAAAGGAGATTTCGATGAAAAGGATGGTCAATAATGTAGTCGAGTCATGTTTTGAATATCGAACAGAAGAATTTTGCAGCTGTAGTAAAATCTACAAACGTCGAGAAATTGATTTTATACTTATCCGCTATCAAATTAAAATTAATTTAATTGCGCGAAACATAATTTGTTCGGGTCCGTTAGTTGTAGTGCGATATCCGGAACAGTGTCTGGTAACTCAGGCACGGTATGAATAGTTCTGCAGTTTTTATGCAAATGTATTTTTACATTTTTGTTTGATATCTCTTTAAAATTTTATTTTTTATTTGATTCAATGTCTTATAGAAATGCTTAACACTAGATTGCCGGACAAATACATCCGTAAAAATAGGTATAGTATTTGGAATTAGTACTTGTATTCATTTCATAATTCTATTAAAAACCAACATATGTTTTAAAAAAAATTATTTAAGTTTTTCTATAATAATTGACTCGCTCTGGCAATCTAGCATTAATAATCAATTTTTACGGAAAATGACTAACCTAACCTAGGTTAGGGTTAGGGTTAGTCATTTTGCGTGGAAATGCGTTCTTATCGAGGTAATAGGGGGTTTCCGCACTTTTAGAATACCCTGTATATCTCGAGATCGGTTTATTTGCCAGTTCTGAAAATGGTCTCATTCGATTTCTCGTCCCTCAATTACTATAAATCCGAAATTTGATTGTCCTGGGGTTTACGGAAGTATACCCCTATTTTTATTCGTAGAACATACTGGTTCAGTTTGATCGGTTAAAACTTGGACACCCTGTATATGCGTTCACAAAGAATACTATAAATACTATGTACACAACTGTGTCATACGTTTGAAGCACCCTGTACATCGATGAGACGTCTCTGTGCATATAGACAGAAGTCATTTTGTCCTCGTATGCAGTGACGCCCGCGAGCAGAGACGCGTGTCCACGGTGCGAGGGTGATATCGAAATACTATCGCTTCCCACGCGAGAAGGAGCCTCGATTCCGTCTGCTAACCAACATTCACGTTCACGTGCGTGCGTAAAAGCCGCCTTATTGGGAAACTTTAATGGCTAGAGCACGGCCAGCAGCCGTACGTCGAGCATACTTTATGCCTTCTACCATATTTGACCCACGATTCATATCGTGACAGGGGCTACGGGATTCGGTAACGAGTCCCTTTCATGAGCTTTCGCAACCTTTTCATCGTTCTAATGGACGTCTTTCTTTATCTCTGTTAACCATTTAGTGTGCTCCAGACCGAAAAAGAATACGTCCTACGAAAGCGGATGGTTAAATATAAGCGCGAAGGGAAATCAAATTTTCCCCCTCTGCGGCTCTTCTCTATTTGCAGTTGGAAAAGAGTTACAGCTTATCTCTTTTATCACTGGGTGCACTCGTCTGCAGTTCAGACTTCCCTTAGTTCACAGGATGCGCAGCACTCGCTTTATTTATCCATGTGCTTTAGGGGTGAGAATAGGGGTTCCAGATTCTCCTAAATCAAATATGGAGCGGCTACTTCCTTTACACTTTCCCTTAGTCAAAAAATCTAATTTCGAAAATATTCGCGTAAACCTACATTCGACACCCTCAACCAAATCAAGTATAGGGTGACTTAATCAGTGAATGAACAAATTGACTTTTTTCGTGTAGAACAAAAATATTATTTTCAGTAGCTAGGCAATCAAAAATAGGCAGCAGAAAGAAAAGAAGAGGCAAATCAATTGAAAGTAAAAAAAGCTCAAATAAATAGTAAATAAAGAGTAAATAAAGAGTAAATAAATAATAACAAAAAATGTATGGTGTCGAATATTAATATCTCTATTTAAATAAAATTTGTTAAAACAAGAAAAATATGTTGAATATAAGCATTTATCAGCATTTTCTAGTTGCAAAATGAAATATTTTTCTGTTTGTTCATTTACTGGTACATTGGGTATTGATTGCATTTTTATCATTTATTTCAATAGTTCAAACAATTTTTTCCAGACATTTTTAACCCTTTGTATACTATGAACGCACATGGTCAGGTGAAAGCTATCAGTTCCAATTATGGGCGCACATGTTTCGTTTCTAGAGTATCTTAATCACAATCAAATAAAAGTTATCAATGCATATTACTAATTACACACCACATGTTATCAGATTATAATGAAAAAATAAATTGCGAAATGAAATGAAATAGAAAAGAAAAATTATAAGAGTCATTGACCTAATTCTTATTTCGTACACCTGCAGTACTCATCAGGTAAAGGGTTAAACTCTATTTTGTTAGAAATTCTAGTTCGATTAATAAATTAAGACATAATTTAATTTTTATTCTAATTTGAAACTGAAGAACAGCTTCACTAGTCACCCTAACAGAACTTCAACAATCATAGCATAAAATGTGTCTGTGTCTGTCTTCGCAATCGTCCCGTCTCGTCTAACAGGACGAGACGAAAAAGTCCTGGGACTTGTTCGCATACGAATTCAACGTTTTAGCACTAGCAATGAATTATACAGCCTCGGTGTCCGTGAGAACGTGTCCCTGCTCGGACGTGGCGTTATTACATCGTAGAAATACCATCGCGGACCGTTTCGTTCGCCACGTAATAACTGTCATAGGCGTTCGCAATTGCAGTATCGTCCCCATGGGCCAGAGCCCATGGTGGCTTACCAGATCGTAACCAGATCTTTGAGTTTCGAGGTTTACGGCCGTCTGGCGAACCGCAAGAACCAGGCTCTATTAAACGAAAAACCGTACGTAAACGAACGCGTGGGACTTTGCAGAAGATATCGCGATGAACGAGAAATTGTTTATCGTAATCGCAATCGAACACTTGCCGTAACGATACTCCTTTCGCTTGATTTTGCAAATTAGGTTTCACTGAAACATTCGACACCGTTACGCGAATCCTTTCCACTTCGTTATCTTATTTCACTGACCCAGAATATACCGAACTGCTTATTGAGGGAATTTTCAAAGAATACTGTATTGTGTTCGAGGAGATTTTAATAAAATGAGAAGCAGACGGACAAAAACGAACCACTGGACGGTGGAATGATTAATTAATTGTCACCCAGTCGCTTTCGTTAAAACGTAATTTGTTTTAATTCAACAGCTGGACGTTCAAAAAGAAATGCGAATGAAACGTAAAGAGAAACATGTGTACCAGGTTTTCACTATGGCGATCAACCTGTAGTATTTCACTCCCCGGAGGGACGAACGGGAAGAAACACCGAAACATCTTTTAACCATAGGAAACAGCGAATTTCTTATTTCCCTTTTTCCATGGGTCCCGATCGGAGAACGATTTCGTCGAGTCGTGATGCAACAGAAAGCCGTGCGCGCATTTCTTGCGCGTGATCTTGAGAGAAAGAAAAAAAGGAAGGAAGCAAGCCGAAACCACCCTGCGATGCATAATTCATGGTGGTGGGTCCGTGGCTTTATGGCACACCCCGGCCTGATGATGTAAACAGTCGTAAATTAATGCAATTGGCCTGGGCTGGTTCACGTGCGCAGAAATAAAAAGGAACAAACGGCACAAAAGCTCGACTCCTTCGAAGACCGCGTTTCGCATTAATTTCGCGTTTCGCCCGCTCGGCCCGACGATCTTCTCGCTTCCTCACTTCGTAAATTCGAGTTTCTATAGTTTCCATGGGGCGCGATCGCCTCGTTCCTCCGCTTCCGCTCGCTAATTGGTCTCATTTAAATGGACGACGCGTCGTGCCGGTTTCTTCCTCCTTTTTTCGCTTTGCCCGCGACTCCTTTCACGGATCGAAAATGGCATCGACGATAAATCGAATGGAAAGACGTGACAGAATGTTTCTGTACTATTAGAATATCAAAATTCCATTAAAATTGTTTTTTTATTATACAGAAACACATGTAGCACCTGTTCTTCATTGAAAGACTATGTACCCCTTAATTGTTTCAATAAATTCGATTCCAAATCAAGATAGAATTGTAAAACAGAAATTTATTCATTATCAACGATAATAAATTAATAGAATATCAAAATTAAAATGGTTTTTTTTATTATATAAAAACACGTACAGCACCGAAAGACTATGTACCCCTTAATTGTTTCAATAAATTCAATTCCAAATCAAGAAGGAATTGTAAAACAAAAATTTATTCATTATCAATGATAATAAATTAATAGAATATCAAAATTGAAATAGTTTTTTTATTATATAGAAACACGTACAGCACCGAAAGACTATGTACCCATTAATTGTTTCAATAAATTCGATTCCAAATCAAGAAGGAATTGTAAAACAGAAATTTATTCATTATCAACGATAATAAATTAATCTTCTAATGAAGATTAATTTCCGTAACGCCTGTTTTATATACAATAATTTTTAGGATACTCGAAAAAAGGCTAAGCAAAGTTTCCACCCACCTCGAATCACCTGCTGTAGTTCGAAACCACGTAAAACGAAATCGAAGTGTTCACACTTGACGATAGAGTTAATTAATGATGGAATACGAGCAAACACGAGTACGAATCTGTTTTAGCGGGCTTCTGTCAAGCACTCGCGATCGAAAACGCGTGGCTTCCTGGACGCGGAGTTGCGCGGTCAAAGCGCCGAACCGAACTGAAGCCGAAGCCGGTCGAGATCGCCGCTATAATGCAACGGGAGAGCTGAACGCGAGACTCGATGGCGCGACGCGTGATTTCCTGATTAATTTTTCATCGATTATAGTTCGAATTTTTATTTTATAAATCGTTCAAGAAAATAATAATTGACACGTGAAAATATTAAAATGTATCCCCTAAAAATGGTAATTAACGTTGTCATTACTTACGAGGGGAACTACCCAAGTGTTCCGCTCACTTATTAATGAAACTTTGCCACATTGTAGAGCTCGTCGCCCTGAACACGCCTATACCCCCTTTTGGGGGCAGACGGCTAATTGTTTAAAAGATATTAACAATTAAAGTTAGTTACCCCTTACATTGAGAAGCATGACAAACTAACACATACAAATGCTTAGCTCTGCGGTAAAACGCTTGACTCGCAATCTAGTTGTCTACGGTTCAAGTCCATGATTCACAACTTCTTTTTTCTTTTTTCTTTTTAATGATAATTTGTCTCTTTTTGAATAACTATTACAACTGTGCTATAATCATTGCATTTATTAATAATTAATTACATGTGCTGAAATTTTTTTGGAATTTAAGTTATCTTTTCTATCCAATACGTACATTAACAACCTTACCGCATTCAAAATTCGATATATCGATAGTTGGATCGATTAATCGATATTTTCGATATATCGATAGTTGGATCGATTAATCGATATTTTCGATATATCGATATTTTCGATTAATCGATATTTTCGATATATCGATAGTTGGATCGATTAATCGATATTTTCGATATATCGATATTTTCGATATATCGATAGTTGGATCGATTAATCGATATTTTCGATATATCGATAGTTGGATCGATTAATCGATATTTTCGATATATCGATATTTTCGATATATCGATAGTTGGATCGATTAATCGATATTTTCGATATATCGATAGTTGGATCGATTAATCGATATTTTCGATATATCGATATTTTCGATATATCGATAGTTGGATCGATTAATCGATATTTTCGATATATCGATAGTTGGATCGATTAATCGATATTTTCGATATATCGATATTTTCGATATATCGATATTTTCGATTAATCGATATTTTCGATATATCGATAGTTGGATCGATTAATCGATATTTTCGATATATCGATAGTTGGATCGATTAATCGATATTTTCGATATATCGATAGTTGGATCGATTAATCGATATTTTCGATATATCGATAGTTGGATCGATTAATCGATATTTTCGATATATCGATAGTTGGATCGATTAATCGATATTTTCGATATATCGATAGTTGGATCGATTAATCGATATTTTCGATATATCGATAGTTGGATCGATTAATCGATATTTTCGATATATCGATTAATCGATCCAACTATCGATATATCGAAAATATCGATTAATCGATCCAACTATCGATATATCGAAAATATCGATTAATCGAAAATATCGATTAATCGATCCAACTATCGATATATCGAAAATATCGATTAATCGATCCAACTATCGATATATCGAAAATATCGATATATCGAAAATATCGATTAATCGATCCAACTATCGATATATCGAAAATATCGATTAATCGATCCAACTATCGATATATCGAAAATATCGATTAATCGATCCCACTATCGATATATCGAAAATATCGATTAATCGATCCAACTATCGATATATCGAAAATATCGATTAATCGATCCAACTATCGATATATCGAAAATATCGATTAATCGAAAATATCGATATATCGAAAATATCGATTAATCGATCCAACTATCGATATATCGAAAATATCGATTAATCGATCCCACTATCGATATATCGAAAATATCGATTAATCGATCCAACTATCGATATATCGAAAATATCGATTAATCGATCCAACTATCGATATATCGAAAATATCGATTAATCGAAAATATCGATATATCGAAAATATCGATTAATCGATCCAACTATCGATATATCGAAAATATCGATTAATCGATCCAACTATCGATATATCGAAAATATCGATATATCGAAAATATCGATTAATCGATCCAACTATCGATATATCGAAAATATCGATATATCGAAAATATCGATTAATCGATCCAACTATCGATATATCGAAAATATCGATTAATCGAAAATATCGATATATCGAAAATATCGATTAATCGATCCAACTATCGATATATCGAAAATATCGATTAATCGATCCAACTATCGATATATCGAAAATATCGATTAATCGATCCAACTATCGATATATCGAAAATATCGATTAATCGAAAATATCGATATATCGAAAATATCGATTAATCGATCCAACTATCGATATATCGAAAATATCGATTAATCGAAAATATCGATTAATCGATCCAACTATCGATATATCGAAAATATCGATTAATCGATCCAACTATCGATATATCGAAAATATCGATTAATCGAAAATATCGATATATCGAAAATATCGATTAATCGATCCAACTATCGATATATCGAAAATATCGATTAATCGATCCAAATATCGATATATCGAAAATATCGATTAATCGATCCAACTATCGATATATCGAAAATATCGATTGATCGATCCAACTATCGATATATCGAAAATATCGATTAATCGAAAATATTGATATATCGAAAATATCGATTAATCGATCCAACTATCGATATATCGAAAATATCGATTAATCGATCCCACTATCGATATATCGAAAATATCGATTAATCGATCCCACTATCGATATATCGAAAATATCGATATATTGAAAATATCGATTAATCGATCCCACTATCGATATATCGAAAATATCGATTAATCGATCCAACTATCGATATATCGAAAATATCGATTAATCGATCCAACTATCGATATATCGAAAATATCGATTAATCGATCCAACTATCGATATATCGAAAATATCGATATATCGAAAATATCGATTAATCGATCCAACTATCGATATATCGAAAATATCGATTAATCGATCCAACTATCGATATATCGAAAATATCGATTAATCGATCCAACTATCGATATATCGAAAATATCGATTAATCGAAAATATCGATTAATCGATCCAACTATCGATATATCGAAAATATCGATTAATCGAAAATATCGATATATCGAAAATATCGATTAATCGATCCAACTATCGATATATCGAAAATATCGATTAATCGATCCAACTATCGATATATCGAAAATATCGATTAATCGAAAATATCGATATATCGAAAATATCGATTAATCGATCCAACTATCGATATATCGAAAATATCGATTAATCGATCCAACTATCGATATATCGAAAATATCGATTAATCGATCCAACTATCGATATATCGAAAATATCGATATATCGAAAATATCGATATATCGAAAATATCGATATATCGAAAATATCGATTAATCGATCCAACTATCGATATATCGAAAATATCGATATATCGAAAATATCGATATATCGAAAATATCGATTAATCGATCCAACTATCGATATATCGAAAATATCGATTAATCGATCCCACTATCGATATATCGAAAATATCGATTAATCGATCCCACTATCGATATATCGAAAATATCGATATATTGAAAATATCGATTAATCGATCCCACTATCGATATATCGAAAATATCGATTAATCGATCCAACTATCGATATATCGAAAATATCGATTAATCGATCCAACTATCGATATATCGAAAATATCGATTAATCGATCCAACTATCGATATATCGAAAATATCGATATATCGAAAATATCGATTAATCGATCCAACTATCGATATATCGAAAATATCGATTAATCGATCCAACTATCGATATATCGAAAATATCGATTAATCGATCCAACTATCGATATATCGAAAATATCGATTAATCGAAAATATCGATATATCGAAAATATCGATTAATCGATCCCACTATCGATATATCGAAAATATCGATTAATCGATCCAACTATCGATATATCGAAAATATCGATTAATCGATCCAACTATCGATATATCGAAAATATCGATTAATCGAAAATATTGATATATCGAAAATATCGATTAATCGATCCAACTATCGATATATCGAAAATATCGATTAATCGATCCAACTATCGATATATCGAAAATATCGATTAATCGATCCAACTATCGATATATCGAAAATATCGATTAATCGAAAATATCGATATATCGAAAATATCGATTAATCGATCCAACTATCGATATATCGAAAATATCGATTAATCGAAAATATCGATTAATCGATCCAACTATCGATATATCGAAAATATCGATTAATCGATCCAACTATCGATATATCGAAAATATCGATTAATCGAAAATATCGATATATCGAAAATATCGATTAATCGATCCAACTATCGATATATCGAAAATATCGATTAATCGATCCAAATATCGATATATCGAAAATATCGATTAATCGATCCAACTATCGATATATCGAAAATATCGATTGATCGATCCAACTATCGATATATCGAAAATATCGATTAATCGAAAATATCGATATATCGAAAATATCGATTAATCGATCCAACTATCGATATATCGAAAATATCGATTAATCGATCCCACTATCGATATATCGAAAATATCGATTAATCGATCCCACTATCGATATATCGAAAATATCGATTAATCGATCCAACTATCGATATATCGAAAATATCGATTAATCGATCCAACTATCGATATATCGAAAATATCGATTAATCGATCCAACTATCGATATATCGAAAATATCGATTAATCGATCCAACTATCGATATATCGAAAATATCGATTAATCGATCCAACTATCGATATATCGAAAATATCGATTAATCGATCCAACTATCGATATATCGAAAATATCGATTAATCGATCCAACTATCGATATATCGAAAATATCGATATATCGAAAATATCGATATATCGAAAATATCGATATATCGAAAATATCGATTAATCGATCCAACTATCGATATATCGAAAATATCGATATATCGAAAATATCGATTAATCGATCCAACTATCGATATATCGAAAATATCGATTAATCGATCCCACTATCGATATATCGAAAATATCGATTAATCGATCCAACTATCGATATATCGAAAATATCGATTAATCGATCCAACTATCGATATATCGAAAATATCGATTAATCGATCCAACTATCGATATATCGAAAATATCGATTAATCGAAAATATCGATATATCGAAAATATCGATTAATCGATCCAACTATCGATATATCGAAAATATCGATTAATCGATCCAACTATCGATATATCGAAAATATCGATTAATCGATCCAACTATCGATATATCGAAAATATCGATATATCGAAAATATCGATTAATCGATCCAACTATCGATATATCGAAAATATCGATATATCGAAAATATCGATTAATCGATCCAACTATCGATATATCGAAAATATCGATATATCGAAAATATCGATTAATCGATCCAACTATCGATATATCGAAAATATCGATATATCGAAAATATCGATTAATCGATCCAACTATCGATATATCGAAAATATCGATTAATCGATCCCACTATCGATATATCGAAAATATCGATTAATCGAAAATATCGATATATCGAAAATATCGATTAATCGATCCAACTATCGATATATCGAAAATATCGATTAATCGATCCAACTATCGATATATCGAAAATATCGATTAATCGATCCAACTATCGATATATCGAAAATATCGATTAATCGATCCAACTATCGATATATCGAAAATATCGATTAATCGATCCAACTATCGATATATCGAAAATATCGATTAATCGATCCAACTATCGATATATCGAAAATATCGATTAATCGATCCAACTATCGATATATCGAAAATATCGATTAATCGATCCAACTATCGATATATCGAAAATATCGATTAATCGATCCAACTATCGATATATCGAAAATATCGATTAATCGATCCAACTATCGATATATCGAAAATATCGATTAATCGATCCAACTATCGATATATCGAAAATATCGATATATCGAAAATATCGATATATCGAAAATATCGATTAATCGATCCAACTATCGATATATCGAAAATATCGATTAATCGATCCAACTATCGATATATCGAAAATATCGATTAATCGAAAATATCGATTAATCGAAAATATCGATATATCGAAAATATCGATTAATCGATCCAACTATCGATATATCGAAAATATCGATTAATCGATCCAACTATCGATATATCGAAAATATCGATTAATCGATCCCACTATCGATATATCGAAAATATCGATTAATCGATCCAACTATCGATATATCGAAAATATCGATTAATCGATCCAACTATCGATATATCGAAAATATCGATTAATCGAAAATATCGATATATCGAAAATATCGATTAATCGATCCAACTATCGATATATCGAAAATATCGATTAATCGATCCAACTATCGATATATCGAAAATATCGATTAATCGATCCAACTATCGATATATCGAAAATATCGATATATCGAAAATATCGATTAATCGATCCAACTATCGATATATCGAAAATATCGATATATCGAAAATATCGATTAATCGATCCAACTATCGATATATCGAAAATATCGATATATCGAAAATATCGATTAATCGATCCGACTATCGATATATCGAAAATATCGATAAATCGAAAATATCGATTAATCGATTCAACTATCGATATATCGAAAATATCGATTAATAGATCCGACTATCGATATATCGAAAATATCGATTAATCGAAAATATCGATATATCGAAAATATCGATTAATCGATCCAACTATCGATATATCGAAAATATCGATTAATCGATCCAACTATCGATATATCGAAAATATCGATTAATCGATCCAACTATCGATATATCGAAAATATCGATTAATCGATCCAACTATCGATATATCGAAAATATCGATTAATCGATCCAACTATCGATATATCGAAAATATCGATTAATCGATCCAACTATCGATATATCGAAAATATCGATTAATCGATCCAACTATCGATATATCGAAAATATCGATTAATCGATCCAACTATCGATATATCGAAAATATCGATTAATCGATCCAACTATCGATATATCGAAAATATCGATTAATCGATCCAACTATCGATATATCGAAAATATCGATTAATCGATCCAACTATCGATATATCGAAAATATCGATTAATCGATCCAACTATCGATATATCGAAAATATCGATATATCGAAAATATCGATATATCGAAAATATCGATTAATCGATCCAACTATCGATATATCGAAAATATCGATTAATCGATCCAACTATCGATATATCGAAAATATCGATTAATCGAGAATATCGATTAATCGAGAATATCGATATATCGAAAATATCGATTAATCGATCCAACTATCGATATATCGAAAATATCGATTAATCGATCCAACTATCGATATATCGAAAATATCGATTAATCGATCCAACTATCGATATATCGAAAATATCGATTAATCGATCCAACTATCGATATATCGAATTTTGAATGCGGTAAGGTTGTTAATGTACGTATTGGATAGAAAAGATAACTTAAATTCCAAAAAAATTTCAGCACATTTAATTAATTATTAATAAATGCAATGATTATAGCACAGTTGTAATAGTTATTCAAAAAGAGACAAATTATCATTAACAAGAATAAAGAAAAAAAAAGTTGTGAATCATGGACTTGAACCGTAGACAACTATATTGCGAGTCAAGCGTTTTACCGCGGAGCTAAGCATTTGTATGTGTTAGCTGGTCATGCTTCTCAATGTAAGGGGTAACTAACTTTAATTGTTAATATCTTTTAAACAATTAGCCGTCTGCCCCCAAAAGGGGGTATAGGCGTGTTCAGGGAGACGAGCTCTACAAGGTGGCAAAGTTTCATTAATAAGTGAGCGTAACACTTGGGTAGTTCCCCTCGTTAGACACGAATAGAAACCATTACAGTAATCACCCTTTTAACGAAAGACTTGCGATTACGACTTTAATCCCATAAAATCCCGAGTTCTAATTTTTATTCGTTAAATCGTAGGAACAGGAAGGGTTAAGAAAATAATAATTGACAAGTGAAAATATTAAAATACCCTAAAAATGGTAATTAACGTTGTCATTACTTAGACACGAATAGAAACCATTACAGTAATCACCCTTTTAACGAAAGACTCGCGATTACGACTTTAATCCCATAAAATCCCGAGTTCGAATTTTTATTCGTTAAATCGTAGGAACAGGAAGGGTTAAGAAAATAATAATTGACAAGTGAAAATATTAAAATACCCTAAAAATGGTAATTAACGTTGTCATTACTTAGACACGAATACAAACCATTACAGTAATCACCCTTTTAACGAAAGACTCGCGATTGCGACTTTAATCCCATAAAATCCCGACACACCCCATTAAAGCATGATGCCAGGGCCCTTTGTTGTTGCTCACGGTACCAAGAATCGGTCGATACTTTTCTCCAAAGGCTTTTCCCTGTTTCATCCGTGGGGGATGTCGCGCTGGCATTCTCTTGGCGTCGGATTACAACCACCATGGGGGTGGGTGGTTTACGAGAGGGTATCCTGGACATCTATGGGACCCGAAGGCGCCAGGTTTTATGGATTTATTGCTGGACTCGTGTAATGTTTCCTTGTTTCGACGTTCATAAATCGATTCATGGAAAAGTAAGCAAGCAAACTGTTGTTATAGTGTACCATAGGTGTTTAAGGGAAATGAAGTGTTTCTCTTTTGGTAAATTATGATGTTCAATTATCCAATGGTTTCTAATAACCTCTGTAATTTATAGAGGAATTATTATAGCTTCTTCAGAAAACTATTAAAAGGAAATCATGGTTGATAAAAGGAGCAAGTATAGTGCATCGGTTCGTGATAAACCAACCACTGCAAGAAGTGTCCAAGACAATTTTGCTACCGAATTTTTAAAATATTCAGAAGAGTACAATGTCGATCCATTACCTAGAGTTGTAGTGAGTTTATATTCTACGTTTAATTAAAATTCATTTCTCAAGTCTGAAATTGTTGTTAGATAAAAAGTATCGCGGACCTTCACGTTGCAAGGTAATCCTTCTTTAGTAAAAAATTACTTGGAATATTTAAATTACTTTACATTTGAAGCGTCGAAGACGATGAATCTCCCATTTTTTATTTAACATACGAGAAGAAAAAGTTAGATGCTGTGAAGGAAATTGAGAGCAAAGATGAGTATTGAAATAAATTACTTCTTTTATTGTGATTATTTGAATTAATTGGTTCGTTTCTTTTTACGTCGTGAAGTATCAATCTGCATTTTGGATGCACTGAATTCCACCATGCAGAAATTTAACACCATCACTGTTCTCGAGTAAATTATACAAAAATTTTCTATAAAAGAAAGAACTGCACATTTTCAACGCGGTATAATTTTTCCAATAGATTGCCAGATTGTAAAATAAATGCATTTGGCATCGTGCTAATTGCAGAAATGTTAACGACAATTGGATGTGTGCAAGATTTGAACTTGGATATGAATCCAAATCCTCAGGAAAATTTTCATTTACTGTGTGCACCTGGTGGAAAGTAAGTTTTTCCTAAAATTTCATCTTTCAGGTGTATTTTGATGAGAGATCATGTTTTAGTTTATGGTACTTGTCCCTAAATCTTTGTAAAATATCTGACGATGGAGTAAAGAAAATCATGAATGAATTAAAATACCAAGATGCACCAAATGAGCCTAAATTAAGTATTTTAAACCTAGCTAATAATCATATTACGAAAGATGGAGCACTTCATATTGGTAGTATGCTTCGTACGAACAGGCAAATTATTTTAATTAATCAGTGTTTCATGACCCTGATTACAATAATTTAATTAAATTAACCTTACAGATCTTTAAAGTGTCTGGTTTTGCTTGGAAACAGAATATGCGATGAGGGAGCATCGATGATCCTACAGGAACTTAAAATGTAAGAAAACTAATTGTTTCACTTGTGTTCCAAATACAATTCATTAATAATAATAATTAATAATCTTAGAACCGCTTTAACTCATGAAGAAATTATGGATAATCGTCGGAGAAACTTTGCTGAATTAACATTGCTCGATCAATTGGTAATTAGATGCATATAAAAAATTAAACTCTTTCAAGAAATATAATTGTAATTAATTAAATAGATGGAAAAAGAGAAAGACGAGGAAACTGACAAATCGATATACGAAGAACAGTCGAGAAAAAGCAGTAAATCACGAATACGACACAGTCTAACTAGAAGATCTAAAAAATGTATATAATTTATGGAAATAAAGCTTTTTTCTTAAATTTTAATTAATTAAGTCATTTTTAGTACACACTGGTTCCTTGGTCAAAATTGGAGACGACGAAAGTTTATATCAGGCTTCTGAACCTACACGAGTAAGTCTTCAAATTTTAAATATTCCATAATTACTGGTTATTAATTATTAATATTTTCAGAGAAAGGAAATAATTTATGGAAGTAACAAATGTCATCCCTTTCAAAATGAAAGTTTCCCAATAAATGGAAAGATATTTGCAACTGGAAATCTTGAATTACAATACTTAGACCTAAGCTGTAAGTGTTCCTAATTAATTTTTTATTTTATGAAATGTTAAATTAAACATTTTTACTTAGATAATTATTTGTCAAAGACGACTCTGCCAGAATTCATAGAATGCTTATATTATCAGAATTATATGCTAGGAAAAGACAAAACCAAAGGTCTTCTGCATGTTTTATTGGAAGGAAAAGGCATTGAACGAGAAAATAACCCAGACTGGGTCACGTTTGAGGAACTTTTACAATTAAGACAAGAAGGAAAATCTTTTACAGAGGACACCTTTCGGGAATTCGTGCCAGAGGAAGCTGAAATTCTTCGAAAAAACATCAAACATTGATGTTCATTCTTTATTTTGATTAATAAAATTAAATCTATAACATTATTTGTACTTTTTACTTCTTGATACGGATCTAAACCTCGAACTTGATCAACTGCTAACTAATTGAACGTACGCGATATCGTGCGATTTTTTTTCTCTTCCACCGATAATAACTGCATAGATAATTAGAGAAGGTAATCGTAAAGGATCGAGAAGATGCAAGAAAATTCGAGTGGAATAGAAAAGAAGCGATGGCGTGACTTTGATCAGTTTCGCTAAAGCTCTTATCATGTGAACTTTCGACCTCCCATGAGACAGTGGGGCCTGGGTTATAACCACAGTGCTGTTGGTGAAAACGTTAGTTTTCTCGCGTTGCAATTTCCAATAATGTTGTTTCACGTCGTTGCAGCTGCCGTTCTCACGAACATCGCATTTTTGGAGATCTACTCGTTCTACAACACGGAGAATCCCACGGATGTGCAATTATTGTCCGGTGAGATAAAACCTTCGCGTCCAATTAACTACGAGTTCATTAATTATATTATATAGATGATCTGCTTTCATCCGCAAGTGTTATTAGAGATCTCTATTTTCAGTCTATCCATACACTGACATGGAACTAATTTTCATATTAACTTTAATGTAATACACATTTCTTAGTATTAGTATTAATACAGATATGCACAGGTAGTCATACTGACTGTTAATTCTTTCTCTTATAAAGTTTTCGTACATACAATGGAGAAACAATGCATTTCTATATTAGAAATTCCATTTCTTTATTTTCAAAACACATCCAAAATAGTGTGGCGGTTATAGGTGTCGTTAAAAAAGACACATCGATAAAGAACCTGCCACCTCGATCATCATTTTTATTCATTTTTATCAAACGAAATAATTGTACATTCATTTAGTTCCAATTTCTGCCGCCAGAGAGCGCAAAATTCACGCCGAATTTAGTTCCGGTTTCTGCGTCGGGGAGGCGCAACATTCATGCAGAATTTAGTTTCAATTTCTTCTGCTGGATGGCGCAAAACTCGTGGGAGATTTAGTTCCAATTTTGACCACCAGGGGACACAAAAACCCCGCCGAATTTATGGAAATACAAGTAGCGCCATATAGCAAAAATTATACGTATAATTGAGAAAGGAACACAGAGATATAAGGGATACACTTCACTTCACTTCATAAGTTTCCCTCTATTGAGGGTGGCGTAATCTAGGGACTTGTATCTGTCCCTTTTTGCCTAACGAAAAGTTATAGGCCACGCGCATTATTGCGGCATTTTCAATTACATTATTTATGCTATATGCTTCTGTACTTTTAATTCCACTCATACTTGTCCGTACTTTTAAATATCACACTCTTTCTGTACTTTTAAGTCCTCTCATCTTACTCGCTCCTTTATATCCCCCTTTTAGTCGCCTCTTACGACAGGCAGGGGATACCGTGGCCGTATTCTAAGCCCCCCGAGCCACAGGGGGTAAAAAAGGGATACAGGGATATAAAGAATACAGTGATGTAAGGAATACAGGGATCTAAGGGGTAGAGAGTTACAAAGAATTCAGGGATTCAAGCATATAAGGATGCAGCGATACAGGGATAAATAAAAGGGACGCTGAGCTGATACCCGCAAAAAGGCTAAGATCATAAATTTTATTTTTCTTATGAACTTGTTTAATATGCTAAAAAAATAAATAAGGCAAATTAAATAAACTTAGAAAATGGATGCTGACTCAAGGTATCATACCCTGTGATTGGGAAACCTTCCTTTCCACTGGCTTTGACCATAATTTTCCCTAGAAAGGCGCCGAGCGTGCTCAAGAAGTACATGCAAATCTAACCTGACCTCAGGGTTATCTGGGACCCCCAACATTATAATCCCTCGACAATAAATACATGTTCAGTCTTTCTGGTATCTGTAGTCACTGGTTCATTGGATGATAACGTAGTGCATTCTATTGAGACGAACAATCACATAGAAAAACTGTACCTGATGGTGGTTTTAGTTCGTTGTATTTCATTACTATAATTTATATTTGTGAAGTTATATTTTTTGAAAACAATTGTGTAAAATTACTATTAGTTTTGACCTAAAATTAATACTGTTTAGTGTTTAGTTACTGTTACTGTTTAATGAAGCTAAAAAGAAGACACTACAAAATTTATGGAAAGTTTAAGTTTATACTTCAACAATTGTAAAATGAAATACATGTTTTATTAACTCACACAGTTATAATTCTTTAGAGAATGCAATGTTTAAGAATTAATCACATTCTTATCGCATTAAATCTTACTAATATTTCAAATTTTAACCTTTATGCATACAGATGAGTACGTATTGTTTACATAGTACAGTTGAAACTCAGTTTGTTGATTAATCATTAGTCATGATTAAGGCAATATTGGTATTCAATAATCATGGAAAGCCTAGACTTTCAAAATTTTACCAATACTTTGTAAGTATATAAAAATAATTATATTCAATTATCATTGTTCATTATAAAATTCAATAGAAAATGTCCTTTTTTTTTTCTTTAGAATGAAGATATGCAACAACAAATAATAAAAGAAACATTTCAGTTAGTTTCCAAAAGAGATGATAATGTTTGTAATTTTCTGGAGGGTGGAAGTTTAATTGGTGGTTCTGATTATAAGTTGATTTATCGACATTATGCAACTTTATATTTTGTATTCTGTGTGGATAGTTCAGAATCAGAATTAGGAATATTAGATCTAATACAAGTTTTTGTTGAAACATTGGATAAATGTTTTGAAAACGTATGCGAACTTGATTTAATCTTCCATGTAGATAAAGTTCATTACATACTTAATGAATTAGTGATGGGTGGAATGGTCCTTGAAACTAATATGACTGAAATACTGACACGAATTGAAGATCAAAATAAATTGGAGAAACAGGAGGTAAGTAGTATTTTATAAATAACAAAAACTGAAAATCCATATTGTATGTTTAAGCTTTAGTTGTATAATTTGTGGATATTCAAAATAACAAATGTTTTATATGGTATAACAATGCACTGTGATAAAGTTCAACTCACTAAATCACAGTTGTGATAACTAATTTATGCAAACATCTCTTAACATTTTGGGCCTATTCTAATTCTACTTATATTTAAGTTATAGAGTAGTGAGAATATATTAATAAAACCTTAGTTACATATAAAATAGTATTTGCAATTTTATTAAAAAATAGTTTTCTGGGCTTGAAGAAGTTTACAGCCTATAGCAGTTTATTCGTTAGCTATGCATGCTTTGGAATGTTTTGTAGAGCAATTTCATATGGTGGTAGGACTGATTGACCTAACATGAATTCTAGGGAACTTACAAATCGGGACGATCTTGCTCACCTCGTCCGTTTGTCCTTCTGGGGCCCCCTCCCTAAAGTAAATCGGCAGTAAAAAAAAAAAATCAAATCATTTTGTACTCTTTCATTCCTTTATACAATTTATCTGTGATTTCTTTTTTTTTCACCAAGAATCTCAAAACATAAATCTTTCTTAGCTTTACAAAATAAATACTCATAACACGCATGATGGTGCTATTGTTTGTAAATGTCTGCTCGGTAACAGTGCCTTAATGCAAATGTATACGTCGCCATGCTCTAAGAAATAAAATATGTATTGCGTAGCTACTCATTTGTCTTTACTTCTATTACTAATAAATTTAAGTTTTAAAAAAAAAATCCTTTAAATTGATCCGTTTTCCATTTTTTCCATCCATATGGTATGTGCAGGCAGGAATCACAGCAGCGCCGGCGCGAGCTGTTTCTGCTGTCAAGAATATGAATATACCACAGCAGATAAAGGATATGAAGTTGCCTGATCTGCCACAGGCCATAAAAGATCTCAAATTCTGACCAGCCGTTACGTCGTTGGCTCCAAGCTGACTGATTTCACCTACAATTCCAAATACAAGTGACACCACAAGGGTTTTTTTCTCCCCTCTTCAAACAAATGAGAATGCACCAATACTGCCTACAAACTCTTCATGTATTACATCTCAACAGTACCAGAATTAAACATGAAGATTATATTGGTTCTTATGACTTATAAAAACCATGTACAAAGTGACAAAGGCTCCTATTGTGAAGATTAACAAAATATATTTGATTTTAAGAACAAGGATCTAAAATGTTTCAAACTATTAACTCTTATTATGTAAAGAGAAAAGTAAAACTACTTCATGATTTTAAAAATACTAATATTTTATGAAAGATGCAATATTATTTCTATATATTAAAAAAAAATAATAAATATTACCATTGTAGTATAAACCATAAAAGTGCATTTTCATTGCTATATCCAAAGCGGTATATTTAATGTTATCTCATTTGTGAACATTTCCATCCAGTTATTAAAGATATTAAATAATGTTATATTGTATCAAAGAAATATGTAATAAACATTATAGTAACATATAACAGTTTTTATTTTTAAAGAACTATCAGACAAATTTAGATGCATTTTAATCAGTTATAGATTATTGGTTCAAACAAAATTTGTATATTTTAATGAAATTAAACAGAAAGATTAAAAAGAGACTTAAAATAAATATTTCATAAAATTAAATTTACTTTTTAAATGTAGAAATTTCATTTCTAAGTGTAGTCCATATGTATCCAGTGCCTCTTTCTGTAAGCGATGGTGGATATGGTGTATTTTTTAGTTTATAATAATCTGATGGAGCATGCATTACAAATTCCATGCATTCCAATTTACGTGGAAGATCTTCCTCTGGACCTATAATATATGTCTCAGGACTGAACCCTTCATCAGGCGGTGGGCTAAATACAAAGTACGTATGATGAATAAATTGATTTATGAATACTTTAATGTATGGTCTGATATACTACCTTGCTGTAGTAGGAAGAAGCCAAGTAACTGCAGCACTTTTTTCACAGTACTGATCTGTGAGTAAACCACGAATTTGTGCATAATAAATTCCACCATCAATATCTTGCATAGAAACTACATCACCCACTTGAAAGTAAGTGCCTTTATAAAACACATAACTACTTGTGACTGGAGTTGCTGTAGCTGTTGGTGCTTTCACTGGCTAAAAAAGAAAAAGAAAAATAATGTATAGTGTATTACCTTTCAACTATTGAAAGAATGATTGAACGTACAGTTTTTTTGAATAAATTCCTTCGTCCTTTTCCTTTAGGCACAATTTTGTGCGAAATTGGTTTTGAATTGCAATATCTTGTTATTCTTGTACTTCTTCTAGTAGGTTTAAGCGATCCTCCTTTATCTTCCTCTTCATTTTTTGGATTTAAATTTACTTCTGAATTTCTCTCATCTTCAAGACAAGTATTACAAAGGTTACCGGCTTCGGTTGAGTGCCAAAGCGGGGTCTCACGAGTCCCACACTTGACACATTCAGGTTTGCTGCCGAGAGGCATCGAATTTTATTTAATTCGATTTCATTAATTGTTTATTCATGGATAGTCAACCGGTAAATGTCCCCTTCAATCTGCTCCTCGATCTTTTCGTCGATTGGATTCCACTGCATATCATTTTGACTATACACAATATAGTACTAAATAAAAATCAGAGGCTTTCATGTACATAAATAAATGTAATAAGGATAAAAGCTACCGAAACATTTATGCGAATTATTTACATTCTACAAATTATATGCAAGTATACAATACTGAATACACAACTGCATTATATCATTGATTATATACAGTAAATGCAACTATGAAAATACTACCATTGGGAATTTTATCAGGTGCTGAGAAGATAGTACTAATCAGTGTGTTCGCAATACAAAGTCCCTAGCATTTAAACCGAATTTTATTTAAATAAAAAATGTATTATTCTTTTAACGAGGGTCTTATATTTTAATATACTCTTCGACGTTATCACTTGCTTCCTCTATTCATATATTTTTATCTCCCTGTATGTGTCCACAAAGTAACAGTAGCCTCCCCGAGCTGCACGAAACAAATATGTTCTCTCGTTGAACGAATAATATGTGTTCCACTGTATAAACAGAACAAAGTATAAATAAAGTTTGTTCTTATCGATATATTTATTTTCGAAAACATAAATACCAACATATAATATGCAAAAACAATTTTTATTCAAATTTGATTGGTCTTTCACAAGTGTCGAGTAGAGTATACTATATTCATTGGTATTCAATTTAATTTTTATATATAAATGTATATTTTTATATTGCCATTCATTTACTGTATAAACAGGATAAAAGTGTGACATTACATATGAATGTAATAAAATTTTTTAAAATTTGAAAAACATTTGTTTACATACTACTACGAAGTGATGATTCACTGAGGTATGTAAATAAAGCCTTTTCATTTTCTTTCTCCTATTGACTTGCTTCTAATCTCTTTATTTCTTTTGAAATCTCAGCTTTCCTTGCTAATTTGTCAAGTATGTCTTTTTCTGGATTCTTTAATAATCCAGACTTTATTTTCTCTTCCAAAGTTTCAATCTCTCTAACTTTTTTCCTTAGAGTTTTTAATCTTTTCTGTGGATCTGATACTGAAGCTTCAGACTGATTTAGCATATTTGATTTTGATGATGAAGTTTGACTGTTTGGTACTGATTTAGTATTGACATGTGGTTTATTATTTTGTGGCAATGATTCTTTCTTTTGTTCTGGTTCTGAGATGGTAGTTTTGGCCAATTCCTCTGTTATATGTTCAGTTGTTTTATGTTTATTCTTTTTCTTTTTCTTCTTGACTTCTGTTTTAGCTTGCGCACCAGGAATTGCTTTAGATTTTGCTGCTAATAATGCTTCCTGTTTAGCTTTGTGCTCTGCTATAAATTCTGGACTTGCACCTATTGGATACATAGGTTTATTTTTGATTTGTTTACCTTTACTTTCATACCTAAAAGGGGAATGATCATATTACGTATTACAAATCTAGGATTAATAAAGTTGCGCTATAAATTATTATGTACAATGGAACTTCTTCTTGTGGTATATAACCATCCTTCACACGGCGTGGCTTACGCCATGTGCCATCTGGACGTTGACTGGCAGGAATGAATGTTCCACCTGTAAATATTTGTAAAATAAAAAAATGAATTTTATGAATTAACATGAGTATATTATTTGAGTACCTTCATTTTGTAACTTCAGTGAATTACATTAAATTTACAATTCAATGCTGCTTAGAAGAATTTAGTATTTAACTATGATTTCAAGTTAATTCAATATTAGAATATAGCACATATTTTGGATAGTATTAGTTGTTTACATCTTAAAGGTTATAAATAGTATAATAATTTCAATAATTGAAATATTTAAATAAAACGAATTTTATTACCTTGTTCATCTTTAATATAAGCCGACGCCATAGTTATATAGTGCGATT
The DNA here is from genome assembly GCF_907164935.1 of Osmia bicornis bicornis. NCBI lineage: Eukaryota > Metazoa > Arthropoda > Insecta > Hymenoptera > Megachilidae > Osmia > Osmia bicornis. The sequence continues at coordinate 6,187,575 of NC_060229.1, forward strand.
GTTCGCAACGAATATTTTTTATTATATTTCTTGATAATTCTTACTACCCGTGTGCCATTTTGCGATCGTGGAGACCCCAACTTCTTTAAGCTTCATCGTGTCTTCAAATTTCCGACGTGCAGTTCCAATATCCTGTAATTAATTTATTAAATTAAAAATACAATTCGAGATTTATTTTTATATAATTTATAATTATATACGATTAAATTTCGGAAAACCTACGAGATCGGGTTTGGCTGAAATTTTGTAGATAGCTTCATTTTACATACAAACAATATTTGTGAGAAAGATTTTCGGCGACTCAAAAATAAGATCTAAAAATGTTGCCGACCGCCAGAAAGCGGTCGATTTAATAGGATTTAAACCTAAATCAAACTTATAAAATACTATATGTAATATTAGGGATATATTTAATTATATATTTGTCATGCCCTCGCGGATGCTCAGCCTTCCCACTATGTATTTTAACCAGATGTCGGTATTTCAGGTCGTGTGAGAAAAGCTTCTATGAGGTGATTGATCTATTTCACAACTCGTCTGTGATTTAACCGTAGAAACAGCTGATTCGAAGCGAAGTGACAAAATCTGATAACGTATATTTACCACTTGTTTTTTATCTATTTAATATCAGGTAACTCAGGAGTGTTAAACAATTAATTGTTAAGTGGAAAATGTATTACCGAAAAAGGGGACTCTTAGAAAATACTGAATTTCGATTGATTGTGCCCTATTATAAGGGTTTTCAGCTTTGTTTTCATTTTACATTTGGCCACCTGTGAATTAGTATCATAATAGTTATAGTAACTCTAATTAAGAATGGCAAATAATGAAAAAATGTTTGTCTGTTCCTCATCTGATTGCAACATGGTACGTACCTTTATTGTCAGGTACTCCATTCACTCAGTTGTTTCAGAAATTTGTTTCTTTTTCCATTTATTATTTCATATTCTATTAGGAGGAGTATGGCATAAGTCTTTGATTATTTAAATAGTTTTTCTTTATTATATCAGAGTTTCACAAATGAGGATCAATTAACAGTGCACAAAAAAAAGCATGATATGATGTTAAATCTGGGAAGCAGTTCTAAGAATGGAGGGTTTGTTGGTAAGAATTACCTTTGATCAAAACTTTATAATAGTTAGACTGCATTGAAGTACAGATAAGGGATCCTTTTTTTTATTAAATATGCAGCTGATCAAACACCAACACCAACCAGGTTCATTAGGAACTGTGAAGAAGTTGGGTTGTTTCAAGATTTACAAAATGTCAATCCATTCGAAGAAACATTCAGGCGAGCTGTGGAATCAGGGAATACTGGTGCCCTTACAGTACCAGAGGTAAAATATTAATTAAGAACAATATAAGCCTTTCGTTAAAAGCTATTATTGTGTAAATGAATATTCTTCTAGGCTGGAATCACAGACGATACATTGCATACACCACATATATTTCCTCATATAGCAGATGTACTATCTACAAATAATCAAATGCTCTCTGAAAATACTGTGCAAGAATGTAATAGTATTTCCATTATTGAAAAAAATGCATCAGAAAAATCAGTAATTGATTCTGAGGTTTGTACTAGCGTGAAACTCTCAGAAACAGATGAGCAGAGTCTAATGAAAGACAAGCTAACTATTGACAGAAGTGTAACATTAACAGAAAGTATTATTGATCAAGTTACACATACACCAATAATGTCAAAACTTTTACAAGACCAAACTCCACAATTGTAAGTAATTTAAGGTTCAATAGAAATGACCACTAGCTTCTCTAGCGGAGTAGAATCGAAACACAAACTATCCTTGTCTCTCCAAGGCAAGAGCATACAAGAGAGACAAGGACGTGTCTACCCATGTTCGGAGTTTCTCGGCTTCTCCGCAAGAGACCCTCCAAGATCAATTCGGACTTTGGCGGCCGCTAATGCATTTTGAATTTATTGTAAAAATAACCAAATTTTCATATAGATCAATAAATGGCGAGGAAGTGCAGCTACTATTAAAAACGTCTGATGGAAAGTTAATGCAACTATCGGCGATTCCAATTTGCGATTCGATTTACACGAATACCGCGCAATCTTTAAAACAGCAAACAGTTGTTATAAAGACAGACCCACCTTTACAATGTACTGGAAAAGTAGAGGCTAAAAAATCCACGGTTTCTACGCTAACTTTAGCAAAAATGGTATTTTATTGTATGGACACAAACGTTTCTAATTGAAATTTAAGTTAATTCGATTAAGTTTAGATTTATATTTCATGTATCATTACAGAAATTGAAACAGACTCTAACAAAAAGTACCGAATTGCAACATTTGAAATCAAACAATAATTCTGGGAAGAATAATGAGTTAAATAGTTTAAAAAAAGAGAATCGAAGTAAAACGATGGAGGACCACGTGAAAAAGAATCAGATTCTTGAACGTAATCGTGCGAGTTCAATGCGGGCAAGGGCGAAAAGGAAAGCGTGGATACAACAGCTCCAGAGGACGGTCGCCAACGTGAATGAGACAAACGTAGCTTTGCAAATGGAAATAAAGGTCTTGCGTTCAGAAGTTGCAAAGTTGAAAACACTTTTATTAGCTCATAAAGATTGTCCCGTTACCAGGGCGATGCAGAAAGGTAATGTAACTGATATAAAACGTCAGTTTACTCTTAATTTTATTTATTATATATATTTATAATGATGTATTTTACAGGAAATGGTATAATACTCGGCCCTAAAATAATATCATTAAACTCAGACACAATAAATAATTCGGCTTCAATAGGAACTTCGATGAAACGAACGGCATTTTCTTCTTCCGAAGTGCCTATCATGCCAAAGAAAAAACTGTCAATGGCGCACTCAAAGAACCCTGTCATTTTCCCGAGAATGGACTGCAATACAAACCTATCAGTTTCCAATGCAGCATTAATTAAGACAGTACCCGCGCTCAAAATTATGGGAGTGGGACAGCTTTTGGAGAAGGAAGAAACGAAGCCGATTTTGATCGTTCAAAATTCACCTAGAAAAATTGATAATCCTAGGCAAATAATTCAATTAAATCCTAATTACGAGCTAGAACAAAACGCGTCGAAAAGCAATACAACGTAAATACAACGTTCTAAAACTTTGCTCAAGTGAAGAAAAGACAAGAATAATTGTTGATTGATCATTGTTAAAATATGTTTTCATATAAAGGAAGATACAGCACAATTACGTGTACGTATATCTGTGAAGAGGATCTTTTACTATTTATTTATTATAATAAAAGAAAATATTTTGTAATAGCGTTTCTATCTATTCTTTTTTTTTTAATTTATAAGAAGACTAAGTAATAATATATTTCAGATTTTTATTATACGGTAAAACATTACAAAGAGTTGTAAGAGTATAATGTATTGTTTCTATTAAAAATCCCACGATCTTGAATTTGCATCTAGCAGTATGCCAAGTCCCACGATGATTCTGTAACCCTCGGGCCCTTATCAGTTCTCCGTCCAGTCGTCTAAAAATTCTACACCGGACAGGAGAATGATAAGGGGCTTTGGGCACGAAACCTCTTCACCGAGCTACCAAAAAACTTCATCGAATTCCCTGGAATACGTTTACGAGGGTCTACGACTGCCATCGATCCTAAAACCAACAAGAAAAAATATTCCTATCTACCCTTCGGCCGCATTTTTTTCTTTCTTCTCCTTTACCATGAATGACGGTATTGATAGAGGAAGAGTAATTGACCGTATCTCTCAATGTTGAATGGAATGCATTTTATCGCGTAATTTTATCTAATCGGAGAAGAAATTTATGTTTGCCTCGATTACACAGAATGTGCCGAGTTAGCACGGCTAATCTCCTATATTTTGTCAGTGAGGCTGCAACAACAGCAAGCTCTTCGAAACGCAACCGGTAAAAGAGATATCGACTGAGCGTGTTCGAATAGGCCTTTCGCTTTTCGACAAACAAGATTTCTGTCCCCTTGAGTCATGGCCAGTGACTCAACGTCCAGAATACAACGGACCAAGTGAGACGTAACCTGAATTATCGGTTACTCTGTAAATAACCAACGGCTTTCCTATACCGATAAGCGACTTCGATAACCCCACGCGACGCGGAGGTAAAAGACATCTTTTTTTCACATTTTTATAAAACTACATCATTTATGGAAAACACCAGTGGATCTTTTCCACCTTTTCCGTCAAGTCTATGAATGAAATTCGGATCGCTTGGTTAATAGGACGGTGTCGGTAAACGCGGGAGTTCGGCACCCTTTAGAAAATTGATCAATGCTCTACAATTTTCTTAACAATAATTCGTGCAACATAATATCCATTATTCAAAACAATTAGAAAATTACGAGCACGGATACGACTTCGATGATTAATGAAGAACTACGTTCACAATGTTGGTTTTTGGAATATAAGATAACCTCTAATTATTTCAAACTGGACGTTACTCAAAAATGTCATTCAGATCTGTTAATTGTCATTCCAAATAGACTCTGCTATCCTTGGAATCTTCACACTTTTACGTTTTCCGTATCCAAGCCACTGATAAAAATAGACCGTGTCGCCCCTCACGTGCTCGTAACTTACGGCCCTGAATCAAGCTCGCGTAGCTATTATACAACACGCGCTATCTTCTAACCTTGGTCCAGACTCGCTAGTTTTCGTCTTCGATGCTTACAAGAGATGTACAAACGTAGTGTTTAATTTCTGAATATTGGAAACTCTATGGATAACACGTTGACTGCCCCCGATGTTGTGCAACACAAATTTAATGTTTTTGCTTAAATTTTCATAAAAAATTTCTTGTCCATTCTTCGACTATTCAATTAAATTTGCAATATTAAATTTGTACCGCCTGTCATCAGTGACCCTCACGACAGTCAACATGTTAATGGGGTTACTCTTTATGGGGTTTCCAGCAAGTACGATCAGCCTTGCTTAATTGATATCGATTTCAACGACGTTGTTACTTTGCAACGACAGTGAATTCAGAAATCAGTAGTCGAATGTGACCCAGTTTTATCCACCTCGTCGGGCTTCAATTTTCTCGCTGATTTGAACGATTCTAAATTGCAAAAATACAAGTATTCTCGATTACGTGGTATGCCAGACGCACTTTGTACAAGCGTTATATCTTCTCCTACACAGCACTTTCAAAACGGCTTAAATTAATCTAAAATAGTCCAAGTTTTTGTAGGCAAATCTCGGTTTCCTAGATAAGTACGTTATCTATGAACCGCATGATATATAACCACTAAAAGCATTCCTGATATTCCACCGTTTCGAGACTGTTTTATAATTAATACACTCGGTTCTTGCATCCAATCGTTAATCGTTGGATTAATTTTTAATACGTCGCTTTCAGCTTATACTCTTCTTATCGACGGGAGCTTTCCATTGCTAAACATACTAACATTCATCAAAACGTTTTCGAAACATTTTGCAAATCTATTCTATAGAAATGGACCAAGATCCAGCATCGCTGAAGATTTACTGCAGCGCTACGGAGACACGTGGTTCACCGTGAAACTATGACATACACGTGCTTCAAAATCTATGCAAAACAAGATAACATTTTTTCTACCAAACTTCTGTAAACATTTTACAAAAACAATAAACATTAAAAAAACGTTTGAAGCACGCAATCGTTAACCTTCCACGGGTATCGATCATTCGATAAAGTTGTAACTATGCATCGGTTCTAAGGATACAAGCGCAACACACAAACTCGATGTATCCTATAGAATTTCAGTTTTTCTTTCGTTCTTTTGTTTCGTCACCCATAGAGAGAAACAAAAAAGTCTCGCTGAAAGCATGTTGCGTACAAAAAACGAACCAAAAACCCGGCCGATTACAGGTCGTACGCGTCGGGCAAGGTTTATCAACAGAGCAATTAAGCGGTTCGTTGTATCGACGCGTCGTAAAAATAGACGCGAAGGTTTAAACGTACACGATAACGAACCGGCACGGTTTGCGTTGTCTCATTATCAAGGAATCGTACGAAGCAACGGCGTTACTTCGTTAAATCAGCGTTACGTTATTATTCGTATTGTGCAACACAATGGTGAGAAGGGAAGAGCGCGGGCGCGTAGCATCCAACGGAACGAGGAAGGAACGCTACAGCCAGGGAGACGACCGCGTGATTTTACGCTCCTGGCCGAGACAATATGCGGTCCGATAGCCTTGAGACATGTCTGCTTCCTTTTATTTTTACATCTGACCCGAGACAACGACATTCGCAGCAGCCGGAGTCTTTTTCCCCTCTAGACCGAACTTCAAACCCCGGCATCCGCACAACACGCCGAAGAACACCACTGCCGAACGAGAACCGATGACCACCACTTCGGTCGCTCGCTCGCGCGTTACTGACACTGTCCCTCGATAAATCTTATTTTCTAACCTCCAATCCCGTAGAGACTGGTCTTTGACCGGTCACATGGCGCGAACCGGAGAGCGGCTGCGGCTGATCGATCTGCGTCCAAAATACCCCGTGTGTCTTCTCTCCTTCTCTCCTCGCCCTTTCTTTCTCTCCCTGGGGCTCATCGCCCGGTACGTAGGGTACGTCGCGTCCCCGGTTTCTTTCTCTCGTTAATCTCTCGTGGAAGCACGATTGCACACACACACTCGATTCGCACGTTATACCGGTCGAAAGTATAACACCAGGAAACATGAGACTAGCGGGCAGCACTCGAGACGACGACGACGACGGATGAAACATCAACGAACGCATCCGCGAAAAGAGCCAATCGTCGAGGACCCACGGAGTCGGATGCTGATGTAACGGAATCAGGGATTGGTCCGCGGTGTATCCTCCGTCAATTTTGCGGCAACGTTCGTGAATCATCGGCCAATAGCGAGAGGAAGCGAAACACGTTACACGAAATGTGTCTCGCGCACTACTGAACCATTCGACGATCGGATTCGGACCTTTCAGCTCGGTCAGTCGTGGTTGAAGCGAGAGGGGAAGGAAGCGGAGAGTCACCGTCTCTCTCGCGTAGCTCGTCACCCCTCACTCTCTCTCACGAGTACATGCGTGGCGCCATCTTTGAATTTCCCTCTCTTTCCCGGTCGTCGTTTCTTCCCCTCTCATTCTCTCTCGCTCGACGCTGGCCGCCCTCGTCCTCGCGTTCATCTCTTTTGCGCGCGCTTCGTACGTCCGCTGCTAAAGATGCTCTAGGAGACGACACCCTGGGCCACGATGCCGATGCCCCTTTTCGATTCCCTTCCTTCGACGTTCCCGCGTTACCCCTAGGGGGAGAAAAATACGCTTTGCGAAAGATGGATTGTTAAATGCCGGTTGCTTCTAATTGCACAGAGAAACAGACGAATTGCTCGAACGCTTGATTAATGAAACTGTTTGTTACCTGGATATTTTCCTGTGTAAATGTTCTCGGAGCCGAGCGATAGAATGGGAGGGAGACCAGGGGGTGGTAGGACTAGGAACCGCGCCAAGAATCTTGTAAAAACGTACGTTCCGCTCGATTTCCTCGCTACTTTGAACGACGACACGGTTTCTTAAGCGATAAATCTTTTTCAAACGGTACGGTAATCGCGCCACTATTCGGCACACTCGAACGCGGCGAGCTTTAACTGCAAAATTTAGGCCGCCACTTTCTGGCGATTCTTTTTTTTCAGGCTAATTAAAAGCTCCGCAATACCGAGCCACTCTTAATTCGCGTGGAACGTCGCCAAGAGTTTGTTGTTTATCTTGGAAATTACGATTCTCGGTAATAAAGAGCGCGACCGCTTAAAGATACAATTGATGGCGAAAACCGTGGCCAAAAACACGGCCAGGGTTAATGTACGAAGTAACGGAAACTTCCTTTTTTTTTCGGTTCTGTTTTAAATGACCTAGTGAAACGGATTCGAGGATCACGAGCAAATTAGAGGGTAAATTAGAAATCGTTCCAGTGAACGGGACAAAAAAGGAAGAAAAACGTCGGTTCCGGGTCCGGGTCCAAGTGGCCAAGAGAGTACGGTGAAAAGTTAACCGAGAGGGTGGCGAGCGAGATACTAACGCCGGCTTCGTGGGAGCAAAGTGACTCGATATCGGGGAGTGTCTCGGCGTTAGCCCCGAATTAATTCCTCAGGGCGGCTGGGGGATTCTCCATTACCAGCGTGGAACGAGCAGCAGTAAAGTGTCCCGCCTTAAAAAGAATACCTGGGTACCTTCGTCTCGACGTCCGAAGGAATTGCTTCGTCTTCCTCTTCTTCTTCTTTTTCCTTCTCCTCTTCTTTCATCAGAGGCTTGTTCTCATCCATCGGTGGAACGAATTGTCTGAAAAATTTGAAAGAATACCCCGTGTCTCGACGAGCATTCGCCAACGGTCCCTGTTTACACGATATTCGGCGGTGCCACTCGACGCGGCAATTTGCAAGCTGTCGAAGAAACCGAGCCGACCCCGTGCGCCGAAATGTTCTGCTCCTCGTCTCAGCCGCAATTAATCGTCCCGTGTACTCGAGATTTCAATTACCTTTGTCGAAGCTACTCTCGAGCAAACTTTTGACTTTTACGATTAACTGGAGAGAAGCTCGACGAAACTGGGCGAACCGAGCGAGAAAGGGGATAAGATTCAATTAAAAGGCGGAAAGTTAATTGGACGATCTTTCGTTGTTTCTTAAACCTTTGGACGATCTTTCGCTATGGTTAATCCATTTGCATCCTCGAAGGACTCGAAGGATATACACGGTTTCTATCGGATCCTTTTCCCTCTTCTTCAGACCGATGTCGATCAGAAGGAAATAATCGTATTCCGAATAAGTGTCGACTATGAAAGATATTCATAGCGTATGTTAATGCTATGAAAAATATTCCTATATATGGAACTATTACGAGCGGATATAACCACCTCCCTGACAATGATTAAGCGAATTGAACCGATGTATCTGCGTCTGATGCAAATGCTTTAACGCGCGGCTATATAATTATACGCGCTCACGATTGCTACATCCTTCAAACGATATGCGGTACGCGGAAAATGCCGAGTCGTTGCTTGCAGCGATTAAATAAACTGGATGGTCCGATAAAGGGAGCAACAGGAAGGCCTTCACGTGTTAAACGTTTCTGAAAAAAGAAAAAAGAAAAAAAGCTGGTTCCCCTTGAAAGTTTTTCCGACCGTCCGTCAACCATTTCCCAGTGTTCCTTTCGTGGCCGTGCAGGAGGAAGGAAGGAGGCCCAGTTGAAGAAGGAAACACGGTCGTCCGTGAGTTCGCACGTGTTCGCACAAAGGCCGATTTCCAAGTACTTCCACCGTGTGTGCCACGTAGCGAGCATGTTTTCTGTGGACCCATAGCCGGCCTGGCGGTCCATAAGTGGCGTACTAATTATATTCCATGGTTGGTGACCTTCCTTCTCGGGCCAGCTGTTTTCTGGACCTGCAAAACGCAAGAGAAACGGACGTTGATGAATGTCGTTCGCGAATCGAACGTGTTCGAAAAGATTACAGAAACTCGAACGAAGTTGTTTCGACCCTCCCTCGCCGATTTTCCCTTTTCACCAATTTGATGCGTCTGGCGGAGGGCCGCAAAGGGATGAAACAGCGAAACGCGAAGACAAAAAGGAAATGGGTACAGTTCTGTACAACGTTCTGTAAGCGTTCGAAAAAGAATAGCAATGTTGATACCCGATGCACAGGCTCGAATTGAAAGGACGGAATCTGGCAGCGGTGCTTTGAACCTTTTTCGAGATGCAGATAATGCTTGAAACGATTCAAAACCGGCCGCGATGACTGATGCGATTGAAAATTTGCGAGAGCACGGTGAATACTCGTCGCCAGGGGACCGGAAGAATGGAAGAACAGCAGAAGCACCAGGACAGAGAGAAAGGGAGACAGAAAGAGAGTAGAAGAATGAGAACATCACTGTGGACCGAGATAAGGCTGGAATTTTCTGGCTGGATAATGTAAAAGCTCGACTACTCGCCGCTGGTTGTAACGCCGGCGAATGAAAAAGAAACGCTTTTAATCTTCCGCGTATAGATTTCGAAAGACGTGAAAGAAAGAAAGGACGCGAAAGGGTGAGCGATCGTTGGAGGTTGGCGCGAACAGAAAAGCCGGGGAAAACAGAGGAAAAACAAACGATCGTTATTAACCGTGTTTGCATAATGTTTCAGCGGATCGCGAATATCGCGTATACATGGCCGTGTAACACGCTGCTCACTTTAATTAACCTATTCTGCGTTTCAGCCGAGGGTAGGTAACTGGAAACGTAATTATTTAACTTTCGATGGCGCGTCTTCCATTCGCTTTACTTCATTAAATAATTAATTTTCTCTTTATTAGTACCCTAAATGTTGGGCATTTTTTCTCAACGAATTACAGATTAAGAAAACACCATAAAACCTTCGGTGTTTATGGCGTTCCTTTTCGAGAAACGTACGCGTTAAGAAACTGGAAAGGAAGCCCACGATAAATCAAAGTAACGTTCAGGAAAAACTAAAGGGAAGAGAATCGAGGGTGGTGTATATCTTCAGGGCGTGGTGAGTTTCGAGTTCCAGGAGGGTCAAGGTTAAACCTTGAGCCCCATATGCACACCACGGTTAGTATTTTACCCTGCCACGTTTATATACCCCTCTTTCACATTTTCCCTCCTTATCCACGGCACCTCGTCCGTTTTCGTTTTCTCGATTGGACCTTCCTTTTCCCGGAGAGAAAAACGATCGAACTCGTCAGAACAGACGCGTAGGTGATGGTTCGCACCCCCCTGTACACCGGCAACACCACCCTCGATCCATCGTTTTCTATTTATGGCGACTGATACGGTCAACCTCCGGGGACGTTGGCATGACCAGGCTACTTGGGTAAACCGGGAAACCTACTAATCTTTTTATTCGCCTCTCGAGGGTGGACGAGAATATAATTCCAAACAGGTCAAAATTTATATTCTTTTTAAAATGCATTATCACCGAACGATAATCCTTCGAGTTAGACCATCGTTGTCTCCAGCCACTATATTAGGGTTCTTCCCGACCCTGTTTTCTCTTCAACTCGACCGAAGATAGTGTACCCGAAACGACAACAAATTCAATCTCCGAGCCCCTCGAGTTCGAAAGATCGACACGGTCCCATGGGTTGCATGGGATTTTGCAGGGTAACGACGCGCAGATTCGGTCCCGCGATACCACCACGCACTGATTACAGCAAGAAACCATGGAGAATAATGCCGATTTCCCAGGTCGATACGTCACTCCTTAATGAGGCGGTCGGTGTCGCCGAGGATCGTTCGAAATTCGGGTAAAAAGTGGAAACCGTACCCTCGGGACGGCGAAGGAAATCCAGGGGATGATATATCGACGAATAGAACGCGACACGGGCTATTCCGACGGAAAGATATCGTCGTTCTATTAAATGCATCTATAGTTAGCTGTGTTAAGTGGATTTCGGTGGCAGTGGCTTTATTTATAGCCAGAAGAGAGAGAGAAGTTCGCAGCTCGACGATGATTTTATGGGAGCGATCGTGTTCGAATATAATTTTATAGAGGACAAACACCTAGCCCGCTATTTTCGTACCGGGAATGCCCGTTTTAATTTCGGTATTCCCGCTAACCTGATTATCCCCATTCATCGACCTTCCACCCTGAATTTTCAATCCGCATCTCGTTTCGGAACCCCAGCAACGTCGTGCATCTTGCATCCCGGATGCATCGAGCCTGGCAAACTGCTAATTGAAACATCCGATCTATCTTACTTGGCCATAATTACTGCATACGAGATTAACTTGACCGGTGATGGGGGAACCGAGTATCGACGCGTATCCAGCGACCGGTATCCTTTTGGGATTTCCAAGCAGATATTTAGACCACTATTCTCAGCCGTTATTAATCCCTTCGGCTGTGTTTCCGAATGGTCCCACCAAAATTGAGAGTTAGGTATATAACCTAAATTGACTTCAAGAAACTGATTAAAGTTGGTTTCAAAGCTGGATGTCTTACCGTTTTCGAGATATCGTGGTAAGGTTAGGTAAGGTTCTGTGTATGCGCAGTATCGAATAGCGCATGCGCAGTACCGAATAGCGCATACGTAGTCCCAAAATCACACAAAAATTTCTTACCACGATATCTTAAAAACGATAAGACATCCAACTCTGCAACCAATTTTAATCAGTTTCTGATAGTAAATTTAGGTTAAATACCGAACCCGAGTTCTCAATTTTGGTGGGGCCATTCGGAAACTAATCTATCCCTTCTAGCTAAAGTTTAATTAGAAAAAGATGATAGAGAGCGACGTATGCTTTTGATATTTTTAAGGGGAAACAGCAGCTGGAAGAAATTGAAGAACTTTTCAGAAACGAAGGGAGCGAAGAGGGAAGAAAAAAATGAAAGCATTTTCCAGGTACGTGTAATACAGCCCTTTCAGTGGTGCTCTCTCGGCGGTGGGTAGGTTGTGCGCCACCTTCGACACCGGTAAATTGAAATTATTGGCGCGGCCCGCCGCACATTACTGGCTCGTTAGCAAGATATCGCATTTGCGAACCAGGTCCACCCACTTTCCACCGGTTTCCCACGACTTTTTTTCCTGCCTCGAAGCCCCGTGGCTGGGGTGGTAGGTACTTTTGTGCGCTCGTTCCGTGCACCTCTCGTTTTCAGTCGCTCCTCAACGAGAGAACGAGAGGAAAATGAAAAAGAAAAAGAAAAGTAGGGAAAAGAGAGTAGGGAAAGAGAGCTAGCAGATCGGGAAATTATGATTCATTAAGGACTAGATTCGGGACACGTTCGACGGCGTGTGATTTGCGATAGAGACGCGATGCTGGAAACGAGGAAAGAGGAGGAAGAGGAGGAGGAGGAGGAGTTCGTCGGTTAATTATTGGCGGACTTTGAAATTTCTATTGAGAGATCGAGCCTTTTTATCGGGTTGCTTTTCGCCGTGGAGAACAGAGAACGATAAAGGCCCTTTCGATGGTGATTAATTCATCGCCAACGAGAGAGATCGACCCCTGCGTACCACTGCAACCCGCTCGCAATCAAATTCTTTTTCTTCTTTTTCGTACGACTTTTTAATAAAAAACGTCATTCTTCGTTATCTTCGGCTATGCCACTATCTCGATCGAACTTATCAAATCGCGAGAATGTGGCGTTACTTATCATCCGACTGGATGTTTGATAACGGATAAACGACGTTTATGAAGTGAATTTCACGGTCTTGAAATCGGACTCGTGTCTTACGTGCGGTGATTTTGTAATATTCATTAATAAGTAATTTATTCGACGACAGAGCGAGAATTCGATCACTATTTCATTTGTAATTGAACGGACACTCCATTATATCCGTTTTCGCGTCGACGATTTATTTCGGACGTGCAGCAACATTTTACATATTTATCGACAACGATGCTCCAGTTAATCATTACGTTAATCACGCTCGCAACTTTCCTCGCGTTTGTTCCCGTTCGAGCCTGGCTTTTACGTAATCGACCGTTGGCGGATGATCGTGATTTTTATTGCACATTCGTTTCGGCAGATTTGTCATCGGAAAAATCGAAAATCGTGTTTTATTACTCAACGAAATTTGATCTTATCGCCAGTGGTTTTTTCCCATTTACTCTCGTACACTCGTCCATTTGCGAGAAGCAGGTTTCCGTTTCGTTTCACTTCGCTTTACGCTTTTCACTGTTCCCATACGTGTACAGCACTTTTAAAAACGCGTTCTCTCATCGGGGGTCGGATTCGATCCGAAAATATAACGGTATCGCGGGTGTAAAAGGTAGCCGAGTTACAATGACGATGATGGAGGGTGAAACCTGGACTGCTTCTCGGATCGTTTGATCCAAAAGTAATTTTTTTGCCCGGCGAATATTTTCGACATCGTTCGGCGCGACATTGCTGTGTTAAAAACTACCTTTGGAACAAGTCCGGTTTGTAACAGGCGGTAGAAGAGCGAATAAATCGATTTCTTCGGAAGCAGCCCGAGGACGGTGAGCGTTTGACAGCCGAGCAACACCGTATCCACCCAACTGGTTGTTCGTTTTTATCGTTTTTATCCGTCCAGACGGATTAACTCGGCTCGAGCTGTTCTCGCTACACTTCGGTCGAAACGGAACGTTATAACGGTCGAAAGAAAGCACTCGGGGTGGTCGGTTGCCGCGACAGCGAGCTCGGTAATTAGCATAATTCCCTAGGAAGGTTGCGAAAATTCGCTGGGATGTCGAGGCGTCCTCGTTGAATCGCGCGCGGAAACCGCGGCCAACGAAGAATCGGCCTCGTCTCTGCTTCGTGCACACCATCCAAGCCCAAGGCCCTTCAAAGTTCATCTGCCGACTCGAAAACTCCAGCTTCTCATACAGCCGGATGAAATTTTTCTCCTCGCTTTTTTCCTCGTTTCGAGAATCCTTTCGACGATGCTCCCGTTACAACTGGGTAGACGGCTCTTTTTCATCCGTCACGAGTATCGCCGGTTTTTCATCGTTAAGTATAACCTTGCGCGCGCTGTTAGAATCAAAGGGACTGTCCTTTGATTCATTTCCCTCCTTTTTCCTCTTGTTCTATCGGAAGATAATTCACGAATTTCGTGTAACCATTGGAATTTTAGGATAAGTTTCCGAATAGGGCCATTATAACTTATCTAATAATTAAATACTTAAATTGATTATCAGAAATCGATTAAAATTGGTTTCAAAGCTGAATGTCTTACCTTTTTTGAGATATCGTGCTAAGAAATTTTTGTACAATTTTGGGACTACGTATGCGCTATTCAATACTGCGCATGCGCTATTCAATACTGCGCATGCGCTATTCGATACTGCGCAGTAGAAATGGCGTGCAAAATCACTAACGGTGATTTATCACAGTGATCGTGATTTTCTTATCTTGGATGATTGCTCTTCGTAATTCTTGATCAACTATTTTTTCATAAAATGCTTCAATATAGCTTGTATAAAAATATCTGAGCATAATGCGCAAAGAACGTTCAGTTAGTCATAAGTTTTGACTAGTCAAAGGTTACCAGTTAATTACGGTTTTTACTTTTGACCAATCAGAAGAGAGCATGAAAAATCACGAATCACTGTGAAAAATGATCGTGATTAGGAACGAACGTGAACGAATCACTCTTGATTCACAAGTACTAGTTCTAGCCATCACTACTGCGCATACACAGAACCTAACTCTATCTAACCTTACCACGATATCTCGAAAACTATAAGACATCCAGCTCTGAAACCAACTTTAATCGGTTTCTGTAGTCAATTTAGGTTATATACTGAACTTGAGTTCTCAATTTTGGTGGGGCCATTCGGAAACATAGTCGAATTTTAAAATAAAATAAGCATCCATCGGTTATGGGGATCCGAGGTCTTAAAATCTTTCGCCCGGTTGTTCGAGGGTAATTGTAAGAAAAGAACAAGCCAGGATTCTTCGGAAGTTGGAGAAACGCGAGCAGGAAAAACTTTTGCCAACGTGTTGGTTGTCGCGGCCGATGGAAGGGGAGAAAGAAGGAAAAAGAAAGATTCAGAAATGAAAGCTCAAGTTTCTCGTTCTCACGCGCCCACGATTGTTCCTCGAATCTCCATTTTCACCAGCGCGACCAGCAAGGAAATCCAAGAATGAAATCTCCTGCGCTCGACCATCGCTAAATCCAGCTCACGATTCCTTTTTATTCAAAAGATCCGAGCGAACTGCTCTTTCGTTAACCAGCTGGTGAACCTGGAAGCTCGACGGAAGAAAGAAAGAAAGGAAGGAAGAAAAAAAAGATTCAACACACTTTGTGTGCGAGCCTGTAACCGACGGGAAACCGTTTCGTTGACGGGGTCAGAGGTGACAGGGGTCCGAAGGGGCACCAAATGCTAATGAGCAGACCATTGCATTCGAATGCGATGTTATTATGTCGAACGTGCTCGTGCAAGAAACGCTTCTATTTCCTTTGAAATTAACCGACACAATGGCCGTCGACTAACCAGCCATCTTCGTGTCTACGGAGATTAAAATTCAGAATAATGCTATTTCATTTAAAACGGTCGAAAAATTTGCTTGCCGTTTGATTAAAATCCAATTGTTTTTATCGAAGCGAAAACCAGTATCGTTCCTCGTCGATTTTTCCTACAATAAAATATTCCATTTAATTAGTTTCGCGTAAAAACTCGACAAATATTGTTGGAAATCGTCAAAGACCGTCTGCCAGGTAAATTATAAATATTTGCTCTGGTGGAAAATAATTATTTCAAAGATATAACGTGTAACGTTCGATGAAACACTCCGTCCCGAATGAAATGGGAAACTTTTATAGAATGTTGATTCGAACCTCGGAGGATATTTTTTGTTGTTCAAACTTTCAGCTGATTCTCGCACCTGACCTAGTCGACGAGAACATCGGATCTCGTTAATTTCTAAGGAAAGCTTGTATCCATTACCAAGTTTCAGCCAACTAACAACTTCTCGTTTTACCTTTTCCTCCGGTAATTTTTCAAATATCGTGCACGGAACCTTTCGTAATCTCGTATCGATAGGAACCGATAGTTATCGACTCGATCCACTCGATATTTCTCCGAAGAAATTGTTTCGAAGGAAACTCGTTCGTATTTGTACGGCGATAAGTCGATTGATCGCGTTCGTTTTGTATATTCATTTTTTTCTGTCCACCAGTCTACGTAAGTGAAATGCTAATTCGAAATCTGAAATTATAATTCTCTCTGAATGCTAATACACGACGGAGACGCTAAGCTTTCGTGTTTTATTTCCTTCCCCCCTGCCCGAGACGCGTCCCTTACTAAATCCATGGATTTCTGCTTTATCTTTCCTTTTTTTCCCTTCAGCCTTCGAAGAGTCTACTTAACACACATTTCCAACGATAACGTGGCTGAAATGGCGAAAATCTCGACAACATCCCGACGACGGGGCACGCCGGACGACTTTGCGAATTCGCGAGTCTCGAGTGCAACAAATTGTCGCAAAATTGTCCCTCTCTTCGAGCTGGAAGCACCACTTGGAGCTGAAAGTTTGTTTATTTGCTCGCCTCTCGACCGATGTGACTTGATATTATGCAAATTGTTTAGCTTGGCGCGGCTGACGCGCGACACGCTGAATTTTCACGAAATTCTAAATCGTGATTGACTTCCAAGCATCTGGCAAATAGACGTTTTCAAAGTCGTTACAACGCGACGAAAAAAAAAATAGTTGCAGCAGGACAAAAGAGAAAAATAAACGCGTAAAACGAAGCCATAAAATGGCACTAAAAAGGAAAATATGCTGCAACGAGGAAAAATTGGAGAGGCGTTTTTACGGTCGAGTAAAATATTGAAGTTTCGTTGACTTCCTGCGTCGAAGTCGACCGCGGAATTTACGTTCTGCATCCGCGTTAAAGACTATCCTCGCGCGTTTTCGAAAGAATGATTTTCACCTTTCTCTCTCCTTTTTTTTTTCGTTTCAGCAAAGTTCGCTCGCACGCCGGACGATTATTATGTTTCCCGAGTAAACAGCGATATTAGCTTGTCGGCGCGTGCAAATATTGCTTTCCACGGAAAGAAATGAGATTTTACGTGGAACTTTTTTAAAAGCCCCGAAATTACCAGGGAAAATTGAAACGCTGTGGCCCGCGCAATTTATGCGTCACCTTCGGCCAACTTCCTCGGCGAGTAATCTTTTCACGATCGTAGTTCGCGTTCGAAACCGCGACCAGACACCGCGGTTGCGATAAATTCTTCAAGAATTAGACCCGGCCGAATGGCGCCGGTGGTTTCGATAAATATAAATATGCAGCTGTCGGTAAATATACGAAAACTATGCAAGTTAAGCAAATGTTTGTTCATTTACCGGGCGAGCTTCCCGTAGCGGTTCGATTCGTCTGTATCGTTCCCGGCTGTTTGGTGTTCGACTTACTGCCGATAAATATTTATACGAGGAAGCCGAGAGGGGACACCAAAACGGAGGGCTAAAACTTTCCACGGAATTGGAGTTCCTTGAGTGCACTTCTCGCGATGGCGGTCGTTACGCGTTCGCATAAGTCGCCCGTTCGGGTTCGAACAACTCGGCCATTACATATGTAAATTCGGGGGGATACCAGACGTTTTTCGACCCTGTATTCCCTTCTTGACCCCGTCCTTTCCCTTTTTCTTCGGGACTCCGATGACCCTGCGTCGCGTTTTCGGGGTCGCGAGAGTTGGCATCGTTGACCGATAAATCTGGTAATTTGGAGAAAAATTGGAGAAGAGAAAAGTAGGCGAAGCTTTATCGGCTCGCGAGCCAGAAAAAAACGAAGCTCTCTATAGATCTGCGGTGGTTAGAGCCGCGTTCGATCGCGAGCCGAGAGCAAATAAAGAGTCGGTAAATAGGACATCGGTGTGTTTAATGGGTTAATAGGGTGACTTTCCTCCGCCGATAGAGGAGGGACATTATCTGTTTCCACTCGATTAAGGATTCGCTTGCGGTTCGAGCAGGCAAATTCGCTCGATTTCCGTGCAGGCACGTTTTTCCGTTCGCGGAGGAGGCAAACTCGTCGGTTCGATCGGTTAATTAAACCGTTGCCCGATCGAGACGAGTTAATCCGTCGTTCGATTGACCGACGCTTAACGTACATCGTTAAACGCGTGGGTGGATGCAAAAGGGATAAGAATTTTTGGCAATTAGCCGATTACCTGGTTACTCGTGAAACGTCTGGCAATGACGGTTTACGTAAGAGACCGGATTAATTAAAATTGATGAAGCACGTGGTTAACCGAGCAGCAGAGAAGTTTGTTACAGAGAGAGATTCTTCGGTTCGTCGGGTCGCGCGTAATTCGCGTTGACGTTGCAGCTGACAGTGGGCGCTGGTAACGGGGGTACATTTCTGTATTATCCAGTAACGCGAATTAAAACGATCAGTGGAGACCGCGTAGACGTTGTTTGCCGAACAACCGACGAAAACGAGAATCGCGATTTCCATGTAATCGAGAGGATCCTTCGACCCGACGCTTTGTCATTGTCTGATATAAAGGAGGTTTTTGCTTTCTTGGCAGAACTACGTCAAGCCCGGTGTGGTCGGGTGTTAAGTAAACGGAAGCTGAAACGACGGTTAATGGATTCAGGAACACTCCTCGTTCCATTCGAGTATGCAAAGCGAGAACGAGAGTAAACAGAAGCATTCCGGTGATAGCGCGACGATGAAACGGTGGTCGGCCTTAAACGATCAGACACACTTTGGCTAATCAGATTATGGGGACCGTCCACCCTTCTGTATATTTTTCCTATTTCTTTTTTTTTTTTCGAGGGTTGAGAGGGTGGAAGGACGAAAGGGTAAGCGGGGGCTTCTGGCAATTGCTTCGTAGTTGAATGACAGGGAACATTCTCAAACTTCCCTTTAAGGGCTTAGGCCACTCTAGAGCAAACAAAATTAGGCATACTTTGGGAACTTAAAAAAATAAAATGATAGAATAAATCCAAATTCTGTAAGCTACAACTAATAAACTTTGAAAATTAATTTTTGTATAGTGATTCAAGTCAAAATATGGGCTCTGCAGGGCTAAACGGACCAGAAGCTCCTGCAATTTTTAACTTAGGATAAAAAACCAAAATATTTTCAGTTATATATGAGAAAAGCTACATAGGATTTTTTTGATATATTGATTTTTGCAAAAATGGCGTATTTTTTAAAGAGAAATCGCCAGAAAATTATTTATAACAAAAGAACTATGCAATATAATGAAAAAATCCTACGTAGTTCGGTAGAGAATTTAGTTTTCAATATACTGTTAAATTTTCAAATCGATTGGCGATGATCTGTTTGATTTATGAGTCCTGCCAGATTGAAAAATGCGTTTAAAGTTTTCAGAATTCGAAATTCGAGTACTTAGAGATTTTTGCCACATCATTTTCAAGACATTAAGGCACCTTTTAAGCAAAAAAAAAACTTTCGATTTTTTCAAAATCCTATCTAACGCGTAAGATAACCCTTGCAACTCTATTCTGCAGTGTACTACACAGAAAACGCAACATCCACTCGTTCTTTTAATGCATAATCAATATTCGTAGCTGCTCTCAGGACGGTGAAAAACGATCTGCAGATGCATCTTTTTGCCAGCTTCTTCCATTACACGGTAAGAGACTGCCATTGAATTATCGATGGTAGCGGAAGAAAGATCGCGTTTCTAAGATGTGTGTCGCGATGTGTAGGAATAACGCAGCGTCAGCTTGAAAAAAAAAATCGCTCATAAGCGGTGGATAATTTATCACTTTTCAGAGTAGAAGTGTTTCGTTCCCGGATCTGAGCTATTCCTCCGGTTCGACGACCGCTGGCGTCGTTCGAACCCCCTTCGATCAGATTAAATTCTTTACGGCTCGCGGAAACGATGCCAATGTATCGATTAACGAACACCTTTAGCGAAACATCGGCCCGAAGAAAAATGACGCTCATCATCTCGAAGAATCCCCGTGGAAGCATCCTGGATTCGATCATTTTCTTATTTTATTTATTTTTTTTTTTTTATTTAACGACGTTAGAATACGGGAAACGTTCGAGAGCAAGATTAACACGCGTGTTCCTGCCGTGGTAGACATCAGCGATCGTCGGCTGGAATTTAATCTGCGGTTGGGCTGCGGAAGGGAGGAAGAGCGTTTCCGTTCTGGGCCTGCCAGTGGAACTCGTCAATAATACTACCTAACGGGCTTCTGCCTTAGACGTGGGAATAGTTCAGTCTAGTTTACAACGACCGACGATAAATTTCATCCGATTTTTGCTAGGATCGGGTGAAATTTACATAGATAGGTCCATTGGCGTTGGAAATTGTAAGAGAAATGGCGGAGGTATTCTACTGATGACCGTCCGAAATCTAACCCACCAACCATAAAACAAGTCACAGATCGACGAATACGAGTTGACTGGTCGTTTGAACGTCCCTTATCATAAAATTCAATGAACGACAATAAAATCGATACGAGGTGAGCATCGCCGATCGAACTCTGCCGGTTAAAATAGGCACGTGTCGCGTTTTCGCAGCGGTTCCCAATGCAGCATCATCGGTTGGCCCCGATGACCCAGGCCGAAGTAGGGTTGCTCGCTTTCGATCCCGACTCTCCTCCGCTTCCGCTTTCTCGATTCATCGTGGAGCCGATGAATAGCAGATATACGCGTACGATGAGAGACAGAGAGCACGAGGCAATCTCGATGGTAAGGTCAATGTTTTTGGGACGGACGGAGTGTGGCAAGGGCGAAGCCGGTAGGCAGAGGCCGGGAGAGAGAAGGAGAGAATAAAGGGAGCGACTTGGACAGAATGGAAGAGAAGGAGAGAGGCATAGAGCGAATAGAGAGAGCGGTTGCTATGGCGACCATGAAGGGACGGGGTTGGTTAAGGGGAGGCTGCGAGAGAGGCGAGAGAGAATTGAAGAGAGAAGAGGCGCGTTAACGCGTCGCGGGAGAGACGGAGAGGAGACGGGCTGGGAAAACTATTACTCTCCTCTCCGACTCTCTCACACTTTCTCCCTCTCCCTATGCTGTAGAGAGCTTTCTTTCTCCGTTTGGACGTTCTCCGGCTCGTTTCGTCCTTCGTCACTCATCGGGCGGAGGGTTTGAAGCTGGAGCGATGTTAATTGCACCGCTACCGCCAGCAGGCAATATGTATTCGTGTACAGAGCGAAGCGTAGCCGGCTCGTAAACGTCGAGGCTGGAGCAAGCGCCGCTCGGAAAAGGGCGGAAAGGGCGGAAAGGCCGGAAAAGTAACGCCACAGACGTGGGGGGTGGCTCTGATAAAAGTGGGCTAACCTCCGCGCTAGCTCGCGAAACACACGCCGTTATTTGCTCTCTCGCCTCGAGCTAGTCGTGTCACGTTTCCTGCGTTCCATGGATCTCGTGTTTTCGATCGTAGCACGTTCCTATACCCTCCACCATGATGATGTCGCAGTCTCAACCTACTTCTTGTCCGCAAACGACAGCCGTTATGCACCCAATAACTTTCAGCTAATACCTGTATAACAAGTTTCTCTATGCGGTTCGAGCGTACTTCTCGGGCACAAGTCCAATTCCACTGCCATTGCTTAGGATATTTAACACTTTATTGATATACGGGCAACAATTAATTGGCGAGAGTTAAATAGTTTATTCTTCATCCTTGACCAAAAAGGCATTCGTAACTCAATACGTGAATACAAAGTGTTGAGGTATAGATAAGGGCTAGGAGGAGCCTGCCTGCCAGTCAGGGATCCGGGTGAGAAACGTAAAGACCGATTTGTACATGTTAGAAAATTCGAATAGACGAAGGCCATGTTTCCCCTTTTTAGGGAAAAGTCCTCCAACTTGGGGGTGTCATAAACAAAAGGGCATACTGTCGATGGCGTTCTCATGACCGAGGATTTTTAGGACGGTAGGGCATTCTTGTTTTGACCGTCAACTTGTACAGTTAGCTGAAATACAGAGCATATCCTGTTCTTTTAAAACGCCCACAGTTTGTTGAATTGATTTAAACACCCGTTCCGGTTAATTTTATCTTACATACATTTTATTGTATAACGAATTATTCACTATCGTACTTAGATAGTCCAGCTATCTCATCATATTATTGCATACCGAATTATTCACTATCGTACTTAGTAAGTCAACTTCCTTCTATTCCTAATGATTCATCCGAACTAGTCATCTCCAAACCTTGACCTCGTGACCTCATCCCTTACTGACCACTGGACTCGATAACTCCCACCTTCCTATTCTTCCGATCCTATAAAATGTCCAACACTTTTCCCTCCAGGAGCAGATTTTTCCGAACCATCTTAGGACTAGAGTCTACTTTTGTCACGACGAATATTGTATTAAAAACTTCGCTTGTATTCCGCGTTGTGATTAAAATAAATAAATATCGCGAGTGGAATACAACAATTTATAAATATATTTCGGACGTTTCGGGCAACTCCGGATACAACAAGCTAAAGTGAACTAGAGGGAGATTCGCTCTAGAGCCAATTCTTTTTCGGCCATTTCCGGTCAGACCGGAGGTGGCAAAAAAAAATTTCGGCCATTCGTTGAGATTTTGATCCATTAAACACAATGGCGCAAAAATGTTTTCGATAACAGAAAATCTTCTCAATATTTTCAATCTTAGATACGGGTTGGCTAATAAACACTTGCGGAAACAAAATGGCAGACCGCCCCGCGAAAGAATCGAAAGAACAGTCTTCCCTTCTCTAGATTTTAAGGGTTATCTGTGACCCTTGGCACTCGATGACCAACTAGTCCTAGATGAGACATTACTGTCTTTGCAAATTTTCTCTATAAGATGCGAAAACAAGGCTGACTAACATCGGTTCTGATCTGCTTATCTATGACGAATCACTAGGTTGGTCATCCAACGAAAGCTTCGAAAGAGGGAACGTTCAATTAAACATATAAAAATGATTTCCTTTTCATTATCACCCTGCTTCCCAAAACCAACGCGCTCGATCGAAACAAAGCGACACGAGTGCATCCAGCCTCGAGGTTTTCGTAACTTCCGCTGGCCGTCGAATTCTCTGACCTTACGAGCCGCTCGTAGGGTCCGAGGAGTCACATGCGAGCCGATACAGGACGAGACAATTGCGCCCAATCTTTTCATTCGTTCCTAAATGAACGACCATGATAGCGTGAAAGCCTGGGCGTGTGGTTAACGCACAGCGGAGGCCTAGACACGCGTGACCAGGGACCTTGACGATTTTATTTATCGTCTCCACAGTTGAACTAATCTAGCCTACCCTAAACGATCAAATTTGAATCACCAGATGATTTAATATCGTTTAGATTGAACGTGGCGAAGTTTCAGAACGATGGACGTGTTATGATCTTCAACGTGGTCGGCGTGTCCACCGAGGACCGAGATCTCTTTTGTCACCTGCTTAAAGTGGAACACCGCCCACGCGAGAAGACGCCACGGCGTGCTTCCCTCGAGAATATTAATGCATCCGTTTCGTCTTGAACGTTGCTTGCACGCGTTCGCCAACGTTGAACAATAGCACGGATTTTCTTTTAAGATCCTCTCAAGAATCGTCAAGATTTCAGCGAACAGTACGCGAATACCGAATCAAACTCTCATCATCGGTCGTTTTCCGCCGAGAGGGAACGAAGCGTGCCATTTTCCTCGCGCACCGATAACTTTATCAGCGAAGGATCTACATTAGAGCCAGCTTCGAGTTCCGGCATGTATTCTCGCTCGGTTCTTCCGGCGAGCCAAAGGGAGAAGAAACAAAGCTGGGAGAAGAGGAAACGCAGCTGCCATATGGTCTGTTCCTTTTGTAGATTACTCGTGTCGTATCAGACACGTAGGAAATAAGATGTCGAGACTTTACTGTGACGTCATTGGGGCCTTTTTTCGCTGCACGAGTGAAGTCTCTTTTAGTTTTCTATCTTTAACACCCCTTTGAACCAACCCCCCGACGAGGGCAACGCGTTCCGCTTTCGTAGAATTTAATTTTCATCGAACCACTGCTTCCTTTTATTATATATTAAATATTATATCTACGTATAGGCGGTGCTTCAGGGATTCTCCCTACGTCCGTATACTTTACGAGCAAAAATGACCATAAAACGTTACGCGAACACGGGCTGATAAAGGCTTTATTAAAAAGATGTGACGAAAGCGTGAAATCATAACGCACGTGCTTTTCTCACAAGGAAATGGTCAAAAGTGGATGTTAGAGTTGCTCGTTCAGATTATGTTTATTCGGAAGAGCATGAAACGAGGAGTTTATGGTGCAGTTTTTGGGTGCCATTGCCAACGGGTTCAAAAGTTATGGGACTTCGAAATTCACACATGCAATTTTTTCTAAAACTCATCTTAATTGTTAGGAAACATCATCTAATCGTCTCAAATTCATGCCTTTGTCACTTTTACCCTTAATTTTCTCTTCATATTTCGATTTCTCGTGTTTTCTAATCATTTGCACTTAAAAATATGAAAATTTCAAAGTCCGAAAAATGGCACCATAAACTTCTCGTTCCATGCTCTTTCGAATAAACATAGTCTGGACGAGCGACTCTACCATTCACTTTTGACCATTTCCTTATCAGTATGGTAGGAAGATGTTTATTCGATTTTTCTTGTAACGATAAGAATACTTCAGATTTTAAAAGGGAACAGTATTAAACAGATTAGATAAACAGGGGAAACTATTCTTTATCGAGTGTTAATTTCTTGAATAACAAACTTCATATTTTTCTATGCAGAATAACGAGCAGAAACGGTCTCTATTAAAAAATCATATATTTTATCTTGAAATCCCTTTAATGCTTCCTCCTAGCAATTCACTTTAATCTCTTTTAATCCCTCAGAAGTACTTTATTCAATTCAACATACTTTCCCTAAAGAGTGCGTTTATAAATTAAAGACAGAGTACTCTGTATATCATCAACCTAATTATAACTTTTTAATAAAGCATTTGCTTACTGTAATTCGACGAACAGCGGATACGGAAACGATCTTTGTAAAAAAAATTGAAGGTAAGTCGGAAAGATGGAAAATGAGAATGCGGATGATACAGAAAAGGAAAGAGATGCAAAGTGAAGGAGGGAGGAAGAAGTTGGTCCCAACATGGCCGTCGAACGATAACGGCCCGCTGATAAGGGCCTACCCTCACTTCGACGCTTTAATATCTCTCCCGCGCCTGCCTTTTTAATTATCTCTCCAGCGATAATGGGTGGCCTCCTCCGTGGCTCGAGCTTTCCACGGATAAATGCGAAGAGCAGAAGAGAGGAAGACGAATGAAGAAAGACGGAGCGCGGGAGAGACATCAGCTACCCGATTCCAGGGCGACGAAGGGCGCAGGACGAAGAAATCCTTGCGGGACGCGATGCACGGCTCGCGGAACGACGATTCGCGATGCGTGCGAGGGAAAATGAAATTCATGGATGCGTCTGATAACCATTGGGACACCGATGTGATTTCCTTTCTTTTTCATCCCTCGGTCGACGGATCAAAGTTACGCGGGAAACGGGGAAAAATAATTATCGGGAAACTGTGCCCTGACTACAGCAGTCAAATCTGTCGGAAAAAATAATCATCGAGCCTGGAAAAGTTCGCTCCGCGCAGATATTAAACAAAGACGTCGAGAACCATTAAGGCTACTCGCTTTTTTCCCCTTAACATTAATTTCTTTTTCTAACAAGAGACGCCAATTATTTGTTACGTTATATCCCTTTGTCCCACCGCGTACCTACTGTCCTAGAGGCATCAAGTTCCCCAAACCTGATCCAAATACCGTACTTCGATCGACGCGAGTCTGGTTCGCTGTGAAAATTGAAAGGCACCGAGCAAGAAAGGAAAAGCGATCGTGTTCCAGGAGAAAAATGACACACGGTTACATTACGGTAACGAAAAACTCGGCCTCGATGATTTACGATAAAGGCCGGTCACCGATAACCACGTAGCACTATTTCATCCCGTCGCACACGTTTGGAAACATTCGATATCCGCGAAGGAAAAGTTCGCCGGAAAATGAGCCTGGGATATCGTTCGTTGGTAATCGATGCGACAATTATTCAAGCTCGTAGGTTGAAATCAAAAGTGGCCGCGGAGTCGACGAGCCATAGTGTTCTAATAAATTTCGAAAACAATTTCGCTGATAGCCGACAACGAAGGGGAGAAGACTACGGGGGCTGGGAAAACACAATTTTCGGCGTGAAATTTCCATAAAGCCGACGAAACGAAGGAAATCCGTGCCTGCAGTCACCGTTAATTTTTCATCAGGCCTGCACTTAACTGCAGCTTAATTTCGTGTCTCGCGAGGATGATTGTGCCGTCGCATCGAGTTTACGGTAAAACGGCCACGAAACGGCAGGGTGGAAGGAAGAACGTTACTCGTCGGGCTTAAAAGGTGTCGAGCTGACTTTTCGCCAAAGACCCCCGGTCTTTACGAACCATTACTTTTTATTGGATCGTACAGATCGATCCTCCCCCTCGTCTCTATCTTATCTGCCTTCGTTTCTTCCTCTTTTTCCGCGATAGAACGGTGCGTTTTGTCGTGTCCTTCCGGTTGTCGTTTGACCGCGGGTAATGTCGTTGAAAAAGGGTGCTGTTTTTCTAAGCAACAGGAAAATATTGTAACTATTCGGACCGAGAAATCGAGCAACTCTTTTCGCTAATTTAAACTTTGATCTGAATCATCGTTAAGGTTCGAATAAATACGATCCTGCCGATAGCTCGGACATTTTCGCGCGAATTTTCCTCGAGTCGAAAGCGACGCGTAGCCGGAATATTACGCGATGGGGGAGATACGCGGGTTTGACTGGTATGATCTGTCAATCAATCGCGGAGGAATCGTGAAAAAAAAGTGAAAAGTGCATGCGACGAGACAGCCATGTTGCGATTTTTCCGCGCGCAACGGGAGGCATTATTTCCAGCATCGGTTTTGTGCTTTCCGGCCATTGATCCACTCTCCAGCTATACATTCACCCCCGTCTCGACCGGTGCTATATTCCTCGTTTCCCTAGTTTTCCAATCTGTACGAGAAAGACCTCCAAACTACCTTTTCTCAATCTCGAACCTATACCTATCAATTATTTTATTTTTTTTTTTTTTCTGTACTATTTGTTCTGCTTAATTTATTATTCTTGTACCATATTTTCGAATGCCGCTAGTACCATGTTGTATCTTATATAGACGAAGGTTCTCAAAATTATTTCTGTTAAATTTTGTCTCAAAGGGTTAATCCCGTTTAGTAATGAATAAATAAAAACAGAAAGTGTTAAATGCTGTCGTAATTTATAGTGTATATGTAGATAATCTGACTTCTCCATCCTTCTGTAAATATCATAAATCAATCCTCAGGAGTAAACAATTCTAAAGTTCTTCAGTAATTAATGATTCACCCTTATTAGTCATTCTCGAATTTCGATCTTGTTACTCATCCTTTACTGACCACTGAAATCTAAATAACCCCTATCTTCCTTATTTTCCAATCTTATAATATGCACCACTTTTTCCTCCTATTGCCAAGGAATATTTGAAAGCGTCTTGTTAGGACGAGTATCTACACACATCAGGCGAACATACTGTGTCTTTCTGTATATTTGAATCTCTGCTCAAAGTTGTGAACTTTATTGAATTGTAGGGTAGCCCTTAAGTAGGCACCGTTTATGGCAGGGTCACTTGGAGTTTGGGTTGACTGCAGACGTCGCAGGGTGACACGATACAGGCCCTTATGTATGTTTTTTTTTTCGATATACTATTGTTAGTTTTAAGGGTAGAAAATGGGAGAGAGAGAATGAAGACGAGAGTGGCTGAGATGAGAAAACAAATAGAACAGTTTGGGGAGTCGTAGAAGAAACAGTGTAGATTTTCTTAGAACAGCGTAAAATACTTCTGGTTAGTTTAGTTGTCTTTCTTCTTATTAACACTAGAATTACCAAAGGGGTCCAGTTTCTAATTTTAAATTATAAATTTTATCGAGGTATGTTTGTTGAAATGAATGTTGGCTGTTAACGAGCTAAAGAATGAATGTACATATAAAATTATGTTTCATTTTTTATCTATTTAGTAATCTACATTATTTTCAATTTAGAAATAATTGTGCATCAAACGTGGTGGCCTTACGTATACTTCATATTTCGATTTTAAAACCTGACGTATTTCTTCAGAACTGAGACAATCGTGTCAACAATTTATTAAATACGCGTCCGCAGAACACTTGTAAAAATTTGTAATTACAGTAAATTAGGAAAAGCTATTTTGATATCTCATTATTTATATTGCAAATTTATAGAAAATATAATTGATTTTTGTATACTTGTTTAACATACGAGTACACAGGGAATAATATTTAATTTTATTAGATATACGTAAATATATGACCGCCACTGTGGATATTTCGCTCTTATGCTGTTTGATCCTGTAACCTTCCAATCCCCATAGAATATAAGAAACTAGAACACCAACGGAATTCATCAAAAGCTAACATATCTGACCTAATAACTACTAACAGAAAATGCTTGAATTATTATAGATTCTGCGTACAGATTTGAAAGGATCATTGTTCCCAACGTTATTGACCCTTTATTCCCCTATTTCTTATCAGCCTCTATCTTATTCTTTGAGAAACCATTTGAGAAACACAGTGAAACTTGCAGAAGCGGAAATGGGCCATTAGTCATGTGACGAGTATTCAAGACGACGGATTCTCGTCGCTCGAATGGAAATCCGAGCGAATGGGTGTGCATCGAGCTCGGTTACCCCTTGTGGTATCTCCGCCGCCCCTTCTTTCGCCGAGGAACAGCTCGTCGCTCGGTCGCGTACGACGGCTGCACGTTTACGATAGTATTTACGTTACTGGAGCGCGGCCAGGGTGGGGTTATGATAAATTTCCCGTGTACAAACTAATTTCAGGAAGCATAAACCCTTCCCGCGCCTGGAAGCCACTCCGCGACAGGCTTCTCCGCCCCTTCCGCGAACCGTGCAACCCCCGACGAAACGGTGCCCCCGACTGTGAATTCCACCGCGAGTTAATTTTATACCGTCGACTATTTTTAGATATTCCTTTGGTTGATGTCTGTTTAAAAAATAAACCCAACCCTTTTTGTCTTCACCCCTTTTCCCCACGTACCCTCGCACCCTACGTTGTTCCGGTTACTTTTCTTCATTCAAACGGATCAGACACGGAATTGAACCGTTGTATGCGAACGGAAAACGCGTCTCCAGGCTGGCGAGGGGATCTACACCCGGCTACAGAAGGAACGAGGAGTCGTTTTAAGATGGCAACCGGCTCAATTGCGCGAATTAACCTCTAACGAGAAATCTCGACCCCAGCGTAGAGCAGTGGAACAGCGTGGACCACGAGGAACATCCTTACCAGCTATTTTCTTAAGCGACTCCTCCTCTCGCCGAAGGGAAGAAACGTTTAACGCCGGAAAAGAATTAGCCCCGAGATTTCGAGGTGACCGAATTACTTAATTGCTGCAATTAACGGCAGTTCCTTTTTGCACGGTTTACATAAGTCACGTAAGTAGATTGCGAAAAAAGGGATCGGTAGATTTCAATTTGTCACGCGATATCTCGGTTTCTTCGAAAATCACCGGGCTCCTTATCACTGACAGCTTGCAATTCATGGCGGGGAAATACACGATCTGCCACGTCGCTGAATCTAATACAACCGATGACATAATACTGCAAAAGCCGTCGATAAGCAATGATACACGCTTGCCACGTCAAGCGAGATTAAAAAATACCAAACGATCGATTCCACTCCCTCGTCGGTGTCGTCTTACTCGGAGTACGCGATATCCAAAACAGACTCGAAATTGCTGCACGGTGTTACACTGCGAAGCACTATCACAATGGAGCTGAATTATTACAACAGATTCTACTAGTTGGCCATTTTATTTTCAACGATATTATCTTCACCGTATTCATCTCTTTCACAATTTCAACGTGTTCGTCCAAAAAATGTTCCCGTGCTTTTAATTATTACTGTCAAACGGAAAAAGAAAGTAAGGAAGGAAAGAATTTCAATTAACCGTCAGGAATTTCCATTTTCCGGGATAGCCGAACCGATTTCGCTAGCACGATCGATCCCCGGTACACGCAATAATGTTTTACAACATCGCGGCCAGAGGCTCGGATCGCTCGAGTTAAACTGAGAGATAATTGTCTGCTATCAGCTGACCCTTGTCGTTCATCCACTCCCCTTCCTACGTTCGTTGCGCCTCCACCTCGTCCCTCCTCCTCGCCGAATCTCTTTTCTCTCGGTCGGTTTCGTTGCAACGAAGCCTCGTCAAGTTAAACTCATGGTTTGCCAGTAGACCGGCTGACAAAAGGCGTTTTGTCAACGAGACGAGCCGAGAGAAACAGAGACGATGCGCGCAAAGGTATGTGTGTACGCGTTTGTGCGGGTTAATCGCGATGCGTGCAACTCGCCAGATACGCGTGCTAATACCGCGTTAATAAGGATCATTATGTTGCCGATAATCTCGATCGCGTACAATACGTTGGACGTTAATCGAGTCGACGCCGCGGAAAGCCGCGTCTGGATTCATTCAATTTTCACTTTTGATACGCATTCGTTCATGGACGCTTTCGAACCGCAGCTAATTGGCTGAAAATAAACCGAGTCCCGTTCGCTAGAACAGAATTCTTTCCTTCTGTCGATTTAATCAACGTTTCGAGCTCTCTAATTAGCATTCGTCGTTGACACGTATCGAGAGGAAATGTCAAAATATTGGTAGAAAATCCGGTGACGATGACCGAAAGCTAATTGCACGGACAACCAGATGTTGGTCCGTTTTATAAGATGGACCCCAGAGTAGCTCTGAAGGATTCGGGGTTTTTCGGAGCAAGAGGACGTTTCCTCGCGAGGAAAGTCAGTCCTGCTTGGCTCGTTTTGAGAGGAGCGCGAAATGTACGCAGGAGATTATACAAACGGAGTTGTATTTGTGGGGGTTATAAGCGGAGTATGGCGCCCAGGCGCCTTGGGCCTCTTTCCCGTGACGGCCGCAAGGTGTCGCGCGTGTAGCTCCATCCTTTCTCGCAAGTGCTCCATCGAATTAGAACCATTACAAATTTTCAGCATTTTTCACGTTTTCCGTAAAATTAAAAGGCCTGTCCAAATTGTAATGATATAATTCATTAGCTACTAATATAATACACTACTACTGTACATAACATTATTAATACAAGGTTAATACCTTGTATTTTCACCTTTTTGATGATAGATTTATCATATGCTTTTTATATCTTCGTTATTTTCCCAAATATCTGTCATTTTTGTTTTCAACTCGAATAATGTGGTGCTTGGAGAGTTTTAAACAAGTCTTTCGAGTCTTACATCGCCCACATAATTTTAGTTTCATCACAATAGTAACAAAGCGATATATTTAGTAATAATTTGAATGACCTGAGACAATTTTCCATATATGACATACTGTTATAGCCATAAAAGTGAAATTTTCGTACGTGGTCCTAATTCGATGACCAGGGACTGTACATAAAAGATCTGAGAATATAGAACCCAGGCGTCTGGGGCAGGAACCGTTCACTACCCCCGATAAAACTAGCTGAATAGCTAACCCCCCACACTGTAAATACCCCTATCTTAGAATATAATCCCCCTCTGTACAGATTCCCCCCCACTAGTATTAAGTTAGGCTAAGCTACTTTAAGTTTATTTCTAAGAAATCACCAAAGACTGATCCATGGGGTTTTTAAAATACAAATTATGTACAGATGTTTTTTCCCCCCATGCCACTTACGAACTCCTAGGTATAAAACGTTGTGTATATCGTTATCAACTGCGTATATTTTATTAAAATCCATATTGTTGTTCGGTTTAATGTCTGACCAGGCTGTGGCGATCGAATAACAGGCAAGTCGGCTATATCAAACACTAGAATATATTGGATCTTTTTCTCTGTTAGTTTTTGTACTCAAATAGGCTAACAACCAACAACGTATTACTTTACAACAAAAACAATAAAACGATTTAAAAAAAAGGGGGGGACCGTCCACGTCAACCCCACCATAATTTTTCCGCCGACATCCTACATATTTAAATCCCGATTTTCACTATTCTTACAATATCTTACGCGTCCGACAAAAATTCGACTCTTTTTCAGTAGCTTTCTAACGACGTTGTTCCACTGCTAACTAGTCCTCGCGATTCGACGTCTTTTAGCTCCGGTTAATTCCACCCGCGTTCCAAGCTACTTCTTACCGGCAATCTTTTGGTAGAAATCACTTGAGAGGTCGAGATTTCAAGGGGGTGAAAAAGGATCGAGGATCGAGAGAGAGAGAGAGTTTGTGCTTTAGCAGCGGTCATAAATTTCACGGTAGCGCGGCGCAATCGTTTCCTCTTTTCTTTGGTTCGCGAATCGTGGCCGATCGACCGGTGCTTTTTCGCCTGGAGAACCGGCAGAAGTCCGGATAAAAAGCGTTCCCGATGTAAAGACTTCTAAGTAAGTATCTATCTTCCAGCACACGTACACGCGCATTCTACCGTAAGCTTTTCTAGAAAGCAGCCGGAAAGAACTGTAACCCCCCGTTGATTCGTTGAAATATATTGGAAAATCTGGCGTCGAAAGATGCCGAGGTAAAAAAAGGCTGGTTACTCGAGGATGATAAAATTTCATTTATCACCGTAGCGAAACGATATCTATTTTCTGTTTGATAATTGACTCGAAGTGGAGGGAAGAGCTTTCTCTTTGTCGAACCAGGAGAGTAATTATTAAGGAGATTCCTCTTGCAATAACCTTTGTCGCTGTTCGATTTCGTACGTCGCGTCCGCGTTCGCGATCGCTGGAAAACGTTAATGGATTGTTTCTCTTCAATTATGTCCCCGGTTTACGTTCGCGATGCTGGCGGAGGCGTGCTTAAAGAGGCGGATAATTTAAAAGCCCGGCAACGAAGGAAGGAGAAAGCGGAACGGAGTTACATCGCGAAGAAAATTAAGTTGATGGAAAGTATGCTTTGGGATTGCTGAAAGCGACGTACACTCGAAAAATTAAAATAATTCCGCGAGCTTCTGGTGCGCACGAAAATGTATTACATTTAAAAATCAATTCTGCAGTCAAGTCGAAGGGTGAATATCGGGAACGAAATATTTCCTCGCGACAGGAAAACAAGCAACAAATTATTTATCAAACGAAACGCGGAAGGGTTGTAGCAGAGAGAGAGAGAGAGAGAGAAAGGGAAGGATATCATTAGCGTTTCACGGGTTTCAGTTCGTTTAAAGGAAATGGTAACGACGCGCTGGAAGGGACGTTCGATCCGTCAATTAATTCCCGGCTGCAGGTACATCGCCGGCTAAATTGCCGTAGTCTCTCGCGGCGTCGTTTTTCGCGCTTCCATCCGCCAGCACACCCCTAGGCGCACCATCGCCGAATATCGCGCGCGCCTTTTTTTCGCCGGATTTCGCTGGAGGATATCGACAGGAAACGACGAACAGGAAACGGAGCGAGCGAAACGAGAAAGAAAAGGCTGCGAACGGGTGGGAGGTGGTTTTACGGGATAGGCAAAGAGTGCAGCACGACGGTTGCGGGGGTGGTGGCGTTGGGATGAGAAGGTGGGGTAAGGGGATGGAAAATGAGCAGAGAAAAGGGTCGACGTCGAGGTGTTGGTGTTGGACGCGACGAAAGAGAGCGAGAGAACGAGAGCTCGTCTCTTCGACTCCGGCGTGCTGCTGTGTCGGGGGTGGTTCGTATTGTCTCACCGATTATTTATGGCGAATTTTAAGCCCCTAAGTGTGGCTGCTGTAATAATTAACAAAAGGCATTATGCCACGTAGAACGAACCGAGTTCCCTTCTCCTACTACCGCTGAACAGCCCTATTTATATACACGGTGGCGCACGTAAAGGTCGCTGCTTCTCGTTCCAGGGGTTCGTTCGTTCGCCAACAGAGATAACACCTGGGACCCCGCCACTCGATTGCCCAGGGCTCATTTACTAATGAGTACGTCCTTTAATATACACGGTATAACGTGCACACGACCGAGAGAGAGAGGCAACGAAACGATGCCACTTTTCTTTTTCGTTTCCAACTGTCGCGTCCGTGAGCGTACGCGACACACCATGTAACAGAGTGCTTGGCAGAGTCGAACGAGTGCCAGACTCTCGTTTTCTCCTATAGGGGTGGTGCGTTGTTGGCTGGCTGCTCGACGAGAAACAAGAAGCATCCAGCGCGCGCGTCTCCGGCTTCTTCTCCTTTGGCCCGTGATTCGTCACGAAAGAAGAACGTAAGCCGGATGACTCGGTACGCGGCCAACGGACTGCCTATTCATCGGATGCCACTCGAGAGCAAAGACCCTTTTTTCTTTTTCCTTCTCTTTCGTTGTAAGCTCGCTTGACAGCGAACAGACACGGACAAGACGGGGAGCTCTGTTACGAGATCGTTGCAGTACGAAATTCTTTGTACACGCGCTTCGAATTTCTTTCCTCCTCTTGTGAACTGAAAATTTGACCAATTTTTCTCTCTTCTTCGAATCGAATTATAGAATGTGGAACATCGTACCGTTACGACGGTAACGAGATTAACGAATGCATCGTCGCGAGTAATCTGTCAAATTGATTTTAATCGCAGGAACAAGTAACCCTATCTTCGCTTCGATTAAAAGAAGACGCGTTTCTTTCCCGTTGTTCGTACCTTATTCCCTTCTGCGTATCGCGGGTTACAGGTCGCCATCAACAGCCGCAGACGTGTAGAGAGTTAATGGTTGAAATTTAGAGCAGTTTAAGTGGCATATGGTGGCATTTTAATTGACAGTCTGGTTAAGTCATCGCGGCTGGTATCGTCGTAACACATGGACACGGACGGATGGACGAACAGGGCCGAAGCAGAGATACAGAGCGATGGGTTAAACACCACGTGGGGAACATTTTATGGGAAGCGGAGCATAGCAGGGGCGTGTGTGCGCGTTCAACGATACGATACGCGCGCCACACGACTGCCTCCTCTTCTTCTCTTTTCTTTCCCTGTCCCGCGCGCTCGTTCGTCTCGTTCAAAGTTCACCATTCGATTTTCGGAAGATTGCTTTTTTAATGTATGCATTAAAAAATGCTCTGCCGCGTCACGAGGTTACCTCGATTTTTATCTTCGAAAACTTATTATTTTTCGATCAGTCCCCCTCCGCCGCTCCGCGATCTATTTTCGTAGCTAAAAAGTTTTAGCTAAAGCGAGAGACGGAGAAACTCGGGACGACTTACTAATTAATTAAACGGTTCGATTAATGAACTTGATGAAACGGTTACGTTACCTTGCTCGCAGGCTAGTGTCCCTATCTGTCTGGAATCAGCAATCAACTGAGGAATCTGGATGATCCGTCTACGAGAAGGCTCTTCACTTTTCAATTTGGTCAATTACGGAGGCGAAGCCGGCTTATCTCACGGGGCACTTGTATCGGTTTATCTTGTTTAGCTCACCACAAACTCCTCCAATTAGAGGCTACGAATTCCCCTTGTTACACGATGCGATCTGAACTGTTGCGCGGACCTACCAGCACTGAATCGAATCACCGACTAAAGTCCCCCCGCTCTTGACGCAAACGACACCGAACAGAGCCGAGATCCTCCGAAACTTATCGAGCTGTATCGCGGAGACATCCGAGCGTGACGTTCGCTCCGTGACGTTTCACGACGCGCGAATATACATTCAATTTTCCGTCCTCTCGAGTGGCGTCGCTCGTTTTTTACCGACGACTCTGTACCACGCACCTTCCCTTTTTCCACGGTAAATCTA
Source organism: Osmia bicornis bicornis (assembly GCF_907164935.1). Taxonomy (NCBI): domain Eukaryota; kingdom Metazoa; phylum Arthropoda; class Insecta; order Hymenoptera; family Megachilidae; genus Osmia; species Osmia bicornis. The sequence goes on from NC_060229.1 coordinate 6,223,632, forward strand.
CGATAAGGAGAACGATGAAAAATTGATCTCCAGCCACGGGACACACATCGGCTTTCAATTTCGTACTTTGAATTGTCGCGGGAAGAATTTCAATTTAAGTGAAATTCTTACAATATCGAGGTCCGAATATTCCTTTCTGTCCTATGTAGGGTAAACTTGCTTAATTCGTACCATTTTACAAGAAACTTGAATAGAACTGAGAAATGTATGGAAAAGTATGAAATTGAAATAGTTAAATCTTTATTTATAGAAGAAATAGTTAAATTAATCAAACATATGGAAAATATTGTAGTGGTATCACTATCTACGAATCCGATTAGGAATAGCTAAAAATAAACAAATACTTTCAAATAAATTTAGTGTCATTCAAAATGATTATCTCAATACCTAATTAATTAATTAATAATTAGCCGTTCAATGATTGGAATAATAATAACAATTATAATTAAATGCAAAATACTGTCAAAAAGGCATTAATTGTCTTGGTTTTCGACGTTTGTCCCACTCTGCCGAAATAATACCGAAAATTTACTTTATTATAACAAAATAAATAATATATAAAGAAGTTAGAATTTCTTGATCGTACTCTCGTTGCAATCGTCACAGGTGTATTGTTCGTAGCTTGCAGTACCAATTTTCTTCCTGTGTTTTTTCTCGAAACGTTGAACAAATCTACTTTGTTCAATAAAATTATGCTAGTTCAATTATTTGCCGATAGATACTTTCATATGTATCATAAATCAGAATTTAGGCAAATTTACCCTACTATTCGATTTTCGTAATTTTTAATACAGACTCTCGTGAGAATGGACACCGAACGCGTCACAAAACCGCTGCGTGTCACGCGGCAACTAATTACCGATCTGACGAACGCCCACGGAGGGGATAATAAATTTGGTGCTCCTCTTTTATTCGCAGAGACACGACGCAGCTGGTCAGCTCTGATCGTTCCAATCGCGCGATCGGGAATTATTAATTTCGATCACGCATCCGCCGGGCGACCTAAAGTCGAGGTTCGATCATTGTCACGCGAGAACCTCGTACAGCCTTCTCGTTTACACGAATCAAGAGGGTAATTTTACCTTAACGAAGTCGAATAATCGCGATTGCTGTTACGAGACGATCTATCGAGGAGACAGAGGAACAGCCTCGAAATTCCATCGTAAAATCATGGCCCGGCTGACGGAGTAAATCATTAGTGAGTCACAACGAGTTAGACGGCGAGGGAGCCCGGTTGCGTGGCACGCTGGTCGATTCGTGAACGCTCGTGGTAACTTGGAAGCCGGTAGGGTCAAACGGGGTCGTCGAGCAAGAAGAGCTCGTAGCAAATTCATTAGTCACCAGAGGAACCAGCTTATTCGTCGAACCACCGGTAGCGCAGACACACAGAATCCGAAAAGGGAGCTCGTTTGGTTAGGATTACGCTCGTTGCTCGAGATTCTCTTCGAGATCTCGGCCTTTCTTCTTATCGATCATTGAACAAGCCCGGAATGTATCGGTCGTGAAAAAGAATCCCCCTGCAGGAACGAAGGAGCTTCTTTTCGAAACGCGACAAAAACCATCCCTCGCCAGTGTCGGCTGGCGGGAAGTTGCTTTCCCGGAAATTCCACGGAAAGATGAAAGGAAAACAGGGTGCTCCAGAAACCTGGTTCCGTTGAAAAATACTTTGGCTAACAACCTAACCAGCCGCGACGCAACGGAATTATCATTAACACGAGGCGGAGCTCGTTCGCAGGGATTATCAGCTTTTAGCCGTGTTTAAGAGGGAGGACGACAGCGGTAATAGCGGCGTCTAATTACGAGAGATGGGAATTTTCGCGAGCTACCGCGTCGAAACAAGAACACGGTGCATCGAGGCGTGACGCGCACAACAAGGGGTCAGAGATCGGAAAGAGAGGAAACGCATAGGTGGAGAGTAGCTGCTGTTGCTGCTGTTTGCCTCCACCGTGGCGCATATGGAACTTACGACCCCCTGAATGCTTGTGCCAGCCTCTCAGAGAGACAGAGAAAGAGAAAGGAGAGTCGCGCGGAAAGCTCGGCTCGGCTCGGCCTTTTGTGAAAGAGGGTCTCTTTTGTCGTCGCGACAAAGCCCGAAGAATATCCATCCTTCAAATGTGGAACAGCTGCCATCGAATGGCCCCGGCCGCCTTTTTTAGACTGCCGTGCACACACCGCGTGTGTACGACCTATGCACCGATGCAATGTGTGTACAGGGCTTTAAGGGACATAGACAGGACGGCTGAGAAAAGTGGATAACAGCGAACGAAACGATAGAGTGGCAGGAAGAGAAAAGGAATCGGGGGGGGGGGCAGGGGTGAACGCGGTGTTTCCAAGTGGCCAAATTCGAAGCTGTCGATCTCCATCTTTTGGAGATGGAGTTGGCCCTCCACGACCTGCAGGAACATAAGGCTTTTCGCATTTTGGCCTCCCTGTTACGAGCTCGTTGGACGAAAAACAGAATAAGGAACGCGGCGAGATGAAAATGCGCTTTCGATGCGGAACCGCATCTCACCCGGAACCACGCTCGAAATTTCACGGGGACGAGAATAGAAAGTTATGTTACAAGACGGTGATTTATAGGAGCGCGAGTTCTCCTTGATTCAGGGAAAATGCGGTTGGCACGAGCCGCGTCTAATCCGAGAACATCGTTAAGAAGCTTCGAAGAGCGCGGGTATTCGAAGGACGCGCGCGAACAGAACGAGATCGGATTCTCTATGATTTCGATCGGCCAAACGCGTTTGTAACGAACCTCCGCGAATTCCTGGCCCAGTATCGACGGTGATACTGTGATGGGGGTGATTCTACGTGAGAAAATGGGTCGAAAATATGGAATATATCTTTTCGTTTGAGGCTTTGGATTTTCTCCGAGTACTCATACATCAGTGGTTCTAAACCTTTTCAAAATTACGGAACATGTATAATTTTACAAATTTTACATAAAATAAAACAGTATATATGTTACCGTTAAACCAATTCCGGTATTTCATGAAATAACTAATTATTCCATAAAATACCGATATACGATAATTAAATTATAGAATAATTTTGTTATTTCATTCTTTAACTAGTTATTATATGTATTACCTAGTTATTCTGTAAAATAACGTATGAAGATTATAACTTAAGGAATTAGATAAGTTTCAGTAGTTAGTGATTAATAAAAAACAAACAAATAAATTGTCAAAAAATAGTTCATTGCACACTTGAAATAGAGCGCAGTTGACATTCTAATCAAATAACAAAATTATTCTATAGTTTAATTATCGTAGATCGGTATTTTATGAAATAATTAATTATTTCATGGAATACCAGGTTATATGCTTTAATGGTAATGTATATATTTTTTATATTGCATAATAAATAAAAATCGTATACGTAAAAAATTACATATCAGTCAATAGCAAAAAGAAGATCAAAAAATTGTCAAAATTTTTTTAACGGAACACTTTTCCTAAGTTCACAGAGCACCAATTAAGAACCACTGACATACACTTTTGAGAAGCACAGTTGTGCATACAGTACAACAATTTCTGCGTTAATAAAGTAAATCTTAAAAATTACAAGTCTCATTATTACTTACAATCCTGCGACATACAATTTGTATCAAAATTCGTTCAATCACGACATTATCAAGATTTAAAATTGATTTTCTTAAAAACGAAGCTTCAAATGAAAAAAATTTGACTCGTGTAAAATCATCCCCTCTACGGTTATACCATCAACACTGGGACACCCTGTATAATAACCATGAGACGTATACGAAGCTGGCTCGCGAATATAAGAGCCACGGTACAGCAACGAAATTTCGTTGTAAAGCGATAAGATTTCGCAAAAGTTAGCCCGAGTTGCTCGAGTAATTAAAACGAGCTTTCGCTTAACTTTGCTGCGAAACGCAATTACAGGGAAAGGGCGGGAGCGCGGCAGCGGTTTAGTTAGCAGAAGGTGCGAAAACGAGAAGGGGCATATTATATGCTGGAATATGAGAGACCTAATCACGCGTCGGTATATTTCGATAGCTATTCCTTGAAATTTGTCGCCAGTAACACCGACTCGATAGCAGGCAGTGAATCGGTCTTAAGACTGAAAAAGAATCATCCAACAATGTGTCCTTAACGAACCGCTGCGAATAAGAGCGTTCGAATAGCGCGCGTAGCGTGGTGCTGCAGCTGGAAGGGGTGCATCGTTGAAATAGCGATTAGTCCCGTGATTTCGGTGGCCAGGTTAGCTGCAGTTCGCAACAAAGTTGGAGGAAAAGAGGAGGGAGGAAGACGCCGGGCTCAGGGGTTTGGGGTTGCGGGTAGACGTAGGAATGTGAACGGGCGGCAGGGAAGTTCCGAAACGCCGGATGGAAATGCCTCGGTCGGATTAGCCCCTGCTGGACGATTGTTCCCGGTATCGGCCGTCTAATGTGGACTGCACTCGTGCCACGAGGGGGATTTCCTGTCTGCCTGCACGTTCCTCCATGCCGCTACCTACGTATACAGTGTGTCTCTAAGAAACGTGCAAGAATAACAATAATCATTGATAATACCTTGAAATAGCAACATATATCATACTATTACCACGATAATAGTGCTACTCGAGATTCTCCATCTTTTATTCCAACGACCCCAATAGCAGTGATCTCATTCAGAAACGGACCGTATATAATTCCTAGGATGGTCCCATCGGGATCAGACGACGATACGGCCCTGCCGCACGTCCGAGAACGTGACCGTACAATTAAGCGGTCGACTCGAATGGAATTAAGTTCGGAAAGTAGGATGCTGATGTTTAATGGGGACCGATGCGACCCGACCACGACCACGGCACTTTATATGCTCTCTTTCGCCGATGCCCTCCTTTTTCCCTTTTGCCAACCCGCCCCCATCTCTCTCACCGCGCCACCCTCCCCTTATATTCCTCTTTGTTTCTTGATTTATGAAACGACGCCTGGGTGCATCGCGACCCGGGCTTTGTGTTACCTCTGCCGTCACCTTCACCCCCGCGCGGCACCGCGTAATTTTTCCGCACTCTGTGAACTGCTTTTAAGAGGAGTGGTTTCCTGAAGATAGGAGGCCGAGGTGTTTCCACGGAATTTCGTTCGTCGATAAAAAGAGGACCGACGTATTTTGGAGAACGTATGCGTCACAGACGAGGAATAACGCGTGGCAGTTGTCGGAGGAAATGACAAATTAACCGCAACAATTCTATGAGTTTCGTTCTTCGTCCTCCGCTTGAAAACAATGGCTCGTTATCCGCGTTAAACGAGTTCATTTTCCATCAGAAGTACAATTTACGTATTTCTTCTTTCAAATGAAATTATTCAACCAACTCGACCTCCGACTATCGCCTCGCGTCGTCTTATTCCGCGTCTTAGCAAAGATCAGCTCTGCGTCTATTTAGCTCGAAGCGACTTGGAAAGATTTCCCTCGTGAATGCCGCTCTCGCTGTTTCTGTTTCCACTTCGTCAACCTTCTCGCACAACCGCGCCATTATTATCTCATCATCCGGGCAAAGAAAAATTTCGAGAAACCGGACCAGATATGGGAGAAAATCACTCGACTCGACCTTCCGCGACGGCACAGTTTCTTCGAACCCTCGACGAGGAGGTACTTGGTTAAATAATCACGAGTCAAGTATTACAGTGAAGAAATTTAAGCCTCGGAACAAGCTCCTTAATTTCTCGTCTCACTAATTAAAATCATCGATCCCGATGTGCCGGAGCAATCACAATTAATTTCATCGTAATCGGTTCGCGGTTCCTGCCCAATCAAATTATAGGAAGAGAAAGGGAGAGAGGGAACGTTTTATTATTTTTTCGTAGGTCGAGTGTCTTTCTCTGCGGCGCATTTTATCGCCGTTCGCCACCTATATATCGCGGTTTATTATATCAGCTTCGGAGGTGGCAGCTTTACGACAACTTAGCCCGCAGCTGATCCACGAATTTCCAGCAGGCTGTTCGCAAACTCGGCATTAGTCTGGCATAAACGGGGCCCTCTCCATTATTATTCTATCGCGGGCATAAATGCCGGTCTCTCCACGAACGGCTGCTGGTTTTTCCCTTCGAATGTGCCCGTCCAGGACACATTGTTGTATAAAGCTTTTTCCAAGGCACCGAAACGGCTTCGCGACAATGCGACATCTTTGAATGGGCCCTGAATGGGCGCAGCGACGAACGCGCGACCGGTAATGGGCGAACTTTTTAATCGGGCAGTCGAATGGGAGGGAAAGAGAGAGAGAGGAGAGTTTTTTCCAGCTTTCAATAAATCATAGACGCACGTACGACTGTATTAAGGGTGGCGGTCTCGTGAACGAAAGGGGGAGGTGGAAAGAAGGGGATGAGGAGGGGAGGCTAGACGAAATCCCCTGGAGGCAAGAGCCGGTTAAAATATCGACAAATTTCCGATGACTTCATCCCTCCAGCCATCCGTTCCTCCCTCTGCCCGGCTTCGCAGACTGCTCGAAAGAAATATCTCGCGGACTCGACGCGAGCATATTTCTCATTTTTCAAAAGCGGCCGCCTATTGACGGAGATTCACGGCGGAGATAATTTCACTGGCGTCGAGGATTTTGATTTACTGCATCGCGGTTTCGCGCCCTCCCCCTTTGCGCGATACCTCTGCCATTTCAGATTTATTCGCTCTCTAATGTCGAAGCTAACCCTTTCCGATCGTGACGAGCAGAATTTTCTATATACACTCCGCGCGGACCAAAGAAGATTGATTTAATTCCATTAACCCTTCCCGATCGATACCCTCGTACCAGTAAGGTTATACCAGCAAGATTGAAATTTCTAAACATCGAAAGATGAAATCGTAGATAGGGGGTTAACATTACGGAGATTGTACCGCGGAGAATAGTCGAGACGATCAACCGCGAGATTAAGTTTCCCAGGTGTGGTAATGAAATATTTCAATGGAAATTCGTAGCTTCTCCGGTGTAAACGCGAGCGCAACATTGTTGAGCGCGAATCGTGTGGGCGGGAAGGAGAACATGCGGAAGCACCGAATTAGGAAGGTTAGGTAGTCGCTTTGCGGCTGAATGTTTGGCATTCTAATGAGGAAGGCGGCGTTTACACGCCTTATGCTTCGTTCACGCGACATGCATGCCACGCGAAAGCGATTGTTATCGCGAGTGTTGCGTGTGGGCGACACGCGTCAACCTTCAACCACCACCTGAATCGCCTCGCCGAGTTTCCGATTGCTAATTCGCCCGCCAATAATCCCCGGAATCACCGCCGCTTTAGCCCGTGTTTCGCGGTAAATTACCAGGTTGTTGCACCTTCCCCAAGTGTGCTCCTGGTACATAAGCGTGGAGAAAAAGGTGTTTCCGTCTCGGGGTCGTCTGTCAGATTCGTCCAGTGGGACTGACAACAGACGATCCTTCGGGGCAAGGCCCCCCTGTGTCTCCCTTGTGGTCCCCCTGCCCCAGATACGCATCATACCCGAAATTCGGAACTTCTATTATATTTGGACTGCATGCCGGGCGACCGCTAGCGAGAACAGCGTCACCGATCATCTCGCCGCCACCTAGCGGTCCCGGCCCGAACTAAAGGTGTCCGGGGAGACGAAACCCTCTCCCCTCCACTAAACGCCTACACGTGCGATACAAGCTTTTAGAAACACTTGACGAGAATTTGGATTTTGCTCCAACACGCTCGTAGAATTTATCTATGTATATTTTACATTCGCGTAATTTTCGACATCAAAAACGGTAGACGTTTAACGAAGGATAATTAATAAAGAGCCGAGGGGATTAATGGGAAATCCGTGGGGTGGTAGTGTCCTCTCGCAAAGAGCGGAATTACTGTCTCGATTTGGTCGCATGATTAACCTCCGAGAGGGTCACGATAACAAGCGGAGAAACCTCGAAGAGATCTCCGTTCCTCTGGCCCGCTCGATTACGTCGCACGGCGATATTTCACGTCACTTCCGGTTCTACAGACCCACCAGCACAAGCACCGCAACGGTGAGAGGTTATGGGACTTTATTCGTAGCCAGAGAGAAAGAGAAGGCTAGGGGACGAAGACGGAAACAAAGAGCCTTGGCTGGAGAATTAATTTCAATTGGATTACCGTGAATATTGTCAGCGCTCGCGTCGAGGCGTCGCATTCCGCTCGAAGGCGAAGTCACCACTCTTTCATCTTATAACGAACTGCCGGCGAATGAGCAATTATCGTTAAATGCGAGGTAATGCTCTTAGAAGGCATTCGCTTCCATTTTTTTTCTTTCTTTTTTTTTCACCACCGATTCTTCCTCTTCTCAATTTCACCATCGCGAAGGGTGAACGACACGATAAAATTTTTCATTTTGGCGAACAAATTCGAGTAATTTACAGTGTGACCTGGATTTCAGAGCGCGATGGACGTTTCGAAAAAAGGTGACGACACGTGAAATGAAAATGGAAGCAGGCTGACGTTCGGATAGCGTTCGATCTCCTTCTGTTCTCCTAACGAAAGGAACACCGAGCAATGATTTTCTCTTGTTGATCAAACACAATGTAGAGCAACGTCCATCGGGCGGAGCGGTGGTTCCAATGTCCGATAGTCCCCGAAGGCACGACAATGAGGATGAATGCAACTTTTTCTCGTCTTTGCTCGTTTCAAAGGTAAAGGGCAAAAGTGACGCGCTCCTCGATGCATAGAAAAGAAAAAAGAAAAGGGAATGAAAGAGGGGCTAGAAGGCCGATACAAGGCTTATTGTTGCTACGACTGGGAGCCTATTGTACAAGAGTTTCGCCAAAGTTCGCCAATTTGCGTTTTCTTCTCGAATGCGACAAAGACACGCTCGAAGGACGCCACCACCATCACCACCACCACCACATAATATTTCCACGCTTTTCCCCTCCCCCTTCTGTATCTTTTACAATACTTCCTTCTCATTCCCGTTTCTTTCTTCCCCTCGACGCACACTTTCTCCGTTCCTCTATTCTTCGTCCTCCTCTTTTCAACGCGAAGCTGGTCGGAGGATCCTTTATGCGGATCCGTCGTCCCGTAAGGGGCGTTAAAAGGAAACTAAAGACGCTGGGCGATCGTAATAATCATCGCGCGTAATGACGATGATAAAGTGGGACGATAATGGGCAAGAGTAGGAGAAAGAATAAATGTATCGCGGTAGGGAAATTTCAACGATTCGCCATTTTTAATTAACGCAGAAGAATCTCTCTTGTTCGAACGTTCCATTATCCGTACGCGGTATGTGTGTATAGAATTCGGTATAAAACGGAGCGATGCTAACTATGTGCCAGCTAAACATGAAATAATTAAGGAATTTTAGAGTAATACGAGTGCAAGGGTATGCGGTACGCGTTTAGAATTCCGATGATAACGCGGGCTCAACGTTTCAAACGTTTAAGACATTTTGAAAGCACTCTTTCGTTTTCCATTTTCCAGATTCGTCTTCGTCACATTCCTGTCGTCTCGCGGAACTCGAGAATCCACCGGTATGGCTGGTGTCTGATCGTTTTAGCCGTACCGTTGGCAAACGAGACGGTGATGCCGGCGGCTGAACGACGCAACGTTGATGGAATCTGTCGCGAGCGAGTAGAACGCGAGCCGTGAGGAGAAGAAGAGCGTGTGCCAGCATCGGTGCCTAGGCTCTCTGAAAGGCTAAACGGCACGAGGGAGAAAAGGTGGAGAAACAAGTAGGCGAGAAGGTAGCGGCGATACAGGGAGACGGAATTGAAGGGAAGAAGGAAGAGGAAGGAAAAAAGCTGTATGCACGGTGGAAAGAACGGTGGAGTGCTCCTCGAGCCTCCGGCGATCGGAAAGTTTCACGGAAATGCGTCCTCGTGAGAGGATTTTCGACGCCTTGTAGTTCGGTCGCGCCGCAAGAGGCGTCTCGAGGCTTGCCGACCGAAAAAAAGAAGGAAATAGATTGAAAATACGAATTTTCCGATAATCTACTAAAGGAAATCTTTCTCTGTCCACGAGCGAGTTATTTGCTTTGCCAACGCGACCACGGCGCTTTATACGATTTCCAACGACTCGATAAACATCGCGATTCCAATCTCGCGAATAAGCAACTAGTTGCCTCCGCGTCGCGTCGGGACGGAACGCGAGGGAAAAGGTGCGGCAGCGAACAGCCGCGAACGACTCGGTGTCGCTTTAAGATTCATAAAAGAGGAACGAGCCGAAAATCGATCGGTTCGAGTCAATTTCCTGGTAACCTTGTAAACTTTACCTCGCGCGACGACACGCTCGTTCCTTAACAATCCCCTTATCGACTATCGAGAATCTATCCGTGCTTTCGTACTCGGTGGTAGGAAAAAAATTTCATAAATTTCCTATTCACCGTGGGAAAAGCGCGACGAAGGGTGGATGACGCGGTTCCTTGTGGGCAACGAGAGACGCACCGTAAATACCTGAGATCGTTTGAATACATTCAACCTTGGCTCAATCGAATTTCCGTTTCCCGGTGGGAGAGGCGCGATGAAAAGCACAAAAGTCCTCTTCGCCGCTCGTTAAAGTAAATTTTCATACACCGACAACGGGGCTGACGATCCAGGTCAGCCTCCCCTTTTTTATTTCTCCTCCTCGTTTCACGGGATATTTGTTTAAAAGGCCAACGGTGGGGGTGTGACAAAGGATCTTCAAGGAATAAAGAGGGCTGAAACATCTCGAGAGACTGCGAACTCGAAGCTTGCGAACGACAATGCTCCCGCATGCGTGTTTGCAGTCTGCCAGCACTATGTTTCAGAGAGTAAAGCGAGAAAATTTAATGAAACTTACGTGATCCGTCGAGATGGATGGATGTTCTTCTGTCTATTGGACGAGTCGATGAAGAATCAGGGAACCTGATAGTGCTGATTTTTCTCGATTATGATTGCACAGGACTTTTCTGAAACAGAAGAATAATTCGCTTTAACCCCTTGCTCTACAATATCGTGTCATATTCGTGACGCAATTTACAGTTCAAATTTGTTAAATTTGGTTGGTACTTTTGTGGAGGTTATAAGCGGAGCATGGCGCCACAGGCGCCTTGGGCCTCTTTCTCGTGACGGCCGCAAGGTGTCGCGCGTGTAGCTCCAACCTTTCTCGCAAGTACACCATCACGAGCCTTGTCGATATCCAGTATTGCCATGAAATAAGCAAGTGGTCTTTGCTTCGAAATAAAGAACTCGTTATCTCCTCTTCTTTGTTTGAAGTGGCCCGCAAAGTGAGAGGTCTGTTTGCCGCTACATCGGATCACTCATTCGTTTCTACGAGTGACGTATCTTGACGATTTTTCATTCGTCAAGTCGAATAGCATATTTGCTTCATAATAAGCGATTGCTCGGTCCCGAGCGAGTTGCTTATTTCGAGGCAATACTGTATATATATAAGATCTGAGAATATAGAACCAAGGTATCTGGAACAGGGACCGTCCACGTCAACCCCACTGACGAGTTCTAGTGGTTTCCCGAGACGAAACGCCATAATTTTTCCTACATATTTAAATCCCGATTCAAGCTCTTTCACTATTCTTACAATATCTTACGCGTCCGACTAAAATTCAATCAAGGATCGTTGAATGCTATGTATGCATGATATTTTATTTCCCTCTATTTGTTTCAAAATTCAAGCAATAAATAGTTACCTCTGTGCGACGCAACTACCGAAAAAATCTTGGGCGAAGGAGTTAAGTAACTGTTCTAAATATTAAGACTTTAATCCAGCGCGATAGTACCGTGGATAGTAGGCGTGTTTCAAAGACGATGAGGGAAATCTTAGAGGAAGTTGATAGCCGAAGCCCGAAGTTAGCCTTTATAATGTTGCTTCGTGCCTCAAAGTGCAGGCAGCAGTTTCGAGGTAGCACGTGTAACCGCATTGTTAAACTTCACGCTACAACGTACGCCTTCTAACTAGACGGCAGGGATATTACGGGGGTGGATGGAAAGTTCACGCGGGATACCAAGAATGTTCGACTTTCAGCTTTGTCTTTTGTAGGGATGCAAGATGTGAAATACTTTTCAACCGCCATCTTTAAAACTTTGACCTATTAAAACTCGTCACTTTATTTTAACCCCCTATTGCATCAATTTTTATGACGAGTTGAAAAAAATATACTTTTAAATATAAATAATAAAATTTTATTAGACAATGTTATCTATTGCATTTTATAACTGTCCTGTATGGGAACTTTATACAATCAATCAAATAGAAAAAAAATATAAAAAAATCTCCCTGTGAGTCTTTATCACATATAATAATCTTACTTTGCATGAAAATCACGAAATCAATTTTTTTTAACATAGAAATGTGACATTTCTCGCACATAACTCTTGATTTTCCCTTGCATCCTAATACCTTACACCTTTGCCTATTCTCAGTGCACAGAGGCCAATGTGCAATATGAATTTAAGTTCCCAATTGGGAACGGAATGCAATAGAGGGTTAAATTGATGAAGACTCCCGTGGAACTTTAGATTCGTCTATTTCCATAGTACTTCGAATAAAGTACCTAATACGAACGTTATTCAATCCGAGATTATTGGCTACTTTCTTGCGTCATTACCTACATTGCAAAATCCTCCGCTGGATAAGAAACCCTAGAAAACCCTAGCGATCATTACGGACGTCTACAGCCTATTTCAGCTAATTCATAACGATGTATCTTCTATTTCATCCAACACCGACGTACCCAGCGTTAACCAAAAGCCGGTCAAGACCATTCTATAAAAAAAGAAAGTTTAATCGAGAGATCCAATTGCGAAGCATGGTCCCGTCGCATCTGTAATTGGTTTTCTGTCCCTTCGTGCGCCGCTTTAAAGACTCACCCTCGATTCCTCAACGTCGTAGCAAGCCACCCTGTATATATATACACACATGCTCGTACATCTACATTCTCATCGGAATATCCCTCAAAGAACGCGTACAAGCTAGGTGTGTACACCAGCTACGATTGTGTATGCAGGTGTACACAGCGTAATAGTGTGCGTCTCTCGGATCCCTCGTCTACGAGTACATCCATCTCCTGCTATCCGGACAAAGCGAAGGAAGCCGTATGTGCATTGAACATTGATTTTAAACGCAGCCCGTGCTACAACACACCATCGTAGGAAGAAAAAAAAAGAAAAACACATACATCGATGCCGTTGCCTCTGAATCCGCTAGACTTCCAACTTTCCGTGTAATGGAAAACTGGAGAGCGGCAAGTGCGCAGACACGATGGATTGATATGGAGAAGATTCGAGACGCGTATCGACTCTACTCGACTCGATTCAACCGGCAAGTATCTTTCCGTAGACAATGGCACAGCAGCTCGTGCGCAGGCTTTTTTTCAAACAGGCTACCAGTCGATTTTCAAAAGCAACTTGTCCTTTGTTAAACTACGTTTCGTTACACTTTTCGTTCGAGAATAATGCTTATTTTCTGCTTAAATACCACCGCTGCGTTTTCTAACGAATCTAATCTCCGAGGCTGTTCGAAAAGAACTGGTATTTGGAATTGTTCTTTCGCTGAGGATTTCGCTTGTAAACCTTCTGTCCTCGTACGACGAGCAACGGAGAAAAGTATAAATATTTCAACCGGGTTTTTTTCCATTCGACGAACGAAAAGTGAAAAATATATTTCCTATCAGGGAAAATTTAATTGTGTATCCGTGGAAGGAGATTACGGTTTTGGAAGTACGCTTCCTTTTTGCTAACGGACGGTGTATTATTCAACGAGACGGGTTCGCATTTGATGGCACAGAGAACCGTCTACCTTCTTCAGTTATTTAAAGGGTACAAAATATATCCTCTGCTTGGAACATTTCTGCGGACCTACATAATTCACCGGAGTTATTTTTCCAGGGCTGCGAACGCTGCACCTACCGACGAACAAGATTTTATCACGGCACAGTTTCGTTCAAGCTCAACCACGTTATCTATTTAAAAAAACAGAGAAGTTCAATCGGGAATTTAAAAATAATTAGTTAAACATAGAAGTGGCATTTTGATAAGGGTCCAATTCAAAAATGGAGATCGAGTGGCAAAGAATTTGATTGTATTTGTTTAAAAATTGAAATTTCCAATTGCGCTAGTTATTTCCCCGGCAGACAATTACGTCCGCTGCTTTCAACATTTCATTCGATTTAACGTCCCGGGCGACGCGAACGTCACTCGTACCTTCTTTGGTTATTTAAAGGGTCAAAGCATCGATGCCCTCCTACTGTCACGCGCGCGCACCCTTCCTCTTCGGCTACGATTCTCCAAAGTTATTTTACGAGGTGTACACGACGGTAAAGTGCTTTATATTGGTTTTCGAACTTCGCTTCTCCGGCGTATTCTATAAAAAATTGAGAACCGCGCTCGTATCCTTGCCGGAGTTACAACCCTGTCGGCTAGCAAATAGAACGTTCATTCGAAACAATACAGGAAATGAAATTTTCCAATTTTTTCCCTGTTTTAATCCCAACGCTCTCGGTGCTTCGTCAAAATTAACAGAGAATTTACACGATCATGTATCCCTCGGGTCAAGACGTACGACCCTGGCACAAATATTTTCCGACGTTCAACTATATTCAATTTACCATCACGCGTGTCGTACAAACGACGACACCTCGCGTCTGCTCTCCCGGGTTATTTAAGGGGTCAAAATATATAACGCAGCCAGAGGAGGACTCTTTCACCGCCACGTGCATACGCCGCTGTGTGTAGACACGCCACTCCAAAGTTATTTCGCGGGGGGCCTCTGGGCTACCGTCCTGGCTCCCTACGTACATACAATTTCCCTATGTACGAGGACCAGGACCGCCCGGGCGCCCGTCCGCGCGTATGGGTGCTCGTGTCTGTGGGTACGTGCTAGGGGAGAGGCACACGGACGCGAACGGGAGACGGAGAAATATGCGACAGTGGCTAGAATGTGTGCGTGTAGGGAGAGGGAGAGAGAGATGTACATAGGGGACCAAAGGGTATGAGAGTAGCATCGGTAGTATGTAGAAAGAGAGGTAGAAGGGGTGGACCGTAGCAGGGGTGCGAAGGGGTACGAGCGTAATATCGGAACCCCAAACGGTAATCGATATCACATATATCTCTGCCGATGTATATTCAACCATCCTGCACGGTTTTCCGAAAGGAACCCCTTAATAAAACTACTTACAAGAGCCCAGGACTCGTCTCGTCTGATTCGCTCTCTTTCTACGTCTTCCATCGTTCAGCCTCCTCGTTTCTCGTCCCGTTTCCTTCCGTATATTACGGCCACGGCCTAAGAGGACCGAATGGTACGGCTCGTCGTCGTCTTTTTACGATAGCAATACGAGGACCACCCTTAGACCAGCGCGAGATACGGGCGTCAAGGCTCCCTGGATATATTAAAACGCGTCTGAGGCGAGTTTTCAATACGTCGATTATTGAAAAAGATGGATGTTCGTTAACGAGTCGTTCGGAGTGTCCCTCTGATGGCGAGTACAGGAAGTTCCGTCACGATGTGGAATTACCGGAGCCAATAATGAGACTGCCGGGTACCCTGTTTCTTTGTTTTCCTCGAATCCCTGCGACGATCTGTTCGCACCAATTTCTTTGACTTTTGCCGCATCCAGACGAACGGATCGTTTTTCGAATCCTCGCTGTGATCCATCGATCGGAGAAACACGTAGCGATGTTATTTGCATAGGTTGCATTGTAATGCGGGGAAAGAGCCTTGAAGTTTTCAGGGAGTCGGATTTTCTGATGGAGAAACGAGGAACGTGAGGTCGGGATGGCGCGTTAACGAGTCGGCGATCGCGAGCAGCAGGGGTAGCGGAGGATGGAAAGAAGGAATGAATATGAAATTAATAGTATTCTGCCAAGCGCAGCCTGGCGCAACTCCATGCATTTATATGCGCTCGCTGGAAAGCCTTTGCTTCTGTCTGTCGTCTTTTCTCTTGACGTACTTCAACCTTCCTCCTCTTTTTCCTCCCTCTCCTCGCGCTGTGTTTTCATCGCGTCTCCTTTTCCTCCGTTTTGTTCTTGTCGCTGTTGTTGCATCCGGTCGGCAACAATGGACAACGAGCGGTGTCAAGATATTGTTCTTCCATTTCTGATACAGAGCGAAGCTTATAACAGTCGCCTCGTGGAAATTGCTTTTTCCCTCCTCCCGCGGATATTATTGCATCGTCTATTCGTTTCGATACGCTTTTTAAATTCAACGACGCTTTGACGGATTTATCGACGTTGCTGCAACGGTATGCTACTTACTCTCGCGTGTTCCTTTCACGGGAAACAGAGGGAGTGAAAGGGAGATAGGAAGGTAAAAAAGAAAGAAAAAAAGAATTTACGCCATCTTTCTCCGGCTACTCCATTTCCTCGACGAGAGTTCGTTAAAACGACCGTGTGATCTTGTTAAAGCGTCGAAGCATCAATCAGCGGGGATAACCGTATTTACACTCTTGACAGCGATTGATCGAAAAAACCCTCGACTCGGCTCTACCAGACGAAACTAACAAACAGTTACAAACTTGTTACTTTTATTCAAATAGGAACTCGATTAAAATTAAACGAAAAGAGAAATAAAATTTCCCTACCAACTGAAACTATCGTGTCGACCTAATATCTCCTGATAGAAGATCGGTGTTAAACGTTCGCCCAAAAACGAGATAAACGAGTGACCCGATGTTGAACGGCGAGATAACTCGATAACAGAGAAACGCTCGTAATTCAAAATGGATCGGGTTTTCCGGTACAACTGGTACGGAGCAGCCGAAATCTCTATTAAAGCGACTCGACTGCGAGCCAGAAGACACTGTATGGTAATTAGCTGGAGAAACTTGCCCGGCGAATTGTAGCGGGCGCCACGGAGAACTATGCCCGCATGCCCCTTGGGTACCAAATACCAGCACCGGGGAGAGGTGGGTTAGGTGGTGCCGACATTACTAAAATGTCAGAGAATGTCACCCATCTCATAATCTATGCCCTGCATCCTCTTCTCCCTCCACCCTCTACCCTCGCCGGCGACCTCTCTTCGACCGCTAACCTCGAGGTTCCACCAGTGCAAGCCCTCCGGTTTAACCCTTCCCCCCACCTCTCTCTCTCTCTCTCTCTCTTCTCAACCTTGCTTCTGCAACCCCTCTGGAACTCGGCCTGTTCTCTTCTCTCCACCGTACAACCCCTCCATCCAACTGTCCCCCCTTTCTCTCCAGTCAGTACGCTGCCGTTGCAGCAGCCGCATTCTCGCGAGAAATTAATTTGGCCCTATTAAAATGATCACTTCTGGATTTAAGTTACGATCTCTCCCGGTCTTTTCCATCTCGGTCGGTTCCCGGTGGCAACCGTTCCAGCCGTTCCATCAGTAGAATGGAGAAGCCGAGTGGTATATCCCTCTTGGCTTTCTCCGTGTCATTCATCGTGCTAGCGGCTCCGTGACGTTTCACCAGCACGATTGCCGCCGGCTCGAGGGTGGCTTCGAGGTGGCGGGATGCCGTTATACGAGCTGCAAACCGCCGCCGCACACGCTCCGCACAAGAGGTTTTAGCCCGGCGTGTATAAACGGAAGAGAGCGCGTTCGTCGGATGATGCGTCGGATAAAGGTCGCACGGTATAAGCCCCCGAAAGCGTATAACCGCGAAACCGTCGCGAAATAAAGGATAACGTATAGCGACGTTGGATCCAGAGTCCTTTCGCCCATCCACAAGGTAATCGTGACTGAATGCGATCCTCGCGATCCTGTCTCTTTCAAGAGAAACAGAAAGAGAACCTTCGAGACAATACGTTTAGTTTAATCTTTCGCTCGGAACCTTTTCTATTTTTTGGACAATTAGATTTGATGACAATCTTGAGATTTTTGGTAAAAGGTGCGGGAGGTTGCGATAGAGATGGCAAGTTTGCGATATTGATTGATATATTTTTCCCTCGATTTTGAGGGCGGCATTATTTAGGGCAGGCCTGTCCAAGTAGGGGAATCCACTCCTGGAACACATGTATTGGGTCCCCTTCCAACGTTGCTCCTTCAAGTAAGATGGGACGGTTCCGACTACCGTCTCTCCGTCTTTCCTAGCGGCGGTATTGTCTCCTCGGTCCCATCTTACTTGAAGGAGCAGCGTTGGAAGGGGACCCAAAACATGTGTTCCAGGAGTGAATTCCCCTACTTGGACAGGCCTGATCTAGGGACTAACGAAAGTTAGCGTCCTTGCGCACATTTGCGCCCTTTTTTCAAATCTCGTCTATTTTAGCTTTCTACATTACTCTTTCTTATATTTTTGTGCCATACTCTCTCTTATTTTCCATTCATATTCAACATTTCGCTTATTCATTATTCTCAATTTCACTATCCGCTATTCGTTGCCAATAACACAACATGGTAACCCATCTTTCGGCGAAACCGTGCCCACTTAGCTTGACTTCGGTGATCTTACAGGTACCAGTTTGGCCTAAGGCCGTTGACATTGTTTGCGATATTTATTGTTTGTATGATATTTAACACTTTTATTAAGCTTATATGCGTACCGCAAGGAAAGCGTTGCGGGCACGTGCACGCAACGCGTGGAGACTGAGGCACCGGATCGGTTGCCGCGCGCTGATTGGCTCCCGGCTAGGGAACCCGGAAAGCCAACGGATAAAAAAATAACACCACTCGAGCGATCGAGCGGCCCAGTCGATACAAAATCCAGCACAACTTTCGTGTTTAAAATCGTTCAAGGATTACGGATGCAAGCGGCGTTCCAAAGTTATGATTCGATGGAACATTTACGCTTCAAATTGATACGCCGTAAGTGGCAGATTAAATGGAGCAGAGGAGCGTTTAAAGTGATTACTAGCCTGTCGCTAATCCTGATTCGCAGGCGAGATTAAAAATTGTTCAACACCTCGGCTGTTAATTCCTAACGTGGCACGGGATTTATAAATTACCCCTGCATCGATGCGTACTCGTCTGCTCCGCGAGTCGCGCGCTCCCGAGGGAGGATGCTTGCACAGCTGGTATATGCACACCGGCAAAATAAGTAATAAAATATGTCGTCCACGGTGTTGGGATGCTGAGCGTGACCGCGCGTAATATTGCAAGCGAGCCGAGCCACGCTTTTCCCCCCGTTGACGGGAAAACAATTTCCTCGAACGGTTTGGGAAATAGTGAAAAACGGGAGGATAAACGCGTCGCTTTTACGAGTAACCGATTAAATTTTCACTCACGTAACGCGACCATTTTACCTGTTACATTAAGCAAAGTCAGCCGTACGGTTTCGTTTGCTTTGCTCGCGATCGAAGGCGAGCCAAGAATCCAACGGGTCCATTCGACCAGAAAAACGCTGCCGCGTCGCGATAATAGGAAAGTGGAATTTTCGTTATCCGCGCGTGTGATCGTCGTATCAAGGGAGAACAGTAATTGGCTGGTAGCTGGCGTGCAACGCGGAGGCGGGATGCCCCGCGATATGCTTTCTAATATTTGCACACTTTGATTGGAGTTTGCCCAGACGCCCCTCAAATTAATTACACCCTTTTTCGCGTGTCCCGCATTCGAACGGATCGCGTTTCAATGACGTAAAAACGATCGGTTTCCGGTGACCAGCCCGTTCAGCTATTATTATTGCTCTTCGTATCTTCCTCCCTAATTGCTTTCTCGATGTACCATCTAACGTTCTCAAAGATACGATTTAAACCATTCCGTAATGGATTCGACGCGTTCGATACCGATTCGTCTAATTTTCCAGCTACCTCTCGTAGCCAATTACACCTGTCGCTTGGAGGTAGAGGAAAAGGATGAAAAAAAGAAACATCGCTTTTATTCTTTATTCAATAAACACGATGCTCCTTCAAAGGTATCTTTTCAATTATCAATGCCAATCGAGGGAAGATGCTAGAAAGAAGCAAAGATCTCGGTGCTGCCCATCGAGAATCGCTTTTGATCAGTGGTAAAGCATCGTTGCTGATCGGATTCGAATAATTAAATCTGCATCGTGGATCGTTAGTGGCCCATCGAGCGAGTAACCGAAAGATGGATACGTCCAACCGATCCAACGCCATTTCGCTCTCATTAACCTTTTTGCTACCGCGGACTTGCTCGCGAATGCGCCGTCCCGGTACGGGGCAATCTTAACGCAGACTCACTTAAAAAATAAAAATAACAAAATAATAATCTCGTAATTTAAAATAAAATTGAAATTAAATACAAGAAATCGGCAACAATGTAATAATATTCTGGTCTACTAACGCCCCACAGGGGGGCAATTCGTAGATGGACTCGTCCAGAGTTTAAGTTAACCGTATGGCGACTCTCAGTCGCTACTCGAGCTGTGTAAACGTCCATAATTACTAATAATTAAAATAATATAGAAAAATCTTTCATTAAAATTATTTCGTACTTGAATTTCGGTTCTCCATTATGTTTTGAAAATTTACTTAACGTGTTCCCTCAATAATTTCCTAGTGATTTCTTTGTAAAACCTATCATTTAAGTTTCTTCAGTGAATTTAATTTTTAAATATTAAAAATTAGAGGGTATAAGAAAAAAAGGTCTAGTGGGACGAGTGACTAAAGTCACCGTTAGTAGCGAAAGGGTTATCCAACGAAATCGCGTCAAAGACGATGCCAACTAATAGACTGTAGACTGCTTTTGTACGTGTACACACAAAAACGAAGAACGTGTCGTTAACACGTGGACTCGACACGATCAAGCAAAACGCGTTAAACCAGCCCGGCAACGAAACAACTTGTCGTCGCGTGTTTGCGGTAAGTTCTCGTGGATTGAACTAATTAAAATTTGCCGGTGCGTGAAACCCGGTCCCGGCTTCTCGCATCGAGACATTCTCTTTCCGCGAGATTTCGACGGTAATAATCGCTAATTACGCGGTATCGACGTCTCGCTAATTAACTCGCAGAGGGGGGTTTCGGGCTTTAATTAACCGCACGTGCCTCGTCACAGACTTGGCCACGGAAACGGAAACCTTCGCCTCTCTCGCACGCCGAACGAGATTTCGCGTACGTCACGAAACCAGGCGAGAATTCAATCTTTCGAGAAATGTAATTTTGTAATTCGCCGAGCTGACACGCGACCTGTCAAAACTATCGCTTCCCGGGCCGAGTTCGAATTAAGATCGTCCTTAATCAAGCGAAACCAGGCCAGAGTAATTCGAGAGACAGTTGCTAACGAGACGCTTCCATTAGCGAGTTTTCTAGCCGCGTATGAATATCACTCGATACTTAATTAATAAACGCGAGTGTCGTTCGTGCTCCGGAGACTTTGAAACGAGTCCCGTCTCTGGGGTAGGTTTTCTAACCGGTGAACGAGTGTAAAGAATATCTCGCGAAATTTCACTCGGATTGAAAATTTTCAGGAGACTTGAATGCCTGTCGCTGCTCGCGGAGTAAGTTTATATCACGGCACGTCGCGTGCTTTGTCATTCTCGTTGATGTATGAAGAAGCTTCTCGGTTTCTTAAGAGTTTACGTTTCTCCGAGAACGATAGATGGTTGTCCAATAATATCGACCTGTACTACTCGGTAGATGATAGCTACACGGGATGGATATAAGCAAACAAGGTACGAAGGTTCGTTGGAGAAGTTCATTCGGTTAGAAATTTCGACATTTTTCTCCTTAAATGTACCCCGAGAGAAGCTACGCGGAGAAAAGTGAAACGAGCTTTCCGAACGACTGACGGTAGAAACGATCCGTCTCTCAGTGTTGTCAATTCGAATTTTTCCGAATCCGTAGATTGGCATCAAAATTTCCGTAGAATTCCGGAGATCTTGTTTTTAAAAGTCCGTAGATCTACGGACTTGTCAAATAGAATAAAAACTGTGTTTACTTATGTTAGAAAGATTTAAAATCTTTAATTATCAGAATCACTGGTGTTCATTTTAAATATTTTCTTTTTTGCTAAATTTTTTCTCACGAATTAATAAAATACCACAGCGAATAACATGTAAAAATGGCGTATTAAAAATTGGCTTCAAGTCATTGTTTTGTTTGTAAACACGATAAACACTTTAGCTGTGAAAAATAATTACTAACAATAATATAATAGATATTTTCTTTTTTTTTAAGTGTTTAAAATTTAAATTATTTTCAATAGGACCGCAAGTTATAAACTCAAAAATTTGTACTAAAAATAATTACCTATAATTCATTATAATAAATAATAATTAATTGCGATAATTAGTTAGTTTTATACTCTAAAGTACACAAAAAAGTAAATGAATTTTCATAGGAACTGAATTCCATAGATTTTAACTAAAATTCCGTAGATCCGTAGATGATAAAAAAATTCCGTAGATCTACGGAAAAATCCGAAGAATTGGCAACACTGCCGTCTCCTATCGTTTTCACGTGGAGGTTATAATCAGAGCATGGCGCCCCAGGCGCCCTTAGGCCTCTTTCCTGCGATGGCCGCAAGGTGTCGCGAGTGTAACTCCATCCTTTCTCGCAAGTGCTCCATCAGGGGCCTTGCCGATATTATATATAAGATCTGGGGCAGGGACCGTCCACGTTTTGTACATCACCCCCCCTTCTCTTCTTTTTTACTAGTTCATAAGCTCCCCCTGTACATACCCCTCCCTTCTAGCAATTAATTAGGCTAAATTAGAGTAACTTAAAACTTATGAGACTGATCCGCGGGGTTTTTTACTTGTTCCTTAAAATTTCTTCTACTTTCTCCCCTTGACCCAAATCGAAACCTTCCGCACGAGCTGTGATGGTGTACTGCGATATTCCATTTAATAAGTTAGTCCGTAAATTGTACAATGCGGTAGTACCCTAACTAGATTTAGCCTCCGAGTAACGCGCAAGATGGCTGTGTATTACCAAAGAAGACGAAACGCCATCATTTTCCGCCGGCAGCTTAAAGACATCCAAAAGAGAAATTAGATTTCTCGAAAACGTTAGGAAGGTGGTATAAGTTGAACGAATCCAACTGTTATCCATCATCTTCGATACTTTAAAGGAAGATACACACAGAGGGCTGACAAATCGCATTCGAATCAACGTCCTTTTTCGGCCAGGAATAGCATCGAATCACTTTGCCGAAGAATCCTAGTCGAAAAGGAAAAGCCGCTTATCGCGCGTCAAAGATTCTTTTCGTCGCGGTTGGAAGCCGCGCACAAAAGGGAACATCGGAAGGGAAGAATCGCTAGTCAGGAGCATGGGAAATTCGTGGATGATGTTGAGAAAAATGCGTGAGGAAGATCGCGAGCAACGATCGTGCCTTCGGTTCGTCATTTTTCGTCGCCGTCCTCGAAAGAGAAGATTCTATCGCGCGAAATGACAAGGAACGATTCTGACAAATGTAAAGGGAGCGAACGAAATTAAAGGGACTCGGGACGCCGTTCGTAGAGGCGCGAAAGCGTCAACCGGGTTGCTTCTCGTTCAAAGAATCCACGGTAACGACGAGAAGAAGAAAGTAACCGGGCAGAGGGGCAGATTGGAAAAGAAGCGGGGAACAAAGTGAAGAGGAACGAAACGAGCGGGCGAGGCAAATACAGAGATATCGAGATTGTAGGGCAGCGAGAGAACGAGAGTATGGAAAGAGGAGGCTCCATTTTCACGGCACTGGAAAAATATTTGCACGTTTCTCCGCCCACGGAAGCTCTTTCCTCTTCTTCTTTTTTCTTCCTCTTCTCGGCTGCCAGACTCCTCGATATCGGCTGTTCCGTCTCCATATACCAAAGTTTCACAGCCCGCAGCGACTTTCGCGCCCTACCTTCGCCAGCACCCCTTTTTTTTCTCTCCCTCTTCCCTGCTCTTTCACCCATTTCGTTTTGCCACCGTTCGCGAACCACGCGCTCTTCTGC
Source organism: Osmia bicornis bicornis (assembly GCF_907164935.1). Taxonomy (NCBI): domain Eukaryota; kingdom Metazoa; phylum Arthropoda; class Insecta; order Hymenoptera; family Megachilidae; genus Osmia; species Osmia bicornis. The sequence goes on from NC_060229.1 coordinate 6,247,268, forward strand.
TCTGCTCTATTTTCGTTTGGCGTTTTTGGTCGTGCTGCGACCGGGAAATATGAATCCTCCTTCGTGCTGTCCGCATTGTCCGGGACCTATGTTTGCCACGGGCACACACGCGAATCCTGTTCGCGGACAGTGGCTGCGTGCGGCTGTTTGCTCGCAGGTGGTGACAAAGATCGATCGCGGCGGCTGGTGCAGAGGATGAAAAAAAAAGCGAAGGGATGGGAAGAGGGTGGCGAACGACAGGGGCGGAGGATGACCAAACGAACGTTCGTTCGATGTTGTCCGGGCAAACGATGATATACCACGCGGCGGCTATCTTCGAAATTTTCACGAAATTAACGCATCGTCTGGCTGACAGCTTCGCGTGTACCCGGATGTCCTGATTTTTTATGAGATACAACTGCGAGAGATACGATGCACCCCCTGGTACAGCATTTTATCTGATTTCAACGAGGAACTCGCCAGTGGTCCCTTTTGGTATACGCAGGAAATTACGGAGACGAAATTCCTCGAACTTTCCTCGAACGTCTGACGTAGTTCTTCAACTTCTTCCTCTCAAGTCGTCACATTGTGCCCGTGCGACGAGTTTCGCACTCTGTTGTGTCCGTAAAACAGCCACTTTTCCCGCCGCTACTCCCGAAGGGCCCTCGAAGTTTCATTGTTCGATTTCCAAGTACTGCTCTTCCCCTTTTCTCGTCTCACCTTTCTCCATACACCTCCCTTTATTTCCCTCTGATCCTCTAATTTTGATATGTGGGCGTTTAGCGGAGGAGGGAGAGGGCTTTCGTCTCCCCGGACGCGTTTGGTTCGGGCCGAGGACCGCTAGGTGGCGGCGAGATGATCGGGGATCGGTGTTCTCGCTGGCGGTTGCCCGGCATGCAGTTTTCGAATTGCGGGCAGGGGGACCACAGTGGTGCCGTTCAGGGCCTTGCAGCCAGCCCCAGCGGTGTCATGTACCAACCCCTCCTCCTAGTGGTGTGATTGGGGCACCGGCTATGAGTAAGAAGCGCCTGGTGGGGGTGTAGTTGCTAACCGAGTGGGGAGGTTAGTTTGTTACAGTAGAAGCGTCCTAGACCAAAATTAGACAGAAGTGTTGGGCCTTCCGTACCCGCTGACCTACCCAGCGCCACTTGGTTGGGAGATGGCTGCTGGGAGGTGGATATATTAGCGCCATCGCGCCCTTAAACACCTCCGGTATAAGTGCAAACTTGGGAACAGCAGAGCGGGGTTATAAACCCCATAAGACTCCTTTATACAATGATCTGTCTGGGGCAGGGATCGTCCGTGGTCAGCCCCACTAGACAAGTCTGACAAACGATCCCGAGACGAAACGCCTTTTCTCCCCTCTCCAACAGATATTTTCATACCTTCGTGCAGGAAAAACGAAAAATTGTCCGCAATGAAAATATTAAATTATCAATTTTTAAAGCAACGGTTTATCCTCTCGAGCGATGTTCCTGTTTGATCAAAAACAGTGCGGTAATGTCCCGTGCCGTTTTCCCGTCATCGGGTCGCAACCACGAAAGCAGCCCATAAAATACTCGTTTCATCACCGGGGGACGGTTAGCCGAGCAGAGAAGAAGAGTAGAAAATCGTTTGATCCCGTGAAACTCTTTGAAACGATGTAGACCGCGATCGGTGCAAGTAACTCGACGACGACGGTCCCTTCGCTTTTCCTCCTTGCTTCTTCTTTTTTTTCTCTCCTTGCTTCCGGTGTGCTTGCGCTCGCGCGACGAGTTCCGCTATTCCGTTGTATTCGTGAAACAGCCACTTTTCCAGCCGATACTCCCTCGAAGGACCCTCGAGGTTTCTTTGTTCGATCTCGAAATACCGTTTACTACCGTGTACTCCCTTTTTTTTCCACCCCCTTTCCCGTTTTCCCTCTTTCTCCCGCTCCTTATCTCGACGCTGTTCCCCGAAACGAAGACGCGTCTTCCCGGAAAAGGCGTTCGATCGCGTATCGATTACGCTCAATTTGAGAAAGACGTCTAACGAGAGCACCGCTGTTGGCTACGTCGTCGGAACTCTAAAAAAGACGATCCCCTCGATCGAGCAACGGGGGATGGGAGAAAAAGAAAAACAGTTAATAGTCGGATGGGAAGAAAAAGGGTAACGCGGAGGACCGAACTAACCGCAAACAACTTTCCGATACGCTGCAGAAAACAACGTTGAAGAGGTAGGAAACAATTTGTTGCCAGGGAATCGACCATGAAATCTCTTTCTTCGACAAATTGTTTCGCAGAAAAAGTGTATACGTGTTGCGATTATTTAAAAGCCATTTGATTTATCCGAATAATTGAAACATCGCGGTTGATGGTTTTCGTTTCGAAAACAGACAGCTTCATTTTTCCCGGCGTTACCCGGTTTCGGTAAATCGGTATACCACTATTCTCGAAGGTGGAAATCGCTTTAGCGGAGCAAGTCGTAGCAGCTGAGCGAAACGTTCATTTAACGGGGTTGGCGAGTTAATTCGTGGCAGAATTCACGGGTCGGTAAGAGCGGAGAAATGACCAGTCCTTTTGCTTCAACGAAAAGCGATCCTCTCTCTCTCTCCTTCGATGCCATTTTCGCAGGCCCTCTTCGGGATTGAACAGAGAGACAAGGAAACAATTACCAGGACCGTGTTACCCTAATCCGAAAATCCTGTTAGCCGCGATCCTCTCCTACTGGTGCCACGTATTCTTTTCTTCCGAAGACAAACTTCGATCCCCAAACTGCGAGACGACACGACACCCTTCTCTGTTATCCTTCGCGATAATTTGCTGGGACCGCACAATTTCCACCGTACGGATCGATACTTTTTTTTTTCCTACCACCTTTATCGTTTCTCTCTGTTTGTAACTCAACCAGCGAACAGAACTTTTCCCGACACCGTTTACTCGGAATATTTTCTCAATCTGGCATTTGCTTGAAGAACGGAAAAATACTATGAATCGATTTCGTTGCCGATGGAGTTGGCGTTGAATTTTCATGAGTTACGCGAGCAACGAGCCGTCGGAATAAAACTCTGCTTGAATAATATCACACGCGGTTACTTTTCCGAAGGTAAAGAGCCGGGAAATTCATCCAAACCGGAAATGCAGCGGGCGAGATCGAATTAAAAAAAAAAAAAAAAAGAAAAAAGGTAACAAGTCAAACGGAAAAAAGCTCGAGAGTGACCGTATCGTATTGCGAGCGTTTTTCTATCCTATTTCCCTCTTTCCAGTTACCTTTCGCGGTTAATTAACTCGTCCAGGTGAAATACCGACTGACCGTTTTTCAGATATTGACCAAATTACTTTGAAATTCAATGGAGAACAGTCTAATAAGATGAAAATTCCTCGGCAATGAGAGAAAGAGCTGCTTTAAAAATAAAAGATCCCCGACGCGATTTTGATGCTTTTAAAGGAAACTAAACCGTGTCGGTCGGTCCATCAGGGTCGTCGCTCATTCAACCGTCGAGAAGTCGACAAAGTGAAGCGTAAAAGGAGAAGGAGGCAAGGGTGGGGGGTGAAAAAAAAGAGAGGGATAGGAAAACTAAAAGGAAGGAAGGCGAAAGTTCCGGCGAGTAATGGCTTTTAAGTGTGAAACCGTTCTCCATCGCGGTGTCGTTCTCTGGATTTCCTCTGTCATCTGCGTTAAAAGGCGCGACACGATCTATCCACTCGCGACGAAACACACTCTCCCGCGTGTTCTCTCTTTTTTCCTCTCTCTCCTTTTCCTTCCATGCCAGATACAAGCGTGGATCGCGACGAGATCATTACACGATATCACTAGGACACGGTACTTGCTCAGTCGATAGAGTAGTTCGGGTTTGCAGAGATTCGAATGGCGCCGGCGCTAAGCTACCCTGCCACCGGCATTTGCATCCGGCCCGTTTGTCTTTTCTTCGCGGAATTAGTATGGATTTAGCGGCAGACGAGGCTGAATCTCGTGGAACAGCGTTAATCAACCGGTGACTGTTCCCGCGGACACGTACGATTACAAGGGGAAATTAAAAATAATAAAATACAAGGGTTAGACCCCCTAGTTGTTAAATCTTATTAACGATCCGAGGCTCTGGAATTAGCTGTTGTTTGAATCTCGCGAAACCGACTCTTACGATTGAACGAATTACTTTAATTCGAGGGGGAAAAAAGATAGCCGCGTAACCGCATAATAAAATTACGCTGTCTACAAGTTAAGTACACGAGAGTAGAAAGAACGAAGGAGGAGAATGAAAAAAAAAATGGGAAAAAGAAGCTACTCTTCAATCCGGCTCCGTGTACCAACACCTTCCTCAAAGCCCTTGAAAATCCCGGCGTTTCCTCGTCTGGCACAGAAGCAAAAGAAAAAAGAGAGAAAAAAGTAGAAGGGAAGAAAAAAAAGGAAAAACCGACGGAATGGAAGGTTGTTCAAGCGGTTCACGACGCGATACACGGCTCGGGGAAAGATCATTACGATATCGCTGGCAGAGGTGTTTCTCTCCTGGTCGGTAGCGTAGACGAAGACGGTGTTAGGGGTAGGTAGTTGGTATAGGTGTTCGGTTAGCGCCGGCGCTAAGCTTCTCTTCTCGTCGGCTTTGGGGCTGAACACCCCCGTTTGCATTTCACGCTGCCACGCGAGTCGGACAAAGACGCGGCTAACCGAGGTGGAAACGGTGGAAAAGAGACGGAGGGAATCGGTGAAACGTAAGCAGCGCCGCGAAGGGGTGAGCGAGGAGAAGCGAGAAGGGCGGACGCGGAGAGAGGGAGAGTTTAAGAAAACGAAGGCTGCTAGGGAGGAAGAAAGATCGAGAGGGTGTGCAAGCAAGACACTGTGACGTGTATATACACGGAAAGAAGCAGAGAGAAAGGGAGCAAGATGGATAGAGAGAGGGTGATACGTGGAGAGGGTGAGAAGGCAGTGGAATAGAGAACAGCCCGAGGCCATCGCTAACGACGCCATTGTCAGCGGCCTGGCCATTGTGCGAAGCGTCCTGTACGAAACGCCGATTCCTGGCTGCGATCGTAGCCCTTGCCTCTCCTCTCTCTGTATGTATATATATTGCACACAGACTGAATAAAACAAATCATTCGGCGATGACGATGCCGCGGGATCGATACCAGTTAAAATCCGCGAGAAAACGAGCTGAAAATGCGCCGAAGGTGATAAGAAACGATCAATCTTTCCTCGCTCATTCGACCAGGGATATTTGATGTTTTAGTTTCATTCCGTTCAGGTGGAACTGAATTTTCTTCCAGGGAGAAAAACGGCACGATAATGTGTTTCCGAATGGCCCCACCAAAATGGAGAACTCAGGTTCGGTATATAATCTAAATTGACTACAAGAAACCGATTAAAGTTGGTTTCAGAGCTGCATGTCTTACCGTTTTCGAGATATCGTGGTAAGGTTAGGTTAGATTAGGTTAGGTTCTGTGTATGCGCAGTATCGAACAGCGCATACGTAGTCCCAAAATTGTACAAAAGCTTCTCACCACGATATCTCAAAAACGGTACGACATTCAGCTCTGAAACCAATTTTAATCGATTTCTGTTCTCAATTTTGGTGGGGCCATTCGGAAACTTATTCGAGCGTAGCTGACGTTTAAGCATAATAGTTCTATAATTGTTTTTAATGCCGCCGCGTTATTTTATCCTTTTGTTTCAATAAAAGCTTCGCTTACGATAAATCGAAAACTGTAATTGTTCGAAAGATTCGAACAATCCCCGGCTCTTCGTTCAATCAAGTTTCAATGTTAATTCATTGAAAAAGGAGGAGAATGGAGACCGCAATTTTGATGGAACGCGTAAGCCGAAGAGAATGCGAGTCGCGCACAGTTGACGCGAAAATTTGAATGATAAAGCGAAAGCCGCGGCTTTATATATTTATTAAACCCCCGGGAATCTATACGAACGATATTAATTCATCGAGTTTGCTCGATGAACAAGCTCTGTCCACTTCACGCCCGATTATTTAATGCCCGAACAGAAGAAGAGAGACGCGGCAAAGTGGCTCTTCCCATCCCCGGTTAAATAAACTTTCGACTTTATTTCCAACTCAAATCGATCGTCACCCCCTCGAGTTCCATCGTTGTAGATTCGTCTCTTCAACGTGCAGAACAATTTCGAATCGGAGTTCGCGGAATTTCGCCAAGAATTCGTCTAGTCTTTCGAATACGGACACAGAGATCGATCGGACTCGAACGAAACTTTGTCGGTCGATGTATTTATCCGACAAAAACTATGAAAAAAAAGAAAATGAGATTAATGGGCCACGAGACACATTCTTCGAAAGTATTGCCATTGTACGAGCCGGACAAAGAGAGAAACCAACCAGGCTGCGAACTTTTCTACTTACTCGTAGTTTCAATAAATTTTTCCTATTGTACGCGAGTGACCTCTCCATTGAAACCGAAGACGGAACAAACAAACGGGCGATATCGAATTTTATTTTGTTAATTTTTCAATCAAATTCCACGTGTAATTAAAATAAACTTCCAAGGTGATCGATGAAACGCTATCCGCAGGAAGGAAAACGAAAGCCGATTCCGTTTCTTGAGATCGCGTCGGTTTCATTGTGAACGCGGCTGAATTCCTGTCGCGGGATGAAGCGAAACGCGCAGGTTGAAAGGTACGGGATGACAAGTTCCTCGTTTCTACCTCTCTTTCACAATGCGATTGAATCGATGCGGCCTGGATACAAGCTGTCTGCCTGGTGTGAATATTTAATGAATGTAACCGTTAATGAGGCACGGTCATATTAGTATTAATTAACGGTAGATAGGACGCTCTTCTCGTTTCCATCCCGCGAAAAAGAATCCCGATGAAAAGACCTTTCAATGTTGAAGAGAGAGACAGAGATTTCTGATCGTTGAATATACACAATGTTTCGTGCCCTTATTAATTTACATACACACACACAGATATCTATATACAGGCACAGAGATGAAAAATTCTTTATTGTTGTCATTAAAGAACCTTTGCCATTGAAAGCGCGTTGTGTAACGAAAGGACAAGATCGATTTTTCATTAGCCTCATCTAGGGAAGTTAATTACCGCGTTACTTGAAATATTAACAAGCTAACGTCTTTCCAGTATTTCCTGTATTTGGAGCAGAAAATTCATAGAAACGTCTGGGTTGAAAACGGATACGAAAGAAGGATCCTATGCCGAGGTGAAAAAAGAAAAATCCACGCCAATGTCGAGTACATTTCGTTCAACGAGCAAATAATATTCGCCATAAAAGATTACCCTCTTTGACATTTAAGGCATCGTGTCCCAAACTCCCGGATGGAGGGATTTAATGGGATTGAGAATGAAGATATCTTTGTATGGCGTAAAAGGCTTTGAATGTGTTGATAGGTTAACAGGATTAAGGCGGGTTCAGCGTGACCCTACAAAGCGGATACTTCAGTTAAGCCACGCACTCGTGGAGACGCGAGCTGAAATTTCCGAGTGCTGTTCGACCGAGAAAAATCAACGGATAATATATAAATTACGTTCGAATTTATAAACGAATGGGAAGGATACACGGGCCGAGAGACGGATGAATTGTCGAAATGAAATATACATGATTTCTGGAAAATTTAAACGTTCCACGTGAACGTAATTTCTCACGATAGGACAGGGGAAACGAGATCTCTTTCGTTCAACTTTGTCCATTTACGAATTCAATTTAAAGTCGTGCAACATCCTTTGAAGCAGAAAACAGAGTGACGTTCATAAAGTCACACGCGGATAAAACGAGTGACAGGATCTGACAAATATATTCTCATCTGTTTGCCGAAATGATATGGCGAGGCAATGTTTAACCGTTCGCTTCAATCAACGCAAAATGATTGTTTTGAATTCCGTTTCACCTCGATATTCGATTCACCTGCTAGGGGATACATTATCACGTTCCGTGGATCACTCGAATCGGAATTTTCCTATAAAATCCTCTGTAATTGAAACTTTTGATTTTCAAAAGTAACGATACGCTTCTCTATTTTCTAAATATTCACTGCTGTAATATCGAGGCAAATTAAGGAAATTGAAATATTATGCATAATGCAAATTCTAAATAAAATTATATTTCAAATTCCAATATAATACAGGCACGGTTCAGCTTTGTCACATTTGAACTGTAAGGTGCTTCACGATTAATTAAAAATTTCTTGGTAGATGTTTAGGGATTAATGTTGCGGTGAATCGAACGACGAGAGGAATGAAATATTATGCATATATTGCATTTAGATATTCCCAGTTATGCAAATTCTAAATGAAACTATATTTCAAATTTAAATATAATACAGGCACGGTTCAGTTTTGTCACATTTGAACTTTAAGGTGCTTCACGATTAATTAAAAATTTCTTGATACATGTTTAGGGATTAATATTGCGGTGGATCGAACGACGAGAGGAACAAAATATTACGAATATGTTGTACTTAAAGATTCCCGGTTATGCAAATTCTAATTGAAATTGTACTTCAAATTCAAATATAATACAGGCACGGCTCAGTTTTGTCACATTTGAACTGTAAGGTGCTTCACGATTAATTAAAAATTTCTTGATACATGTTTAGGGATTAATATTGCGGTGGATCGAACGACGAGAGGAACGAAATTGTATTTAGAGATTCTTGATTACGCAAATGCTAATTGAAATTGTCCTTCAAATTCAAATATAATACAGGCACGGTTCAGTTTTGTCACATTCGAACTGTAAGATACGTCAGGAGTGCGTGACGATTAATTAAAAATTTCTTGGTACACCTTGATGGATTAATGTTGCGGTGGATCGAACGAGAGGAACGAAAAGTCTCTGGTTAACGGATGTCGCGTTCGTACGCCAGACAATTTCATTCGGTGAAAATATTCATTTACCCGACTTCCTGTCGCAGCTGGCAAATATTATATCGCTGGTGGAACTAGCGCGGGTTAATCCTGCTCTTCCGACCGACGAATACGCGCATTGCTGCTTATTTAATGACCAGTTGTTATCCCACAAGACACGAGAAATCCTCTTTTCCCCGAGTATCATTTCCTTTACCGTCACTCGATTCGATATTCGTCCATCAAAAATCACGAGTAGATCATAATTACCCAAAGCTTCTTTGAATCTTATAATGTCCAAATGGTAATTTTTAATATATCGTAAAGTAGAATTTCAATTCAAGGAACAATGCTCCAATAAATTAGGCGATGTTTAATTTCTTCAACGGAAAAACGGCAAAACGATGCAATAAACTGGAAGCAAATTGCACAGCAGTTCGATGGCTCTCGACGACAACGTTAATTTCAATACCAGTTTTCCAATTTTACTCGCGAATCAAATATATTGGAAGCTATTATTGGCTTTAATGTCACTAAACCTGACGGGCAAATATCGTCGCGCGTGCGCTCATCGCCCGTTATATATATTAGTACTATTAATAAATTACTCCCACGCAAATTATTTCTCGCTAGTTAATCAGAGACAGGTCGACGTACGATTAAATGATACAATTAAAATCAGCTCGATTCAACGAAAATTAGCGCGTGATGTTATCATTCTTATTATATCAACGTTCCTCTCTGATTGGATTAGTAATTCATGAATTATTGAAACCATGCTCTGAATGGACAATGAATTTAGAAACGTCTTTTATCAAACGAAGAAACGCTGTTTCCCGGCCACAGTATCGAGATCGTTATCGCGTTCTCCGTTTCAATTCCAAGCGAGATTCTAAAGCAAACATCGCGACACGTTCTTACTTTTCATCGAAAATTACTTCGGTTTCCTCGAGAAAGACGAGAAACTTTGCGGGAATCGGAGATTAACCCTTTGCCCTGAAATTTAAATTCCACTGGAAACTTATAAAAAATTAAGGATATCCAAAAAAAAATCGACCGATAGAAATGAACTTAATTGCACTTTTGCCATTAACGTCGTACACAGGTAAAGGGTTAAAATGTGTCGGCGTACACTGTGCTAGAGAAACCGGTGGCTCGATCGATCAATCGATAACAAACTTCGACGAAACGAACCGTGATCCCTTGCTTTTCCCCTAAATCGCGCTTCAACCTCGACCCCAAAGTACGGTTTCCGTCCAGGAAGAGCACGTTTCAAGGTTATGCAATATAGCTGCGGATGATGTACTTACCGTGTCAGCTCGGCACGGTGGGTAGTTTGTTCCAAAAGGGGGATGAAAAACACCGAGAATCCTAGGGCGAGCGTTTCCGTTTCAGTACGGTTGCGTGGTCTTCGAAGCTCCTCTTTTCTCGTCGGGTCAAGCACGGTGTCGTTTGCGAGGACGAGTCCCGTGTTCCATGGGGATTCCTCGTGAACAAAGTCGCCGCAACGACGTAACCGATACGCTTCTCTTGGACGAACTGAGCTCTCCCCCCCTCGCGCCGGCCTTATATAGCACCCCCACCCCTCTAACCTTCCCCTGAATATCCCCACCATCGATGCAACCCCTGCACGGTACACGCTGGCTACGTGGGGATGAATCCTAGTGGTCCACCAAGGACTACCGTGTCACCCTGTCTCTCTCTCCTTCATCCCTCCGTACCGAAATTCACCCTCTCCCCGTTCGTTTAACCCTCTCTGTCTCCACATCCGCGTACATTTTCCATCCAGAGAATCTCTCGCGCTCCGTTTCTCCTTCGCCAGCCAGCCACCGGCATTCTCTCCCTTTTTCCACATTGTTCGTCTCTTTCCATCCGTCGCACCCCTCGCCCCGTCTGCTCGTGTCCCAAATGACAATGTGTAAACTTCGTGCTCAAAACCCCGTGGCTCACCGGCCTAAGCTTTTCTCTGCCCGTCTGGATGCGCTCGTCTCTCTCGCTAGGACAGACCTTACGCGTCATGCCAGGAATGTCCCTCAGGGTCAGGCCGGGGCTACGGAGCGAGCAGAAAAGAGAGGATGAAGAGTTTGAAGATGAACGAAGGAGAACACGGCTGGCTGTGCGTGTTTTGTGCGCGACGCTGAAGAGACCCGCTCTGCACGCTCGGATTATTCGCGATAAATATTTACGCGGTCGCGGACTCGCGTTTCATTGAAAAGCGCAGCGACGAGAGAGAAACGGGTAGTTCGCGCGAATCGAGCGAGCCACTCGTCGTTCCACCGCGATGTTTAATCTTCGTCGGAACGTCTGAAATTTAGAACGACAGAAAATATTTTTGAATAATTTTCTATGTAAATCTACGTGGGGGATGTTGAAGAGAATAGCATTAGTACGCGAGTTTCTAAAGATTGCTACAATTAAAAGGAAGGATCGCGAGTCGTTATTGCAGGATAACAAGGTACGCGTAAAGGGAGCTCGATTAAACGCGAGGAGGAATAATGATATCGTTGTTTCAGTTAAGATTACGTGCAGTCGCGTTTTGTCCCGGTAGAAAGGTACGCGTGTACACGGCTCGAATCAAAAAGCAGAGGAGCACAAAGCGTCTCGTAATAAAGGAACAAGGAACAATGGCAGAAAAATAACCCGACTTGCATTCGTGTCCCGTTGCTGTCTCTTCTCTTTCATCGTAGCATCCCTTACACGCGGCGCCACCCAGGCGAGTGCATAAAATTTCAATGTTTCGAATTTCCCTTCGATTCGTTGAAAAAGAAGCCGCTGAATCATCAGCCTTCGAAATCTCCAAATCTCTGCCTACGTATTTCGGCGTGGTACGAGAGCGTGGGTTCTCACGAGGAGAACGAGCGACACGTTTTCGTAGTTGGCGGTGTTTTTGCCCGCACGGAAACCTCTCCGCGAAGCATATGCGCGATCCATATGCGGCAGGCCACGGATCATACGCTTGACGCGCATAAATATCATTATCTCCAACAGGCCTCGTAACTCGATTTCCAGGCGAATCGAATTCCCTCTCGTGCACCCTCCTTTCCACCGGTCGCGGCAACCATTCATTCGGTTGCGGATTTTTGCCGCCCATAGGTCCGTGTCCTAAAGTACGACACGGAAAAGTTTCCCGGTCACTCGAGGAAAAACCGCAGAACCGTGACCCTTCCCCGTCGGATTCTCCTGTCAGGCTGATCGTGATAATCTAATCGAGGATCGAGAAATCGTGTCGACGATATCGTGTCAGGGCCGAGCCACCTGGAGTGACCCACCTGACCCTCGGGTGCACACGGTGACGAGAAAAGGACAGGGACGATGGAGAAACGCGTACGGCCAGATGGTCGAGGATCGAGCGAGAGGAAAGACGCAGAAGGACGGAAGGTTTGGATAAGGAGAGGGGTTGAGAAAAAGAGAGAGAGAGACGAAGGGCGGAGGGTAGAGGGTGAAATATCCCCTGGTCGTCTCTCGCGCACCCTAGGAATTCCTTGCTACGGCGACGATAGGGGTGCTCGTGTCACCCCTTTCGCGGCTCTCGAAACCTCCCCACCGGACGAGCTGGCTGCGATTCGGTGGGGGTTGTAGGGATGCTGTCGTCATGGAGACGTATGCATCGGTGGGGGATGAAGCATAGAGTACCCGACGGTGGCATTGATCGCTGCGCCCATGGACCATCACAGTGTTGCCACGGATGTAGAAGGGGTGAATACAAACCCCACCACTCCCCTTACTCGCGCGTGCGGTCCTATACCGCACACGCACGCATTATGGACTTCGTATTCGTACGAAAGCACGCGGCCAAGTATGGACTTACGTGCTTATGCGCGCCTCGCGTGAATGATTCGCGTCGCGAGAGATGGGTAACGTTCTATCAGCCGGCACGCAGACGCTGCCTTTTCCTTCCTTCGTCCTTTCGCTGGTCAAACATTTCGGCCGCAAAGATCATCGGACGATTCCCCACCGCCCCGGCGCGGCGCGTCGTCTGGCTAGACTTTGATCGTTTTAATCGACGCTGATGTTTCAGCGGTTGTTTATAGCGAGAAAATTTCATTAAATCCCAGCGCTCCGACTTCCGGTATAATCTCCTGATTAAAGCGGCGAGAACGTTTCGTGTCTTTAAACGAACGTCTCTCTCGTGCCGTGTGACGTTTCGAAGCAGAATCGAGCGACGTTGCGTGTGGTGCAACCGCGGTTGGAAAACTATGACGCGATAATGTTAGGTGGCTGATAAAAAAGGAATACAGCGCGAGAAAACGGTACAAATTCCGGTGTCGCAGTCGTTTAAGGGAATAGCGGAAGCTTTATCGCGATCGCGGATGACATTATACCCGGATAAGGGTGGTTTTTAACGCTGTCATAACCCCATTACGCGTGGCGCCACCCTCGTCTCATCCCATAGGCATGGACAGCAGCGTCGTTGGGGTGCTTCCGAAAGGATAAAGATACAAGATGAAAACGTCCCGCGTGGTTCGACGTTTCCAAGTTTACCGCATCCCTCGTTTCTCGTACGCGGATGCATCTTCCCGGTAAAATTGATCGATGCAGTATTTCGAAAACGCTGATGCACCGAGGGAAAGTGAAAAATTTCTCAACATTTCATCTCGTTAATGTAGCGAACAGATGAAAAGGTAATGGTATGCTTTTTGCAGGAACGACAAAATAAAAAGAAGAAGAAACGAATGGTATAACGATGGATCGATGGTACTATGATATCCCCCGTCTCATAATTAATTTTTGAAGGCCCACGATCGTTCGCGTATCGACAGGAGTATTTCTCGTTGATTTAATCTAGCGTACCTACACACTAGATAACGGTATCGGAATTTCAATGTTCCGCTCCAATCATGCAATTCCGCAGATTCACAGAATTATTCCATCAAATGATTTTGGTTCTCGTTTAATCCTTCCTTCCGTGTATCATCCCCATCGTTCGGTGAATCGAAGAATCGTAATTCGTGAGAAACTTTTAGCAGAAAGAACATTCGCATCTCGAGTTGTCCTACCCGTGAGTAGGTGGACATACGAGAATTCCTCTTTTACGTTTCCACCTGCTATACGGCTGACGAGCAATAACTGTAACTATTGCTAGTCCGATCGGTGGGTAACACGCAAAGTCGGCTTTGAAGCACAGTCTCTGGACACGCACCAACTAACGAAGTATATCAATAATAAACGTTACGCATCGTTAAATCGATCGTTGGACAATTATTGGACCTCCGACGGGAGTTGTCGATTAGAAGGGGGTGCGCGTGCACGTCGATGACTTCATCCGGCGACCGTAACGTGCCTATATCGGCCCATCCTGGCATCGGATTTTGCTTTTGCTAATTAAAAAATTCCACGCCAAGTCAGATTTCCTCTCGTCGCCGCAGAGAACGGCCCTGCGAACAAATCCAATACCATCGCGCCAATCTACCCCCTACCCCCCGACCAGTCCCTCTGACGCCTATTTAATTCTCGTTTGTACGTCGCGCTGGCTGCAGCAACTCGTTATTTCGTAGATGCGTTGGAAATAGCTTGAAAATACTTGTTGCTTCCGAAAAACGAACAGACTTCGAATGTCCGCATTCTAAAAATTCGATTTCGAGGGATCGTCCGCGAATATTTTTATTCCATCAGGCTCTGGCAAATATATCGAAAGATGGATATATATCAGAAACCCATCGGCTAAGCAAACGATCCGGAGGGGCGTTTTCTTTTTCCCGCGAGCGTTGCGTAAAGCAAAAAGGCGCGCGTTCCGAATTTCGAGCGTAATAAAGCGGTCGCTTAGGAGGCAGAGGCACGCACGGAACGCTTTTCGGGGAGGTAGCTAAGGGAGTCTCTGTTCGGTTTAGGGTGCTATCGCGTAACGCATTCTTCCCGTGGTTCAAGTGAAACGAACGCTCGGCTGCATTACGAGATGCTGGACACCAGTGGAAGGAAGTTTATTCGTCGTGTCACGGGCGACCCCGCTGCAGCTTCATTATACCCAGCACAATTTTTAATTTACCCGCTGCAATTATCCGAGCCGAGTCTCCTGTTTTTATCTTTCTCCTTTTTTTAGCGATAATAGCCTGGCAACAACGTTCGCGGCACGTCAAGGAAATTAACCGCGGAATGTTGGCTAATATTTACGCGGTTTCCCGAGAAGGAACATTTTTTAATTAAATTCGTATCGATAATAAACCTTGACGTCGTGGCTGGTTACGCTCGCGGTAACGAAATTCACGAGCGTAGGTCGAAGATGCGAAAGTATTAAAAATAAAAACGGGGGTGGTTCGAGGCGCAGCTGGATAACGTCGAACCGCGTCGCTTTTCCTTCTTACTCTTTCACCCCGTGAAAGGATGAAAGGGAGTAATTTCCAATCGAGACCGGCTACACGGACCGATGCTTCTGTTTTCTCTGTTCCACCCTCTGGCCTTTTTTTTCGCTCCATGTTCTCTTTTTCCCTCCCTAGTCGGATCGAGGTAACGCGGAGAGGCTGCGAACGAATGAAAAGCGGTAAACGTGTTGGATCGCATGAAAATTGATCGGCTAATATCGGACGACGAAACGAAGGGACGTGTGTGATAGACAAGCAGATACAAGTTTTCTGATTGCCTTTGGCTTCTGTTAAAGACCCTTCGATGACTGCGCCTTTTATCGAGCTTGCAATTCACAGCGGATACTCTGACATTTCTTTCGATTTGTCTTAATTACCGCGGAGGACTTTGGCGAACAGAATCCCTCTCGATAGAGAATCAATTACGTCCTCCATGATCGATGAGTGACAGGTACACAGGAGCTATCGGCATCGAAACGTTACCAGCTCCGGTTACCGCATTGTATGCGGGCGCCTTTGGTATTGTCGCACCGGGGCCATGCGAAATTACCTTAACGATGCCGCGATACCATTGATTCAAAAAGAAAAAGTTCAATTTCTAGATAACCAGTATAGAATGGTAAAATTTGAAACAATCCCCGTTCACGTCCAGCACTTTTCGCTAAAGTGGGACACGCAAAAAAGTTTCGAGCAAAGCGAGATTAGAGTTTCCACGCTATCTGCGTTCGACCCATTCGAGACAGCAACCACAGCGAGCGGCGCGTACAATGCGATAAAGCCGATTTTTGTCAGGCGGGTAGAACTTGCCCGGTTCTATTCAATTACCAGCTCTCGACGCAATGAAACTTGTTCGAACGTACGGGCGTGTATTATAGAACAGATTGCCAGCTATCTCACGGGGAGCAGAACCATAAGCGAATTAGATGTTCTCGCGAGAAGCGCAAAGATAGTCGCGATGTCACATCGTCACTCATGCCAACAAGAGTATAACGCGTTTCCCGTACGCGTGTGCTCTATCGAGTAACTAAGTTTCGCTACCCCTGCCTAGGTTTGTCTGCCAGCGACAACGGTGACAATACCGCAACAGCATCGTCTGCCATTGTGAGCGATTAAATCTCCAAGACCAAAGCGATATCTACGTCTCCGTGCTTTGTTTCCCGTTTACGTCGTCCCTCGGTAAAATGGTCCCGAGCTGATTTTCTACGAATTTCCGAAGAATTAAAGCAAACTCCTGTCGGTTAAAGAGTAACTGAACGGATACCTTGCTGTTCGCTGGCTCATCGATAGTTTACGACCAAAACCAGAGTTTGGGTATCCGGAAATAGTTCTGCTAACTAGTTTAATATACATAACGAAGCATTAACGTATCGACTCGTCAACTATGTTCACCGTCACCCGTGTCATTTGTTAACTATGCTATTCATTGAGTTACGAGTTAGGGGAGACCGGGTATGGTTGTCACATTTTTATTTTTTTATTTTTTACAGGTTATAGTTGCAGGGAAGTTCGTTCAGACATGGTTTAATGTAAACTAGGTACGGCTATGTTTTAATAAAAATTAGTTTTATGAATATTATCAATAAGATTGTGAGTTAATTCACATTATCTGTAGTAATTATTTTGTGACAATGTAACCCGAGCTTGGGTTGGTTGTCACACATTTAATTAGCCAAATTAATTAAGAAAAAGTAACAATTTTATTATTAATGTTATCACATACGTTATAAAAATTTCATTCTGAAATTCGAACACAAAATTAAACTTACAATTGGAAATATATAAAAAAAGAAAATTGAGTATGTAACTCTTAGTGTTGATTATGAAAATATTTATTATAAAATTAAGAATTTTAAATCATTAAAAATAAATGAAAAGTAGTTGTAGCAAAATCAATTATTCAAGATCATTAAGTCTTATCGCTAATCAGAATCATCTGAATCGCAGGTAATCCTGGTGAATACATGTGACAAATAACCCCAGATGTTCTGTGACAACTTGACCCACACCGCTAAATAATTTAAACTATCCACTCAGAATAAAAGATCATCAGAATAAATTAGATAAATCTTTAAACTAAGCCGTTATAGTCGATACTAAGAAACCAATATACTTATTTAATAGAAAAGATATTGCAAAAATTTGCTTCAAGTGTATCAAAATTAATAATGACTCATCATGTCTTGATACCAATCTACAGCGAACTGGGCGATCGCGGGGGAGAGGCGACAATATGTCCACGCCTTACCATGGGTTATAAGTACATTCTCTTGTTTAATTTCTTTTTTATAACAATTGTGACAACTACACCCGGTCTCCCCTCCCTGTTCACGCTTACAATTACCACCTCGGCAATTACATTAAATCGTGAGATTAAATGTCGAAGAAGGAAGATCCTAGATTCTCGATTGAACGCAAGGAGTCGAACAGAACGCTTTGGAAACAAGGGTTAACGTTCATTTGACTATATACACAGTCTGATTGGAGTGCAGGTGCAGGCGGTTAGGTATCGAAAATCGGTCGGCCAGCCACGCAACTGGTGGGGTGAAACGAGTTCAAGAACTCGACGCGATGGTGTTTCACAGTTCGAAACGTCGTTACTTAGAGGGACGGGAAAGTTATCTGGATGCACGCGTCCGCCACGCGAGCTATTTAATACCGCAGCGACGAGCCAGCGACCGCGGCGATGTTCGACGGTGTTAGTGAGAAACTATCCCGGCAATGGTGCACGGAACGATGACGATAGGTTGCGCGTTTGCTGGTGGTGGTGCACTGTCAGTGGGTGCAGGCCTATTGTTCGTCAGACACAAAACAGTCGGCATACAAAGTGGCTGCTGCGTTCGCTGCGGCGAAGGCGAAACCGAGGAGAGCCGCTGGCTGATGAGGGGAGGGGGCGGGCGAAGGGTTGAGGGTGTACTACGCTGGGTGGAGATGGGTAGACTAGGAGAAAGAGAGAGAGAGAGAATCACAGCGGTATCAGAGAGTGGGTATTGTCTACAGAGCTAATCAAAACCAGCCCTTTCAACGGACCACTCTCTCCCCCTACCCTCGGCAACCAAACTTCGCACACATGCACACGCATGTATCTACATACGTATGGAAACGCCTGGCCAACGTGTTCGGCATTGGTTCTACGTAAATAAGAGTCGTCTCGAAGCTAAGTATCCGCGTGGGAGGCGGAGGTGCATAGAACCGCAGAGCGTGCAATAGGCTCGCGGAAGAAGAAAGGGATGGATTCGTCGGAATATTTTCGTCGTTCGAGCTTACCTTCTTCTCTGCGCGCGTAATTTCATGCTCGACAGGTCGCCGAGGATGAAAAAGCGAAAGGACGAAGGTCTCAGTCAATGACAATAGGGGGCATTCAATGCGAAATCGGGCACATGTCGGATTTTGCTGAAATTTAGATATGTTGTAGCTATTAGTGACATATAAACGTATTTCAAAGGATTTTAAAAAAATTTTCAAATTGTTGATTTTACAGCTGTTTGAAATATAGTGCTCGTATTTTTTCAATAAATTATAACTGCAGAACTAACAAACTGATAGAAACGAGCGTTTAGGTACTTAAAGCAGAGACATGGGAGTACCTAATAAAAATTATTTCAGTTTCAAAAAAAGTTTTATTGGAAAATTGTAACGACAGTTGGCAGGACTGCTCGAACTAATGAACGACATCTACTTTTTACTTCTTCTTTTTGTGCGAACATTTATATTTTTAACAAATCAAGATCATATCTGTCATTTCAAACGGAATAGATCCAGAGGTCCACATTCGTCCCAATATATTACGAGGATGCATCAGGATTGAGATTCCTTGCCTTGATTTAATTTTAATAAGCAATTTTATAATAATAGGGAAATATTGAAGGAACTGCATTATATTTCAAAGAGCTGTAAAATCAACGATTTAAAAAATTTTTAAAAATCCTTCGAGATACGTTTATATATCGCTAAAAGCTACAACATTCCGATTTCGCACGGAATGCCCCCGAGTTTTGCCCGAATGGAGACTCGAGGCTTCGCAGCTGATTCTCTTACGATTCGATCATACAAGAGTGTTATAAAGTGGCACTTATGGAATATCAATTCGATATGCAACAACCTAATAACTACGCGAAACGTCGTTACCGCATCGACCGTTAAATTAACTGCGTAGCCCAGAATGTCTGATTAAAAGCGGTAGGCGACGTCCGTAACGAAGATTCATATTTGATTACAGCTCAAAGCTATTACGCGCCTCGCGCGAGCTGCAGGCCGTGGCTACGAGAAGAACGATACGGCAGACGAGAAACACAGATAACACGTTTCTAATTTCCGAAACGAACCGTACGGTACAGTGGAACGTTTAGTCGACACATCGACCGAGTGTGTGTCTCTTCATCTTCTTCCTTCCTCCCAACGAGATGGCAATTATTTTCAATTCCAGTTTCGACTCGTCGCGTGCGATCCGAAGAAAGGCAAGTTGAGGAAAGAACGGGCAAGATGGTAGAAGAGGGAATGAGAGAGGAGGGCAGGGTGTAGATTTTCTAAAGTTAGGAGACGCGCCATTCGTATTTGCCAGGGGTGGCACTGGCAGCGGCTCGGCTAACGCGGCGGGGGTTGTTGTATCTCTAACTCGAGCGTCTATAACATCCATATCTATATCCCGTGTACCGGGTGTCCAATAAATCTATTACCCGCTCCCGTGGGGGCTGGAACCGGCGGCTGGCGTACAAACAAATACAGGCAACCGCGATATACACGCACGCGACCAGCGTCGTATAGAGACTGCATGAGGGATTGCTCTGATGCGCGTCTATCTCCGTTATGACTTCCAGGGTGATCGCGACTTTTCACGCCCCACACTTTTCCTTTATTCCTCCATCCTTCTTTCGGTCCTTGCGTCCACACGGTACGCCGCGGTCCGTGTTCTCCGGAGCGGTATCTATATTCGTTTTTGCCAGACCTTCGGGAACCGAGTCGCCGCCTTCTTCTTGGGAACCGACCCTTTCACTTTTCCCGTGGAAGAAACGCAGACACGAGCATCGGTACCCGACGAAACGAGACGCTGAAGGCCTCGCGTCGGTTTAACGGTGGAAAGGGTAGACGACGACCACTTTCCGAGCAATTGTCATGGACAAAAACGCCGTCGAAACGACGAGGAGGACTCTGCGAGCGGTAATCGTCGATGGATGGACACGCGGGTTGGTCGACGGATGTAGGCGCGGCGTAGACAAACGGAACGGAACGGAACGGAATGGAAGAGAACGGAAAGGAACGCGAAGAGTCGGCTGGAGACCAGCTAGAAAACGAGAAGGGAGCCCCGGTGGTTGGAAGGAGGGAAAAAAAAGAGGGGGTCCCGGCAGGAAAACGACGAGGAGGAACGATCCAGAAGGGGGTGGAGAGAGAGATAGAAAGGGAGGAAGCGTAGGAGGGCACGGTAATACGCGAGACGGAAACGGGCGGGAAAAAGGCAGTGCCTAGCGGAGAATAAAACCAGAGAAATTGTCATTATGCTGAAGAGGTCCGGGCATATAACAATGACAGCGGCTGACGCAGCATCCCGCAGCTACAGATCATCCCTGGATATTAAAAAGTCAGCCTACCGCGCGACTCTTTCTTTCTCTCTCTCTCTCCCTCTCTCAATCTCCTCCCACCACCGTCGCGACGTTTTTCTCTTCTGTTTCTCTTTTTTTCCACGTTTCTCACCCCCTCCGTAACGGTACCCCGTGCGACGCGTAACCGATACCAAGAGGCCCCGGCCACCGAGCCAGAGGGATGACGATGGCGATGGTGGTGGTAACCAAGCACAGTTTTCTCCTTGTCCTCTAGCGAAAACAATGGCGAGTGCTCGCGATTTCGTGTCATCGACTCTCCCCTCTATCGGCCGGAATTGTCCTTGCATCGCGACGAGGTACTTGGGGTTATCGAGCAGCCCTGGCGGGGTATCCTCGCGTTCCCGTGTTCTGGCCGGCTGCTTCGGGAAGAAAGGGGTCAGGTTGAGCGGTTCCGGATGACTTCGACGAGAACGGATACGTCAATGCGACTAGATAGGGGGGCGGAGGGGGGGTTGGCAGGGAACGGGTGGCGAGAGGGGTTTCACGATTGCACGGGAGGGGTAGTATTGACATTCCTGTGGCATGGAATGGTTAGAATGGAGCGGCAGCTTCATGGACGATCTTGCCCGGTCGGAATAACGCCTGCCTTTGTACCACGGGCACAGGAGAACGGGTAAGAGGTGGGGATCGACGAATTAACGAAGATTTACCGTCGAGCAGTAAGTATTATTGGGTGGCAACTCTGAAAGACTATATCTCTGACGCGGAACGCGATATTTTCTCCCTCGATTCCCCGCTGGTTATTGCCGCTTACTCGGCAACTAGATTATCGGTCGTTTCGCGACGTGTCTCTCGTCAAAAATAAGCGACCATACCCCGAGACGGAGATTAAAGAGCTTCCTTTCCGCTTTAAACCTGCCAATTAATAAATGATTATTCGTTCTATCGGTGTCGTAATTTCATGGGAACAGAGAAATGGGATACTTCCATTAAAATCGGCAATGATAATCCATCGAACGATCGAGTAGGCGATCTCTAACGCGGATATTCATCGGCGAGCTCTTTCCATCAAGTATTCACGGAGACGTTGAATTAATAACGATCGACCTCGCATCGGCACAACGGCTATTAATGCCTTCGCATCGATCGTCGCGTAAAAAATCGGTAAGGACTGTGTATTCTTACAGAGAATCTCTACTCGAACTATGCGCGTTGGAATTCGACGAAATTCCTCCGAGCACGAAACAGCCGGTTACCCTAAAATCACCAGTCGCAAGATGAATAATGAGCCAGCCTTATCGCGATGTTTCGCGGATCCAAGCGCGGCCAGCAAGCGATCGCAAATGGAACATTGAGTACCGTCCAAAATTCTGTGCAAGAGTCCTAGTGCGGACACTCGACGGGCAGGGTAACACATTGCGTCGCAATGTGCATCCGTTGTTCCTAGCTGACCATAGTGTGCGCATACAGGCTCATGCAAATGTGACGCGTATGTGATACTCGTGTGGCCCATGACGTCTAGTGTCCTGCCGATGACGTTTACTGCAACCACGCCCTGTCCGTGCTCGTCCGACGTCCATCCTGGACAGCCGTCGACCTCCTTAATTACCAAGGATTCGGTTAACGATCCGAACCAATCGTATCTTTTCCGCTAATTTATCTTACACGTTTTTCACAGGTATTTGTTAATTAACTCCGGCGTCGATTTTTCTGATTTCTAATTTCTAAAGTTGAATGATTAGGTGCTTCATAATTGCAGCTACAACGCGTCATATCACACCCAGTGGCGACGGTATGAAGTATGTACGCGTACATTTAAAATGTAATCCAATCACCCGAAACCTAATTAGTTTCCTCCGTGATTACGTTTAGTATATTTAAAAGATTGCAGGAACGTTTAGCGTACTGTCAAGGGACGAGGGAAGTTTCACGGAAATTTCTTTTTCAATCGACAAATGGGTCATTGTTGGCCGGCTGAATTCCATAATGACGTGCTACGGGAATTTCGAGCACGATTTAGCAATAGCTGGTAAGCCGCGCTAACCGCCGTATGCTCGCCCGGAAATGCGTTATAGTTGTGTGCGCCAAGCCAACAAATTTTTCATCGAAACAACCGCGTAAATGCAATAAACATTGATCGAACATCTTCCACGTGAAATTACACCTTTCCGATAACCGCCGTAAACCTACGTTTCCTTTTTATTCCAATCACATTTCCCCGGGGAATAATTTAATGAAATCGTTCCATCAGGAACCTACACGTCGGTAAAATTATTCTCGCTATCTCCGCTCCATCAACCGTAGAAATGATTGTTGTACACACACCATCTTAATTCGACACATAATATTCCACCGGTGAATCGTAGGAATATATTTTGATTAGGATAACCCATCAAGGGTTGATACGTTGGTTTTAGAAGGAAATATGGGACAGCAGATCCCAGATATTTCCTCCGATCGATGTCTATTTGATTTACGATTTAATAAAAAAAGAAGCGAGCAAATCGTTTGACCGGTGGGCAGTGTGGATACAGGTTCGAACGGTAAATCCGTAGCCCAGCGACCGACATCGAGAAGTCGAACACACGACAATGATATTCGATGGGAGTTTCGAGCACGACATCGAAATATCTGGTAGGCCACAGTGGCCAGAGTATGTACCTACTCGGGTACGGAAATGTCCAGCGAGATAGCCACTCGTAACGAACAATGGCCGATTCTGGTTTCGCCAAAGTCGAGCCTCCCTCTCGTGTATACAGGAATCGTTCTCTTTCACCCCTATATATCTCTCTGTCTTTTCCCTCATCCCCCATCGTCGACTAGCGAACCGCCATAATACACGGTATCGCTACTTCTGCCAAGTGAGCGACTTCCGTCTTCCTTTTCGTCCTGCACCACAATGGGACACAAATTTAAGAGTGTCTGCGAGGAGTCGCGTACGCTCGTCTTCGAAAACCACTCCGCCAAATACCCCGAGTACCACGGCTGGGTTTTCGTCAATAGAGACATCCTTGTTCACCGACGATATTCCTTTGACCGTCTTTTATTTTCAATCCTGGTCAAAAATACGGGTACTCGGTAAACAGAAATTACTCGGGTAGCTAAACAGACGAAGAGGAGATTTCACGATCAACCGATGCATCATCGGTGTGGATTCGATCGGATGAAACACGGCTGCAAACGGTCGTTGATTTTTCTTGCCCGAGGATCCAGCTTACAGGCTCGCGTCTTTATAAGAATTTATGTGAGAGATCCTTGCGAATGTATCGCGTTAATCTCCGCTATTTTTCGCAATGCCGAATCAGCAGACGGATCTCCATGGATCTTGGGATTTCTTTAAAACGTACGACTCTCGTGCTCCTACTGGCGAGCGATGTTTCAGTGCAGCCAATTAGAAGGAAAACGAAGCGGAGCCAAGTTCGGTGGACGTTGAAGAAGGGGGAAAAAAAACGATCTGTCCAAAACGAACGATCGACACGCGATTGATTATGATTTACGACGAGGCATTTTCCTGTCAGCGAACAATCGTGTCTCGCGAGTCGGAAAATTTAATTTGCCGAAAGAAAATCTGAGCGTGACCGGTGGTCGATACCTTGCGGACATTCTTCGAGGTCCGATTTCTGATGGAATTCCTCTGAGAACGATTGCTTCGAATGTATCGTCAAGTCGAATCTGGATTAAATTTCGAAATTCATAGGAAAGACGGTAATTATGTACGGCTACCGACATATTTATCGTCCTCGAGGGTGCACCCTTATTCCCGTGAAAGCAAGGGGTGAAGCTCAGACATTAAATTAGAAGCATCGAACTAATTACACTCTTCTTTGGAAATGATTAATATTATACTTCTAATTTATATCTACTTATAATATTGTAATATTCTTTTTTTTTTGTATTGCAAGTATAAAACATCAAAGGATCTGTTTTTTTTAAACTCCGGTTCGCCCTATTCGCTTGGTTCCTGGTTTTGTCCAAAGAACTGTGCGACACGGCCGTCGATATTTCGCCGCTATTGAAGCGGTAGCTGGGTCGGTCTTATTCAATATTAAGGAACTGACCGCACCAAGCGCTGGACAATGCGTCTCACTATCGCAGCTGTCGACCTGGACGAGCACGCCAATTGATACGCCGAAGGACTCGCGAATAGTTCCCCTGGGACGCGAACTGCCTTTCCCTTCCTACGCTCATCCCGGTGAATTAATTTCACCGACCCAAAAAACCGACTACATCCTATGCAAACTTCATTTTCTTGTACCCTGTAAAATAGAGGTGTGCGAGTACTCGAATTTCGAGTCGAACAATGACCGGTCGAATTTGCCGAATTACTCGAAATCGATGAACTGTTTGAAACAAAAGCGAGCTACTCGAATATTCGAGCCGTCGTAAAACTTCGATTTACTTGAAGATGAATTTTCAGTTCGAATATTCGAGTAGCTCGCTTTTGTTTCAAACAGTTCGTCGATTTCGAGTAATTCGGCAAATTCAAGTGCTCGGTTCGGCTCGACCGACCGATCATTGTTTAACTCGAAATTCGAGTACTCGGAATTTACAAGCCGAGTTGAACTCGCTTTGATTGTTCGAGCCGAGTCGAGCGATTGAATTTGCCGAATTACTCGAAAAAATCAAACTACTTGAATATTCGAGCCGTCGTAAAACTTCGATTTACTTTAAGATGAATTTTCAGCTCGAATATTCGAGTAGCTCGCTTTTGTTTCAAACAGTTCGTCGATTTCGAGTAATTCGGCAAATTCAAAAGCTTGGCTCGGCCCGACCGACCGATCATTGTTTAACTCGAAATTCGAGTACTCGGAATTTACAAGCCGAGTTGAACTCGCTTTGATTGTTCGAGCCGAGTCGAGCGATTGAATTTGCCGAATTACTCGAAAAAATCAAACTACTTGAATATTCGAGCCGTCGTAAAACTTCGATTTACTTTAAGATGAATTTTCAGCTCGAATATTCGAGTAGCTCGCTTTTGTTTCAAACAGTTCGTCGATTTCGAGTAATTCGGCAAATTCAAAAGCTTGGCTCGGCCCCGACCGACCGATCATTGTTTAACTCGAAATTCGAGTACTCGGAATTTACAAGCCGAGCTGAACTCGCTTCGATTGTTCGAGCCGAGTCGAGCGATTGAATTTACCGAATTACTCGAAATCGACGAACTGTTGGAAACAAAATCGAACTACTCGAATATTCGAGCCGTCGTAAAACTTCGATTTACTTTAAGATGAATTTTCAGCTCGAATATTCGAGTAGCTCGCTTTTGTTTCAAACAGTTCGTCGATTTCGAGTAATTCGGCAAATTCAAACGCTCGACTCGGCTCGACCGACCGATCATTGTTCAACTCGAAATTCGAGCACTCGCACACCTTTACTGTAAAACATCCTATCTCATCCTGTTCTTCTTGAAAATTTTCCCCTGACGATTGACCAACGACAGTCGGAAAGCAGATAGAAATAATTTGCTAATTCTGAAACTAATCGCCGATCGTTTGTTTAATCGGAGTGGTATTAATTTACAAATTGTGGGTAAGCTGTCGTTGAAGGGAGAGTAGCGCATGAAATTGGCGAATCGATCATTAAACGTCCAAGCCGTTAAATTAACCGCCATCTACTCGGTCACCAATAAAGTGGTCATGCTTCAGCCCCATTGAGACCAGTTACACAGCCACGTTAGCCAACCCAAGTCTATCTATCTTCGGTATGCTGCTTCGTTGTTTCTAAGCTAAACACTCGGTGTCTCAGAAGTAATCCTTCCTAATTACTAAACGGAAGAAATTTAAAGATTAGATTAAAAAAATTAGTCAAAGTGTTAAACAGAAGTCGTTAAATTTCACGAATCTTTAGAGATGAACATTTATGATCGAAGCAGTTACCTTTTACGAGGCAAAGTAGCTCGCATTTTAAAACACCCTTCCGGTTCGACGTTTCGGTAAATAGCTTCGAGATCCCCGAATTAATGTTTCGAGAGGTCTGAGGACAAAGTCGCTAAAGATACGACACGAAGGAAGAAGAGTTCGGCAAGTTTTCCAGCTAGCTGGAAAGCGATTAAACGGTACCGTAAGGTAACGGTGTGGCTCGTTAGGAGGGGGCTTGCCCTAAGTGATCTCATATAACACAGGATTTTATGGAGAGTGCATCGGGGGTCTGTTTGCATGCATTTCGTGGAAGGCTGAGTGCCTCTACTATCGAAATCACGATTATCGTCCATCTTGCCGAGATGTTCCTGCGGTGTTCTCCTACCAGCCGTAACCCCGATACACATTTCTCTTCCGGTTCTCTCGAATTTCCTTCCAAGATTTACGCGGCTATAGAAGGCGTTCTTCTTACACCAGGATCCATCAAACATTCATCGATCTAAGGGTTTTCTGCTTGATTCATTACGTGCTAGATATTTCCCTCGTTACCGAAATCCTTCTGCTAATTTTTTAATTAATCTAACGATCGAGTTGGAAATTCTTAATCAGAGGATGCACAGGTATACGAGTCACCTGGATGGCAAGAGGGTTAATACAGCTCGGTCTCGAGACGATGTTGACCGGATCCTGATTGTGTCTGTAATATTAAACGCAATTCAACTTCGCAGACTATATCGTTGGGTAACGACGAGAGTATATCGACGCGAATGGGCCACCGAAGTGCCATCCGAGACTAAACTTGAACGATTTTGGAAATCTTCGCGTTGCACCGCCTTCAAGACTGGCCGATAATTAATCAGCGATGAATTCAAGATCGATCCTCTCGTCGAGTTAGCCGAACTTTAACAACGTCGTTAATTTCCGAAGATTCCATGTCTCGCTAAAATCACATCAGCATAATTATAGTGGGAAAAGCAAGATCTATTTTCTCTCCTGCTAATTTACTCGACAGAACTTTATTGCCGTCGATTTATACCGCGCGGAGGAGGGATCGTATCCAGGGTTGTAGGTCTCGAAATTTGTTTGCCCTGTTTTATGACAGGACCAGGTTGCATCAACCGTCTTATTGGATTCTGACACGACGCCGGTGTCATTTTCCACGCGCGGACGAAGCGGAACATGTGTCTTCTGTACACACGTCACCCTCTACACGAGAAAAACAGGGTGTATCTCGGGTCCCGTGATTCCGAGAAACATTCGCCAGTTCGAAATTTCATAATCAAAGAAAAAGAAAAGTTTGCAAGGTGAGTTGTTTAGGAGGACGCGTAAGAAACGTCGCGATGGAAAAGACACTCGGGGGGGTGTGTGTAAGAGCAGTACGATGTAAAAGGATGGCAAGGTAAGACGAGAGGGTCGGAGGTGGAGGCGCGCAGGGCGAATAGCAAGCAGTGTCTCGTGGGAGTGTGCACCAGGTGCCGGGTTAACCCCTGCGGCTTAGATGTCTTTAGGCGGCGCGCGTTACCCTGTCGTTTCGTAAGCAGAAGCTGGTAACCAATCGGTTGGCAAGGTCTGCCAGCTTGCCGAAGAAACAGACAAGGACGGAGCGAGGAGAAAACAAGGTGGATAGAGCTCGTCTAGACCCACGAGAGAACCTTCTCTACGTGACCGGGGAAAGTCATTCTTCTTTTCCACGAATCTATACAGGATGATTCTACGTTCCTACTGATGGAATCCTGTAAATTTCTATCCTCCGAGTGAACGAAACGTCGCCGTTTATACGCGTCTGACGCGCGAGAAGATTTATCGAAACACACGGGACCGGAAGCCGGAGAACTGTCTTCCCGCGGTTCCAAGTATCCCCGATGTAAACCTTCCGACTCCTTTTCCAATGAATTCTTCAACGATACGCCGTTCCGTCGATCGTTAACTTCTCACCGCGCGTTCCCGCGTGACCCTTAAAAAAGGGGATAAAACGACGCTCTTCGAGGCGTTAAATGAAACGAACGCGACAACAAGGGAGGAAGGTAACAATGGCAACTGGTTGCGACCACGTGGATGGAATTTTAATCAACCCACCCCCTAATCGCTTATAATCCAACTAGTTTTCCTTCAGCCTCTTCTACCACACCCTTCGATATTACTACTCGAATCTCCAGGTGCCCAACGTTCGAAGTCTCCAAAAACGTCGGTACCAATTGCTCGCACCCTCCGTCTCTATTCAACCGAACGTGATGTAACAAATACGTGGGAGCGATCGAAAAACGATCCTCGCGTCTTCCGACCCCCTCGGATCCGTCTAATAACACGCATATTTCTCGAGACGAGGTAGAGTCTGGCGGCTCAAGGCTGCGAAGAAAGACGAAGAAAAGGAGTACTCGAACCGGGGGGGTGGTTGCGGGGGGTTCGGGAAGAAACATGGTCGGGAATGCATTTTCATCGTAAGAGTTCGAGTGTGGAGAGAAGGGCAGGGAGGGGCTACCGGCGTTAGGAGGGTACCGCAACAACGTACCGCATCGTTGCAACGTTAGGGTAGGAAAAGGAGCTAGGAAAGGCGCATGCATCGAGGCCGGACGGTAGCTAAGTAAAATAATAAAATACAAGCAACGTCGGTTGTAGCGCGTCGATACGACGGGGCCAATGGGAACCTGGGAGAGCCCGTGACGTCGTTGGACGCACGCCCGTTGCTAGGAGGGTCGTAGGTGGAGCTTGGAACAGCGACGCCCCAGGAGTACAGGTGGAAAACGCAGGTGAAACGCGAGATTCCTACGGGGCCGACGCCGAATTCGTGCACGGTTTTACGCTGCACCCTTTGCACGCTCCAACGTCCCCCTTGTTTCTTCAACCAACCCCCTTTCTTCCCTTTGTCGCGCTACCAACGCCCCTTTTCGGTTACCCGTAAACCAGCTCCGCGCACACCAAGATGTCTCCGCCGAAAAGTGGCCGATATTAAACCTTAAATGCGAACGATCGAACGCGATAAAGAAGGGGCACCAACGTGCAATTTGGTATTCGTTGAAGCTCGATGGTGCTTCGGGTGCAGCTTAATTTAAGAAAGTATATAAACACTATTTTACGCGGCTCCGGAAAAATGGTACTCGAAGCGTCTTCAAGGATAACTGCTTCGAGAGAACAAGGTCTCGGTTTCCGCGAGCGTACATAAAATGTACGTCCTTCCCTCCATCAGGAGCAAAGGTCAAAGGAACCTCTTCGAGGCATCTCGGTCCGTTCAACGACAGGCGAGCCTCGAGTATTCCACGTACAAGACGAGAATATGGAGGCACGTAGATACGTATTTCGCCGAAGAAATACCTTTTCCTTCTCCTCCCATATCCTTTCTCAGGTCGCCGGAGGAAGGGAGGAGGTAGCTGGAAGAGGGAGAGAAAGGCGATATAGAAGAAGTTGGCGGTGGGTTGGAACCAGACAGGTTGGATACCTGCGTGGAGGTAGCCTGGTGCACGTGTGTCCGTAGGCTTATAAGCACACGGACGAACGAGCGTCTGCCACGTATGGGCGTAGCTGCAAAGACGCCTGCAACTTTCATGCCATCGAGACGCCTGGAAGATGGCTGCCGGGTAACAGCCAGCCGCGAAATAAACTGGTAAATGCTTTCTTCCTTCGCCGCTGCGAGCTACGATGGAACAGAAGAAGAGGAAGACCGAAGAAATCCATTTTCGATTTGTTCCCGAGTGCTCCTCCTTACGAGCCAAGGCGAAATTTCTTCTCCAGCAATGGCGGCCTCGACTGATCCGTTCCAGCAGCCCTTAATGCTACTCCTTCGCTGAGAAACGATACCATCTCGCATCGAAAGGGCTTGCATCTCGGGAATTCTACCAATGTACACGAGTTTTCCAGACACCTTCAGAAAATTTCTTCCAGCTCGTATTTTATTAAAGTTCCCGGCTATATTTAAGAGGATACCTCTCTTCTCTTGCGAGAAACTCGTGAAAATTTCGTCGATCGTTTTCTTATTCTTCGTAATAACGAGCCGATTAATTGTCTACGAAAAGGGAACGAGCGAGCGCGTAACCCTCTGAAGTTGAAAATTGTATCGAGATCCAGGCGATAATGCAAAGATCAATAAAGCACGTACGGGCATTCTTTCCGGATTAAAAGTCATCGTTTTCTCTATCGAAAATTGAATCTTCCGACGAGCAGGACCGAACAAGAAGGTAATTCGACAATAAATTGAAAGGGCGACGAAATTGTCGAGGTTGTTCCTCTCGTCCGGATCGAAGATTCGAATCGAATTTACAAAGAGAAATAGAAAATCGTAAGGGTTGTAATTGCAAGCGGATCGTAAGCGAGGAAAGTTACGAATACGTTTATTATTTATTTTCTCCAATAAATTCGTGAAGTTGGACACTTTAATCCGCTGGAAGTTCGAAGTGGCTGTCAGTTAGGCTCGCGTACTTATTACTACTTAAGCGTTTTAATGGACAAGTTATTATTCTGATATATTGGCTTTTAAGCCACGCGGCATCTCTACGAGCGAGAACCGTGATCCCCCCACACACTGCTAGCAAATTATTTGTCAACCTTCTTCAGCTAGCGCTAATTGATTAACAAGAGAACGCGTATAGATGTCTGTACAAGCGACGTTGCTTCGTTCTCTTAATTAATTGTCATTCTCCCCTGGAATCTGATTTCTCAAACGACTCGTCAGAGTTAAAAAGGAGACTGTTTCACAATAAACTCATCGCAGCTTTCATCATCCTGGACTTCCTTTGTGATCGTATCACCAAAATTCACGACACCCCTTTGAAATTCGTTCCCTTCGTCGCTGTCCGCGCTGGATCTCCCGAAAAATTCACCGTCGTCGGAATAACAGTGCATTATCCGAACGGAGAGAAATAAAAGAAGGCTCACTCGAGGATCGTGTCACTTACCCGACGACTCTTATCCCGTACGAAGGACAGATCACACGCGATTTCGTGCTCTTTTAGCGACGACTGGAGCCCGTGAAACGGGTTCACGGACAGAAAATGGTCTTTGTGCGGGGCTGGCAAATGGCGAGCGAGCGAAAAAGAAATAATTTCAAATGGAGCCCGCATGCGATACACCCATACCGTCCGAGTATTCTTCAGCGGACGTGCAACACGCGTGCAAAACAGCCGACAACTCGTCCTCATAGTCGTCGTCGTCGTCGTCGTTTCTGTCCCTCTTTTGCAGGGTTCGCCGCGAAGCACCGTTTTGCATTAAATCGCCGCTACGTGTGTAATCGCGAAGCAACGGCGACAGAGGAAGAGAAAAAAAGAAAAGGAAAATAAGGGGTGCAGAGAAGGGAGACACCGTAGGAGTTTTAACGTGTCTCGCTCCCGCCTCTTGGGGGCTCGATGATGGTTTACGAATGAAGACTTCAAAATGCGCGTACAATGCGCCACGAGCGTCTCTCTGTTCCACTCAAAAGGATTTGCGAGTTAAGAGGGTGTTTGCGTATATTCGTTTTACCAGGACCTCCTCTCTCTGTCTCCCTTGATCGCTTTCCTTTTTGATAGCGCGCATTCCTTTCGGTCGCGGGGTGCGTTTTACGCGGTGGAAGGTGCGCGCCGGGTGGCTGGGATTTTAATTACCGCGAACGCTGGATACGCGATTAAGTCAACACCGCTGTTTGGATGCGATATCGATCATACGGGTATTGGGAAAATAACGAAGTTATTTCCGCGTTATGCCCGATCGCTTGCGTTTCCATCGGTTTCAATCGGATAAAATAAAGAAGAGCGAATAAAATAATCTAAATCAAAGGGTAAGAATTTCCTTCGAGATGTCAAGTGACAAGTTTAGGGACCGAATGAGGAAATGCTGACGCGTCCAAGATACCAGTCTCTTCGCGTTAGAAGATTATTCAGAAATTCCAAAGGAAAAAAGAGAATGTGTCTCGCGTGCCCTGGCGTGGAAGTCGTCTTTTCGTAATACCTGGCCTGATATGCATCTACGTGCCTGCCAAGGGCAGAACCTCCCCGGCTTATTAATATTAAACAGCGCCACTTTCCCGAACACGGCCGTGCTATTGTCGATCGAGCCTCGTCGCGTTTAACGCGAGTCCAAGGGACTTAACTTACCCGCTAGGCGAAGGACACTTTTAAATAGCGGAACAAGCAATCCACGAGTGAAGGGATTGTCCCCCCATCCACCGATGGATGGATACTTCATCCCCTTCCGGCACACGATCGAAACACACGCCCTCACCGTACGTGGTCGCCATCGTCGTCGTCGTCGTCGTCGTCGTTCTTCCCTCGGCGGCTGCGAAATTTTTATCGGGAGAAGGCAGCAGTGGCATCAAAGAGTTCGAACCACGGAGGAAGTGCCCCTCCATCGGTAGAGAC
This sequence comes from Osmia bicornis bicornis, assembly GCF_907164935.1. NCBI lineage: Eukaryota > Metazoa > Arthropoda > Insecta > Hymenoptera > Megachilidae > Osmia > Osmia bicornis. The sequence continues at coordinate 6,280,033 of NC_060229.1, forward strand.
GGATTTTCCATTAAAGAGTTCGCCTTGCAAGCATCGTTTAACGCATCCTTCTACCGATTCCCGGGGAGAGTTTCAAAACAATCGGTTTGTTTCGCGATTAAAGCCTGCTTGATGATGAATAACCCATTCAAGTATCTGATATTTCTTACGATTCTTGAAAAACACGAAGGGTTCTATTCTTTTTCGAACGTTTTCATCTATTTTCTTTCATCTTCCCGATTTCAGGTGCACTCCCTCGATCGAGAAGAATTTCACCTTCTTGAAGAGGAGATGATAGAATCGAGAGCAGAGGTAGGAGGACACGTGAAGAAAGAGTCGGGAATCGAAGTGAGAGAAAGGAGAATCTGCGGGAAAGGAGAAACGCGTTGGTACGCGTGCAAGAGAGAGAAGAAACAATGAACGAGGGAGTTATCTGTAATGGAATAAGTTGGCAACAATGGCGCATTGTTTGCCGGGACGTTCGCATCGTCGCTGTTGACGGACATTATCGCCGGACGTTGCGTTTCCGGCGTACAGGAACGTCCTTGTCCCGTCAGAAGACGTGTCAGCCGGCGTTGATTCGCGGCGGAATGTATGCCACGCGAGCTGCTCCGCTGGCAGAAAGCCACCCATTCAAATTCGCGACCGCCTATCGAACTATCGCCTGGCCGCGAATAGAAACGCGGCCGCAACCGCGTTTACGCCACCGACACCTACCTGTCGTTCGATTTCTCCCTCGGATCCCTACATCCTACACCAATAATCACTTTGTTCAGCACCGAAGACAGCCTTCCCATTACAGTCAGCTTTAGGGGGAAGTTGCCAAAATCGTACTAGTTTCCTAAATTCAAATTTCGCTTAATGTTGAATGGCGACGCCAGCTAACATTTTTTATAAGCTAAGACATACGTATTCCTACATGACTTTAAATAGTGTATCAAAATCAATGTACAGTAGCTGTTCTAACAAATTTGAAAGAGCAGGTCAGCCTAATGTAAAATTTTAATCAAGTTGCGGTTGCGCTGTCTTTTTTTAAAATAATTTAATGATATTTATTTTTACACACATAAGGCTACATTTTTATGTACATGCGCCAATTTTCAAATCATGTTAAAACTTATTTTTCAATTAAATAAAACAAAATTATGAAAGAGTCGGCGAGTAGCCTAAATTGTACTGCGGCGTAGTAGTACCAGTACGATTTAAGCAAGTGAGCAATATTTTAGATATTTTTTTTAGGTTACAGCTATGTCAAAAAGAAAGTACCGACAGTGGAGTGCAAAAACAATAAAAAACACGGCTTCAACTAGTACATCTGCAAATATTTCTGAAGCTAAACTTCGTGTTGCGTGTACGCAACACTAGGAAGAAATGGGTTAATGAAGAGGAGTGGTTCTGCAGTTTGCGTGAAGAAGTTCAATTTGAAAATATGATACAATGTTTAAGGGTACACGTGTCAAAAAAACACAAAATCTTATTATTGTCATCAATGTTAAATAAAATCAATTTATTATTTATAACTCAGAGATAGGTAGGATTTTGTACCTTTGTATCATATTTTTACTAATTCATGTAAGATATAACAACCATTTTCAAAATGCAGTTAACGTTGTCCACAGGTTATTTAAATGATAAATTCTCAAACAGCCATACCAGAGCTTCATATTACGCATAATATCTTAAGTGATGGTTTTGGCAACCTTCCCCTTACTCTTGTCCAGACAACATCCAGTCAATTTTGACCCGATGTCTGTCAACGACGAGGCGGAGAATTTTAGATCTCTGACTTAAGATGTTCGAGCAGCCGTGATAGAATGTTAAGCAGAGAAAGACAATGTCGCGATACGAAATCGCGAATAATCAGTGGAACGGCAGACACCGGTTGTGTTTCAGAAGTTGCTCCCTTAACACGGTAATACCGCAAACAGACAGCCCACGGATTAAGACGGCAACCCCTTTACCTCGCAATCTTTACTTAACCGTCTGCCTTCTGCGCGTACCACGCGCTAAACCTCTTTAAACACCATTCAAGTCAATCATAGGATTTTCTCCTATAAATTGTGTCGAACAATGATGAGGGGAAGAAGTCAGGATTTCTTATTAATTATTATCAGCTCGTCGGTAGACGCGATAGGGATAAGTTTCCGAATGGCCCCACCAAAATTGATAATTCAGATTCGGTATATAACCTAAATTGACTCCCAGAAACCGATTAAAATTGGTTTCAGAGCCGTTTTTGAGATATCGTGGTAAGAAACTTTTGTACAATTTTGGGACTACGTATGTATGCGCTATTTGATACTGCGCATGCGCTACTCAATACCTAACCTAACCTAATCTAACCTAACCACGATATCTCGAAAACGATAAGACATCCAGCTCTGAAACCAACTTTAATCAATTTCTTGTAGTCAATTTAGGTTATATACCGAACCTGAGCTCTCAATTTTAGGAGGTCCATTCGGAAACACAGGCCGTGACAGTTATGATAATAATGATTTTAATTCCAGACCAAAGAGTCCAGTTCTCATATTATCTGAGCGTGCGTACAATTATTATGTAGCCGCTGATAACGGGAACAAAAGCCGTTATCTGGAACTGTCACGAAACAATTGTACACCCGGCGAGCGGCCGCCAGTGAAATTATCTTAAAGACCCAACAAATGCATTTTCAGCCAACTGTACGAAAAACGTTGAGAGACCACGGCCGGTACACCGCTTCTCGACCCAAATTGCGAGCATCCAACCCCGGCGTATCATATCCGCGTTGCTCCTCTCCTTTTTTGCGGACGGGCAGAGATAAATGGTGAAATTACATTCGTGAAAAGATTCGCGATTCGTGTTCGATCCACGTCGCAAGCGTCGCTAAGAAAGAAGACGCGTCCGAACGCGTCGGTACACCAGCCTGCGGTCTTTGTGCGCGTGATTATCGCTTGTGTAGGTGGAAAGCGGATTACGGCACAGAAGTTAAAAGTATTAAAATCACGATGTATTTTAACTCGACTCGAGCCGGTACAGTTGTCATCCTGGAATACCGAGGGCCAGAAGGAAAGACGAAAGCCGGGGTTGGGTGAGTAGAGGCCGGAAGGCGAGAGGAACGCGAAGACTGAAGCGGTATGAAGCGCGGAGAAAAGGACACAGAGACCAAAGAGACCGAAAAAAAAGATGCGAGAGGAGAGAGGGGAGGAGAGTAGTAGAAACAGAAGAGAGAAGAGAGACTCGCGGAGAGAGAGTTGTATAAGTGCTGCGACTGCAGAGACGAGAGATGAAAGGCGCAGCGCGCTCGAGGACACAGATACATTTGTCAGGGAGGATACTAAAAAATAATGAAAAAGAAAGGAGGCAAAGAAGGGAGCAGGGGATGAAACGGTGTTCGGAGGCTGACGGTTCTCCCGGAATTTTGTTCGTTCTCTGGAGAAATCTTTTCGATTCGCGCGTTACCCGGGAAAATTCGATACCACAGGATAATTATTGATCGAATATCGGTCATCAGCGAAGCAGCTTTTAATAAAAATTTGGACAGCTTCGAAACTTTCAAGTTTGGACTCTGCGTTTTGCCAGCCAAGGGTACTCCGAAGACGAAGAAGATTTTTAAATCTCAGCACGAAGATGTCCCATTTAAAATCCGAATTATTCACCGATGGAACATCATTCTGGATGATACATTTCCGGAAGATATCTTGCACGCGGATGCGGCAGATGAAAAAACGTGCCTGTCCAAAGGAACGGATGAACGTTTACTTCTACAACGTTTAGATACAATTTTCAGTCCATCCGACGGAGGAGAATTAAAGAACAGAGGATTATTCCTGCAGGGGTGCAAAAGGAGGAGGGGGAGGGGATGCCGGAGGGTGGTTGTAGAAGAACGGGGTGGAATTAAGCATCTCGCCTGAAGAGACTTCAAGTCACTTCAGCATCGTTCCCTTCCCTTCACGGGTACGACAAGGATTAAAATCTGCCTGCTATAGCGTCCCAACCAACCAACCAACCACCATTCCTCCCTTCGCTCGTTCTTCCAATATTAAACGGATGTTTCGATACCTTCCGTGACGATCGCTTGACTCTTGTCAATTTTTCTCCGAAACTTTTCCACCGTGACACGAAGAAATAATTAACGAAAGTTCGTTGCCCTAGAAAGGGTACGCATACTCGTGTCTTGGATGATCCTATTAACAGCGCGATGTTAGTGACAGACTTGACGATCCAGGAAACGTCTGTATCAGGATCGATCCGAGTATTGCGATTACATGCAATTCCTGCTCTGCCATCGCAACGTCGGGATAGCGTGATCGCATTACAACAACCCTCTACGCTGATGCTATCATCCCTGCTTGCAAGCGTGGTTAGCCACGATTAGGCGAATCTTAGCCGGCAACGTTCAACGGTAAACCATTCGACGTGCAATTATTCCGAAGAATGCTTAAGATAATACAAGGCGAATTTCGGTGATAATAAGTATCCCATGTTGAATATTTATGTTCGAAATAAATAAATAAATTTTTTCCATATTCACGTCGCGCTCGAGCGTGGAACCAATACCATTTAGAGTTCGTGCATAAGGTCTACAGAGAGAAACACGAGAGGTCAAAGTGCGAGGAGCCGAGTTATGGGGTTGTAGTAGTTCCAGGGTGGATGTGCCATGGGATCACCATAAGGTGGGATATTTCATGAGGCTGTATCCATGCCACGAGAGCATAGGACGCTCGTTTCCCCGCGGGAATTTTCGGGATCACCCGTTATATCCGGCGGATACCGACGAATGACTGGAAAATAATTTGCAGTTCTCGCTCTCGTGGGGAAAATGACCATCGAAGAGACGTACTTTTCCCTTCTTTTCTCCTTTGCCTTCCCCAATTCCATTCCGCGTAATTGGAAACTGGATCATCGATTATTCTCATCGATCGCGGGGTATTAATTAATTCGCTATTCATTTTACCGAAGGATGACCACCTGAAAAGTTTATCCAATTTTCTTGTAGACGGTGGTTATCACTTGACAGCGGAATAAATTCCCGGGAGATGAGAAAGCGAAATTGGAGCTCCAGGGACGCAGGAGATGCGTGAGGAAAAGTAGAAAGGATTCGAAGAATATCCCGAAGGAAATGGGTTTCTACTTTCAAAATTCCTATATTTCTTACCCTTACGCAGGTGTCTACTAACGACGCTTTTCATTAATTATCTAATTGGACAATTAAGAAGAAGATATCAGATTCGAGACGAGGATTGTATGCACCATCGAAGAAATTTAAGGATATTGAATCAGAAGACGGTGGAAGTTGAAAACGTAGAAACACACGACGACTAAACGTTTATAGGCACTTAGGGTAACTTTTCTTCGCGCAACGCTATATGAATAAGTGATAAAGCGGCAGCAGGATGAGGTAGAGTACCGTAGTATAAATTCCAGAAGGTTGTCCTTTCCTGGCTCTCCCATGGGTGCACCACACCCTCGAGAACCGCCGGCATAAGGGTTATATTTGATAGATACTGCTCGGCTAAGTGCTTATCGTATTTCGTTTAGATGCCACCATACTTAAACCTACGATCTTTGTGAATACACCTTAAAAGCAGCGGGTTTAAAGGTCTTCGCCTTGAAGGATGGTACGAATTGGAGCCGAGCCAAGGAATTTTTCCTAAATGAAAATATATCAGCAGCACACGCTCACCATTCTACTGAATTATGTAATTTTTTGTTAGGTAAAAGGCAGAAAAATAACGGGACCGAGACCACCCTCGAAGGATAGAAAGATTCGAAATAATTTACCGAGAAATATAAAGCAGAAATTTATTTTTTTTTCCCTCATTCGACAAAAATTTCCGACGATCGATAAGGCGATCAAAGTTTCGGCAGACGAAGAACGAAATAATGGGGAATTTCGTTCGTTCGTTTCGCCTGGTTAACGAGCCATTAAACGCCTCGCGACTGGACCGCCAACCCTCCTCTGCTGATACACGACGTTATCCACTTCATTAACAATCGATCGGCTCTTTCGACTATTACGCAATTCGAATGGCGATAATTGATAGAATTCATTTGCGAACTTGAGTGTTCATTGCGGTTAAAGAGAATTCGCTAACAGGATTGTCTACTGAACCCTTTCGAAAAAGTTTCATCCCCCGAACGAGTGCCTTTTTGTACGTTCATTTGGAACGATCGTTAGCCCGCCTACGCCGAGCGAATGAAAAATTTCCTTTTCCTCCCGGATGGTAGATCGAGAAGAAATAATTCCATATTTGTCAAGAATTGCATCGTAAAGCCAGGTCGCTGGTGTGACCAGGTGTTAGCCGCAAATCTGAGGAGGATTTCGATTTGACGGTTCGCGTGGAGAGTGGTAAACACGGAGGAGGCAGCAGAGAATGGAACGAGACTGCGGACGAAGCAGGAGACCGGGGATAAAGAAACGGGAGTAGGCTTAGCTGGCTGTTCGAGATCGAAGCTGCCTTATAGTATGCTTTTTCGATGGTCGTACGAAGGCCTTAAAGGATAAGGCCTCTTTCTCTTTCTCTCTATTTCTCTTTTCTCCACGCCTTTTCTTTCATTCGCGATTTCGACAGAAGAGCTTCCCGCAGCGTACGCAAGACACCGTTCGTTTCGAGTCCTCCTTATGGCCCGCTGGGGGCTGCATTAAAATGCCTAGAATTGTTTACTGCTCCACCCCCGCTAGTAATATCCACTGTAAACCACGCTTGGATAAAATTCACCCCTTCCTGCGCCCTTTCTCCTCTCGTATCACCTATACGGTTCGTAGAGAAAAACGAAAATGATCTCAAGTGACACAGTCCTGATAATTCTTCCTATTTAGAAACTTGCCCCCAAGTTTCGCGATCCTTTTATCTCCGAGCTGGACGCGGGACGCGAAGGAGTAAATTATTTAGTTAAGGAAGTCATTTTGGCAAGGTTCCCGGTGGTAACAACGAATTCGCTCCTTCGAGCGCTATTTTCTTCGTTAATTGAACCGGAAGCACCGCGGCTGGTAATGGTGGAACGACCGGTGACCGAGTTCGCGTACAAAATAGCTCCGCGAAATGGGATCGCGGAAGATAAGTCGAAGTCTGCAGATTTTATATTGGTCCACCTTATATCGACAAAACCGTGAAACGAATGATGTTTTTTTTTCTTCTCGTCAGATCGATTGCTATCAATTTTATCGACAAACGAAGAGATTGAAAGATGATTCCTCTTATTAAATAGATAAACAGAGACGCAGAACGATGGTTGGCTCGGTCGTTCCTTTTCTTTTCCTTTTCTTTGGTTTCTTCATCCGTAACGGTTGTGGATGGCGCATTTATGCCAGAAATAGCAGGAAATAATGTGTTACTTTGATTTCTTTGTTCGGCTAAAGCTCGGTGCACCTTCCCGGAGCCCGAGAACCGTAGATCGATACTTGTTCATTCCACGCATGTAAACACCGGCTCGCGTTTTCCAACGGGCCAATGGTCGTTTTGTTAAACTCTGAGCCCGAACTTTTGTCGTAAACTATACGCTTTATGCGCGGATAGAGAGAAAACGCGGCACGCATCTGTACGGGACGATTAGGCGGTGTGCACGGGGTTGGAGAAGATCGAAAGAGAGATGGAGAGGGAGGAAAGAGGAAGAGGAAGGACCGGGATAGCAGAGGGGAAAAAGAGGAACGTTCGAATGGAAGGATCACGAGAGAAGGGGATAACGAGTTACTAGGGCGAAACGAAGAGAGAGAGAGAGAGAGAGAGAGACAGAGGGTAGGAGAGAATGGTAGTGGAAAGAGAAAACGGAGGGTGTGCCGGGGGGTTGCTTTCAATTAGGAGGCAGTAACTCTCCCAGGCATTGTTCATTTCACTCTAGATTTGTATTCCCCGTTTGTTTGTTCCCTTTGCTTTTGCGTTAACCTGAGCAAAAGCATGTATACGCAATCAGTCAGAGCGGAAAAGACGAGCCAGAGAGCCACCAGAGAGGAATCGCGTGATCGTTCCACCCTGCATCATTGTGATTTTTCCCTCCCACTATCTCTCACTGAAAACCCGTTCGCTACCCGTTGTTCCGGGGAAACTGGGACTAAAAATCACCGACAGCGAACACCGATCGAAACGTTAATTACTCTCGCCGAGATCATTTTCTGCAATACCGTTGAACAAGTAAATCAGCGATACCGCATTTGCGATCGGAGTTCAATGTTCGCGCATCGATTGTTCCGTTCTTCGATCACCGACTTTAATCTTGTGTTTCATTAACCGTTCGACGGTCAACGCAGGACGGAGGGTTAATTATTCTAACCGCGGCAGTGCGAACATTCGTTAGTCAACGCTGGCAGAATTTTTCATAGATGACCCTTCCTCGAAAGACATACTTAAAGCGTGAAAGGGTTAACTGTAGGCAGAGCGCAAAAGCGTATAGGGGAGGAAACTAATATACACTTATACGGTATTTTATGCGTTTACAGTAGGCGCCTTGCGAGGGCTGCGAGGCTCGTTACGAAATTCTCGACTAACTTCGTTCGCCACCTTCTCCCTCTATACTTCCTCTCGTCCCATTCAAACTCGCGAGAAGTTTCATTTACGTCCATATGCCGAAATAAACTGAATTTCAACCAATCATTATTCGCGAGCGGAGCCGTAAACGTTTTCGCCTGTTTGTTTCGCGTCGCGTCGAATGAAACGCCGCGACGCAACCGTCAAGATTTGTCGAGCGTTGCGATCGCGAACGCAAGGATCGAAGCGAGAGATATCGATCGATTCCCGACGAAACAGTCGGCGTGCAATCGGAATTTGTTATGCGAAACGTCAACGCGCGTGGGTTTTCGGCTGGCACACGTCGTGACGTAAATCGATCCCGCCAACATTATCACCGATGACGTACGCGTTTCTGCGTATCCGCAAACGAGGCAGCTCGTTCGAAGATCCCAGCGATAAAAGTGCTACCAGGTAATCAAACATTTGTTCACGAACCAACAAAATGTCCACGGTCTTTCGATTCGGCTAGAACCCCTTGGAGTATATTTTTGAAAAATAATTAGAGACAGCGCGATGCTAATTAACCGTGCTCTCGCGACCACGATTCAGACGAACAAAGAGGAAGCAACGACTGTGAATGTCTGACGAGCCCGAAGAGTGAAAGCATTTTACGGAAGAATCAATTCTCGCGGTGGCAGGGAAGAAAGTCGAAGAGATTACGGCTCGTTTCGTTCTCCGATTCCGCTGGTCTTCAGCTCCTCGTAGCGGGCCGAGTTTTCAGCCCTGGTTCCTTCTTCGCATCGAAACGCCAAGTTATCAAGGCTAATTTTTCGCCTTTGTCGCATCCCTCGGTGGCCAGCAGCCGGTTCGTTACTCGTGTTTAGCCGGCACTGTTTTTAATAACCTAATGGCTCTTATGCGCGGTACATTATGTCGGTACCGGTCCCTTCCCTTCCCCCCTTCTTTTATTTTATCTTCGTGGCTTCGCTCTTTTATTTGCAATTTTTTCGTTGAAACGACAAAAATATCCTTCTACGGCTTACTTGGTTGCTTGCTTGCTCGCGGCATGCAAAACTTTTGTCTACGAGTAAAAAAGGGTGAAAGGAACGTGTGGACGTGGAAAGGGGCTAAAAGAAGGGAGGAAAGATGTAAAGGGGATCGCTTCTTTTTTTTTTCTTCCTTCGAGTCGAACAAAAATCTTTTACGGTTCCACCCTTGGTTGTACTCGTTCGAATGATCGGTCGAGGAAGAAACGATCGCTTAACTCGTCTCATTCTTTCGCTTCTTCCTTTTTTATCGGCTGGAAATTCACCCTGCCTTTAACCGTTGAAAGCGGAGGAACGAAGCCACTGAATATCTCTCTTGGCGTAATTAGCCCCAAGAGGCTAGTCCCGACCGAAAAGCGTCATTGAAACGCTTTAAGGGGTTAGGCCACTAGAATTTTGAAGAAATCGAAAATTTTGCTTTTGCTTAAAAGGTGCCTTAATGTCTTAAAAATGTTATGGCAAAAGATTATGGGTGGGGGAAATTTCTAAGTACTCAAATTTCGAATTCTGGCGCAGACCCTCCCGGTCTGAAAACTTCAAATGCATTTTTCAAACTGGCCGGACTCATAAATCAAACAGATCACCACCAATCGATTTGAAAATTTAACAGTATATTCAAAACTAAATTCTCTACCGAACTACGTAGGATTTTTTTATTATATTGCATAGTTCTTTTGTTATAAATAATTTTCTGGCGATTGTTTCTTGAAATTTTACATTTTCTCTTTTTGCAAAAATCAATATATCAAAAAGATCCTACGTTGTTTGGTAGCTGTTCTCATATACAGGGTTTCTCAGCTAAAAAAGGTCACCTAAATATTTCCTTCATTTTTGATGGTACAAAAAATATCTATGGTATAATTTAAATGGTATCGAAGAAGGAATACTGTAGAGGACAAATTTTGTTGTTCGATTATTTTTCATAGTTTTTTTAAGGTCATCGTTATTTTTTATCAGGAAAACATATTTTTCTTTATTCCATCTTGTAGCGGCTGAAAAATGCATTTGAATTATGCTTAAGTTATGACCTTAAGGATGATCTTGAGTAGGTATCAAAAATATGATAAACTTGTAGGGTAATATTAGAATCACATTTGAACTTACCGTTTATGTTATAATAAGACTCAAGATCATCCTTAAAAACATAACTTAAGCATATTCAAATGTATTTTTTCAGCAGCCACAAAATGGCATAAAGAAAAATATAAGTTTTCCTTGAAAAAATGTGTCTTCTACGGTATTCCTCCAAATTATACCATAGATATTTTTTGTACCACTAAAAATAAAGGAAATATTTAGGTGGCCTCCTTTACCTGAGACACCCTGTATAATCAAAAATATTTGGTTTTTTATCCTAAGTTAAAAAATGCAGAGCCCATATTTTCACTTGAATCACTATACAAAAATTAATTTTTAAAGTTTATCAGTTATAAAATAAAGGCTTACAGAATTTGGATTTATTCCATGATTTAAAAAAAAAATTCCCAAAATGTACCTATTTTTTCTTGCTCTAAAGTGGCTTAACCCCTTAATCATTATCGTTCGCGCCGTGATACTTTGGTGCGCCGACGAAATTTCAAGCGATCAGCAATGATTAAGGTTTCATTATTGGATAATGCCCTGGCCACGGGGATTATATCGTATCGCGTAAAAGGAATGAAATATTGAACAGGGATTTCCGTGATTCGGTCATCGAAAAGCGACAGATTCCTCTCGTATAGATAGAATGGTGGATCCAAACCGGCGGTGAAATTCAGCGACGCGAAACGAGGAGAAATCATCGGCCAGAATTATTTTCATTGAAAAGCTTCTGGTCCGAATAACTATACCGCCGCCCCTTCTCGCCGTGAAATAGCCTCGTTCGTTTCAAATTACTTGCCCTATTTTCCTTTGTCTTGTCTCACGTTTTGCGGCTCTCGCCCCCCTTTCCCTCCTTGCACCTACCCAGCTTCTCTATGGAGCCTTAATTTAGTAACCGGCCAACTCGAACATTTTCGTCCGACTCTCTAAAATTACCCTCGTAAAATTAACCCCCTTTCGTGACCCCGTTAAATATTAATTCAACCATTGGAAACATTTTTTCCCTGCTTTCGATAACGTCACCGCCTGTATCGAGCGGAATGCAGTTGGTTTTCTTTCCTGGCTCAGCTTTTCATCGATTCGATCGAAAGAAAGGGAAAAAGGAAGGAAAAGGCGGAGAGGAAGGTTTTTCCACGGGGTAACGGTGGTTGATTACGATTCAGGGTGCGGGACCGGTGATATTTTACCTCTTTTCGAGACTTTACGATCGGACGTTTTTAATTTCCCCCGTCGCACATGCTTAAAGAAAGGGCCGAGCGAATGCAAATTGTGACAGGAAAATTATGCCCTCCCGTGAAATTAATGTCTCCCCGAGATCGGCTCTTAATACAGCCCCGTTTATGCACTTTCTCGCGCCGGCGAACTTTATTCGACGAGCAAACCTACTACCGGTCAAGCAAATTGAATTCCTGATGTAACCAACGAGCGTTTGCTTTCAGATAGAAGCGATGAAGATGATCGGAACCGTGATTGACTTAATGGATTGCCGTCATCAAACGTCCTTACTGATTTGCGTCATCCTCGTCATCGTGTTTCCGATTCTGGCCGCGACCGATGCCGATAAACGCGAATATGGGAACACGTACGAGAGGAAAGCCGAGGGCGAACATGCAATTTCGAAAAATACGAAGCAATTGAAGCACAGCGACGATAACGGGGACTCGACGGTAAGTAGGCTTTTAATTCAACGGAAAAATTATGGCTTTTCGTCTCGAAGAACCGTCCACTAGAACTCGTCAGCGGGGCTGACGTGGACAACAAGGTCCGTGATGGAGCACTTGCGAGAAAGGATGGAGTTACACGCGCGACACCTTGCGGCCATCACGGGAAAGACGCCCAAGCGCCGGGGCACCATAATTCCGTTTATAACTCCCACAGTATCAAATCGTACGAAAATTCCTCGAGCAAGAAAGGTGTCCTTCGCGGTGGGCTTCGAACTTTACGGCGGGGCCATAAAAGGCCCGCACGAAGGTCCTGTACTGTATACCTGGTTTGGAAAGTAGCGCGTGCGTGCTGAGGAGCCAGCTAAGCTCCTCCTGCGCAGATTACACAGTACAACCTTTAACCCGTTCGATCAGCAGTGGGAGCTTTCTTTCAGTTTCGATTAGATAGAAAAAGGTTACGTTAGGTTAGTCAGCGAAAAAGAGATCCCGGGATCCTCCATATAGCCCCAGTGCTGGCCACCGTGGGGGTTTTAGCGGGTAAAAATCCCGCACTACCTCCGACCCCTCCCCAGGGGGGCTGAGGGTGTCTTTGGAAGATTTTCCCCAAGTACTAATAAAAAAGGCCTGAATGACTTTAGTCAGTAAAAAATAACTCCTGGCAGCCTGGAAGGCCTTAGTCATTGAAAAAATGTGAATATTAAATTATTTTTCGGCTCTGGAGAGCTCTGTATGGACCTTCGTGCGGGCCCTTTATGGCCCCGCCATAAAGTAATTTGTGCACCGCCTCTTTCGTGCATCAAGACCAGGTCGATGTGGCGGATTCGAGCCGACAGACGTTTCCTTTCGGACGCGTTTTAATATCTCAAGCATTAATTTCTTTTTGCGGAAAACACACTGTCCCCGTCGCTGCTTTGTCTTCGCGCACCTCTGCTCGTTTTCCCACCCCTATTCCACCCGTGTCTTTCGTCCTCCTCCACGACGATTCGTCCTTACGCCGGATGACAAAATGACAAAGGAGTGGTCGCCCCGGGCCAGCGATATTACCGTTTCCGTTTCGGAACTATGCGAACCGTCTACACCCCTCTGGGCCGCGTATTACGGCCGAAAACGTCTCGTGATTGATTATGCTCGCCGTACTTTTGGCTCCTATACCAGCACCCTTCGTGGCACGCGATTGATGGAGAGACTGCGAAAGGAATCGCTACCTCGGCAAACGATCGAGATGTCGTTAACGGCTCTTTCAACGATCCCGAATTTCCGGAAAAAGTCTAACGAACTAGGCCGAACCTTCTGCATTAACCCTCCCATTATGTACGCTGAGAAATTTTGTGTTATTTACTTTCTATTCACAAAAATGATTCCAAAATTTCTGCCTCGATTCGATCACTTTTCCTCTGCAGCGGAAATTGTGGTACATTTCCGTAAATAAAATTACAACGTAATGGTGTAACGACACACGGTCCAATTGCAAACGCATTACGACGCACTCGAGCACACAGTAGAAGGTTTAACCGCAACAAAGTTACCTCGAGCGTAAATGTTTGAACGACTTCAATAAAACGCATTCATAACACGGACGAAGCCAATATAACGGGAACGCGTGATCCTCGCGCGATGCAAATGGAAGCGTAGGATTTACATAACATTCAACAAGTGATCATCGGGGAATATCGCGGTTCATTTAGAGGCGACGACGAGTTGCGCGTACAAGACGGCAGAGATCGTAGCAACGGGGCAATCTCGAAATTCCCGCAACCGTGGAGGAACAATCGCACCGAAAAAAAGAAAGAAAGAAAAGAAAAGAAAAGAAAAGGAAGAAAAAATAAACAGGTACAGGGGGTAAAGTACATTAAAGCGGACTTCATTAAGGTCCCCGTGGAAACGCGAACAGCGAGAAAAGAAGAGAAAAAAGCCGGACAAGCGAGAAGTGTGAAAAGGAAAAAACGCAGCGAACCTGAGAGACTTGGCGAGGGGGTGTAAAGGAAGATGGCGAGTGTTTATTTAGTTAAATGCCGCGTGTAATTGGGTGTAAGACTATTTTTGTTCGGCGACGAGGCGACGACGGTGGTCGCTAGGAAAAGGGCCAACTCTCGTGACGGTAGCGAGCGGAAGGGCGAGGAAGCGAAGGCGAAGGCAACAACCCTCGCGCCCGTTTTCCACGCTCGAGCTTTCCACCCCTTTTTCCGCGTGCTGGCAGCCACCTGATGGCTGGCTGGCTGGCTGGCACAAGGGCCCGCCGGGAATGAGATGCAGATTGCCAGAGGCCACTTCACCCGCTAGAGGGAGTGAATTTTTAATAACACCGTGCCCGTATCCGCGGTCCCGCGTAGAATCCCATTGTCTTGGCCGTGTCGTACGCGCTGGAAAAAGGACGAACACGGACGCGATGCGTACCGCGGACGAGTATTATTATGGGAGGAGGAATTGTCAGTGACAGGACGAGGCTGAATCTACGGGAAACCACCACGGTCCTTGTACCATCCTCCCGGTACACTGGTTACGCGCTCGTAACGAGTGTTCGCTGCAACTGGAGGTCAAAAGTGACCGACCTCGCGAGTTCGTTTCAATCGAGCAATTTAAAAAAAGGGAAAATCTGAAGTAAATTTGTTAAGTTCGTGTGTACTTCGTTATCTCTGCCTTTTTGTCGTTAATAATTTATTTCGAGTGTTCTGCCTTAACCCTTTGCCGTACAACATCCTGTCATACTCGTGACGCAATTTACAGTTCAAATGCGTTAAATCTGGCTGATACTTTTAACATGGTTGAAGTTTGAGTTTAATTCTAATTATAATTTGCTCAGTTAAAGATCGTCGAATGCTATGTACGCATAATATTTCATTTTTCTTTATTTATTTTAAAATTGAAGCAATGAATAGTTAGCTATGACTGACGCAACTACCGAACAAATCATAGGCGAAGGGGTTGAATCTATTGTCTAGTGTTTATATAGTTATTTTGTGTCTGAGGGTGGGTCTTTGGTGAGGAAGTAGAAAATGCTAGGGAAAGACCGCTGCCAAATGAAAATTAATGAGAAATGTTGGCGGTCACCGTGTCCTATTTTTGGTCACTCCTTAGGGAAATCCCTAAGTCATGCCAGGTATCGGTAATCGGGTAGTATATGCCGTTTTAAATATTTTGCCGGTCCCTTACTTGTCCCAGATAAAAGAAAGCGTTTATGACGCGTTCACTGCTAAAGAGCAAAAAATGGAACTAAACGCTTAATTTCAATTAGATGTTGGGGTTTTTCCACGTTATAAAATTTAATATGCCAATGTAATAAAATCTACATCCTGGGAGACACGTCCGGATTGTGTCCGATTTGAACTAAACCGATTGAACCGCATATTTTTAACCAAATGCAATGTGTTGTAGGTGAAACACACAGAAGATCATGGACGAGTTAACAATGAAAATGGCTCGCCGTTGAACACCTTTCTGGAAGACGTTCTTAAAGCGCAGGATGACTTGAAATGGATAGATCAAGTTGTACACAGCACTGATCGCCGGAAACATGGGGACTCGTTCACTGGATCGAACAAGTATCCGGCAATGCCAAATTTCGATGTAACTTCTTCGCACGGAGGTAAGAAAGTGCGCGACAAAAGAAGTTTTCTATGGAAGACAAACAGAAAGAAATCGCGCGATCAAGATCCTTCTGGATCTCCTCAGAGAGTGTATCTCGACAGTGACATGCCTTTTGAAAAGAGTCCGGATTCCGATTATGAGGATACGTCTCAAAATGGGTACAAATTTTCTGCAGTTAATTGAGATATTGATTTGGCATCGAGAAATCGTAATCGCGATGCTTTTTTCAGAATAAATGGAAAAGAGACTCTTGAATACAAATCAAGCAAACCTCTGAACGAAAAAGATATGACAGGCGATCAATTGCCAAAAGACTGGTCCAATACGAAGGACATCTGTTCCTTGAACGATTGGTTAAATTCAAACAAGAATTTTAAAACGGAGCAGGATAAACGAGACTACGAATCCGATCAGGGAAATTCCCTTAGTACGTATCATTAATCTCGATTTTATTCCTCGCGTAATTTTCACGATTTATAAAAGAAAATTAAACAGGTCCATTAAAAACGGATTCGCGATTCAACGTGAGAAACCAACGGGACGAGACGAAGAAGGAGGAATCGCCATCTTTGGAGTCGCTTAAAGAGACGATACTGGAATTAAAGAAAAGTTTAAACGAGGATGGCAAGAAGGGGCGCCAAGCGAAAGTAAAGGAGAAAGAAGATGCGAAAGAACGAAATACCCGAGGCAAGAATCAACACAGGAAACACGAAAAGAATACAGGTACTCGCACATTTTTCATTACCCTTTGTAGGAGAGGGGAGAAAAAGGCTGGTCCAGTGGGGTTGACAACAGTCGACCCCTACACCCCCGACACTTATCACACCGCAATTCGGAACTTTATATATTTGAACTGCATGCCGGGCGACCGCTAGCGAGAACATTGATTTCCGATCATCTTGCCGCCATCTAGCGGTCCCGGCCCGAACTAAAGGCGTCCACGGAGACGAAACCCTATCTCCCTCCACTAAATACGCCTACAGTTCGGCCAATCCTGACAAATGTGACCGCCCTCGGTCACGCGCACAGAAAATCACAAAGAAACAAACCCGAGGGTAGCGGAATCACCACCAAATCAATCTAAATCGTAAATCATAAATCATAAACACGTCAGGCGGACAAGGGCGCCTCACGCAGGGACCTATTCCACTTCTGAAGTTAGGAGAGGGGAGAAAAAGGCATTTCGTCTCGGGATCGTCTGTCAGACTCGTCCAGTGGGGCTGACAACAGTCGATCCGTGCTCCAGACACCTGTCATACCGCAATTCGGGACTTCTATATATTTGAACTGCATGCCGGGCGACCGCTAGCGAGAACATTAATTACCGATCATCTCGCCGCCACCTAGCGGTCCCCGGCCCGAACTAAAGGCGTCCGGGGAGACGAAACCCTCTCTCCCCCTCCACTGAACGCCTACACCTTCAAATTTCACACATTCTTTACCTTTTTACAGATTCCAGCGGGTCGGACACTTCGGAACCAGAAGCGTCCGATGTAAAAAAGCGTGAACAGGATGCTGATGACGTTAATGACAAGAAAGCAGATCGAAAATCGTGGAGAAGAAAAAGAACCGAGGATAATAACGAGGATGATAGCCCGAAACTCTTCCACCGCGCGGGGTTTGGGGAGTCGTACCTTGAAGAGGTGGCTCTAAAAGAGCTTCATGACCGTAAAAGACGCAGCAAAGGAATCCTGTCGGACGAGAAACATTGTTTGGACGGGTCTTGTGATAAAAACAGCTTACAAACAGACGAGAAAGATCCGGTGAAAATACCAAAGCAAACCGATTGCAATGACCTGGATGATTCCAACAAAAAGGAATCCAATGATTTGCAGCCGAACGATGCTTTCCAGCAAAATAGTAAACCAATAAATAATTTCGAAGATACCTCGAATCTCCTTCAGAACAGCAGAAACATGGATGTAATTGGAAATTATGATCATGGTAATCAGATGGAAAACAAATTGATGAAGGATGAGGCAAAAGGAGATTCTTTGGATATTTTCGGATCTATGTCGAACGAATTGCACCCTGCTACCGGCAGGACTTTAACTCTGAGCACAGATGACAGTGATAAAGTTGAAGAAGCCAGAATGCAGCAACTGAAAGTTTTCCAACCTGAAGACAACGATCGAGCAAAACCTTTTCAGCAATTACCGCAGGAGAAGAGGTCTCCAAAGGACTCTGACAACGTTAATATCCTTGTCAAATCGGAGAATAAAAATTTAATTAAATTTAGCAACACTGGTGGCAATGAAAATTCAGGGTTCAAAGGTGAACAGCCATACATGCTGAACACATTCGATATGAAGAAGAAAGTGTTCGTGGAAAATGAGGACAAACATGGAAAATCAGTGGCCACGGTGTTTAACGTGAAAATCGAGAAGGCACAGGTTGATTCACCTATGAAGAGTAATAATAATCGAGAAGGAGTGGGAGGAGAAGAGCAAATTCCATTTGCTTCGCCTAATTTGGGGAAGGATAAAGCTAATGAACTTTATGAAAACAAGCATGACTTAACGAATGATATTAATGATATTAATCAAAGGAACATTGATGAAAAAGGAATAAATTTTGTGGAGATTAATAAAGGATCAACAGAGAGCAGCGAGAAGGAAGGAACTCAAAACTGGTATAAGAATAATAATCAGTTAAATATGAACGATCAAAATGCAGTGGGGAAGGATCTGCTTGGAAAGAAAGAGGAAAAATTAAGTGATAATAAAATAAAGGAAGATTCTATTGATAGAACAACTTCAAGTGATACAAGTTCCTCCAATCTTGAAGACAAATCAGTAAATTCCGAAGAGAAGAACAAGAGAAAGTATACTCAGATAGTGATAGTACCCGAGGGGTTGGACGACCGGAAGCTAAATGACATGTATACCCAGAGAAGAATACTCCAATACATGGAATACTCGAATGACGATGTCGAAGAGGCAGACGCGAGTTACAGCGACAAGGAAGAAGATGAAAATCAACGGCAAGCTGGTAAGTAAACAAATAAGTTTATCGTAAATAGATTGCGGAAGTTTATGCAGTAAGTATACATGCAAAGTATTGGGTGTACAAATTAATTCGGTGCCTTTTCATTTTTTAATTAGTGATTTATTTTTAAGAAATTATAGTAACTACAATTTATTGAATTTATCATATTCTCGCGCCATTTTTCAAATTTACAAAAGCGCGGGAAAAGGTCGAATTTAAAATAGTAACTAAGAAGGTGTAATATTAAAGGTACCAAATTAATTTGTATAACTAATGTGTGCAGGGTACAATTGATGTATAAGCATTTGCGTAGGGACTAGAAAATTTGTACAATTATGTTTAAACAATACATTTAACATTATTTGTGCATTACACAAATTGTTATAAAAATAATTATGTTATACATATGGTATTCAATGTAACATGGACATCAAAATTTTTAAATGTTTTTGCAAATATACTATGAAAATTGAACAATTTAATTATTAACTATATTACTATTAAACTATTGTAGTATACACATACATACGTGTATTATTTTATATCCAGGTTTTACGAATAATTGAAACCACAGTTGTTTAACTAAATTGTAGACTTACAATGAGAAAAGTTCTAGCAATTACTCAAGCTAATTCGTGAACAAATTTTGTATATGCAAGAAATATAAAAAATATGCAAAATAAGAAACTATATTTTTGAGATCTCCTAATTATGAAACATATTTCTGCAAAATCTCATTTATTTTTCTAAAACATCCATTTGCATAAACTTTCGCAGTCTAACCATAAATCTTGATGCTTTTTAGAAAAAAGTAGTGCATCATTGAAAAGAAAAGCCCGAGCCGCCGTGCGCGATAAAGGGAAAGCGAAAGTGAACGTACTGATTAAAGAGAAGCTGGACAAGAGAAAGAAATACAGTCGGGATTCCACGAGGAAAAGGCGTAATCCAGTAAGCGTGATCGAGTATTACGATTACGATAGCGATAACGAGCAACGGGAACACGAGACTGGTGAACAAGAACGACTTAAAACTAGTTATGACAAGAACCCTATCGAATCCGATGCGGGACTTGGTAATTTCCCCCATCATCGACAAATTTTACTATACACGTTACACTACACATACTTGTATTAAGAACTATGTATGAAAAAAGTAAAAAAATTGGTGATCCATTTTTCATTTTCTCGGTTGCAACAGAAAAAGGGCAGATCAAACACTCTTGCCTATCGCCGGCTGCGAAGAAAGACGAACAAGAGGAAGAGGTACTGAAGCTGAAGAAACTAAAGAATAAACCGCCGAAACAGGAATTCATCGTACACGACAGTGAAACTGAACCTAAAAACGCAACCGAGAAAACCGGCGAGAAGAAAAGCTTCGAGAGTTTGTCGACGGGAGAAGAAGGTTCCTCTCTTAAGAGGCCCCAGGAACAATCGGGAAGGTTAGATGAAGGTGAAAGGGTTAATGATACTCAGCATCGAAGGGGTTAATTTTAAGACTAATCAGGGTGTATCAACAGGTTAAGTCAATCGATCGCGGAGAGGGAAGATAAATTCTTAAGGGGCGGTTCGAAGGATCCAGTGACGTATATCTTCACCGCGGAAAAGGACTTGGATCCCGAAATGATCGATGATATTTTGGAGGATATTCAGTCAATAGATAGAAAGTATGTTCATCCTTTTTCGGAATTCAATCAGGGATTTATACAAAAATTGAAAATGTCAGTATAATACCGGTATTACAAAAATCGAAATACCGAAAAATTTTTCCCGTTTTCCTTTTTCAAAAAACTTTCAACATTTTTCTTAAACAGAAGCTTAAAACCAATGGATTTTATACGTGATGTTATGTTAATTACGTTGGCAAAGTTATAACAAAACCGATAGATACATACATAATACCGAATTAAAAATAATAATCAATATTTTCCTGTTTTCACTCTCTTCTTGTACAATTGGAAGTAATTTAAACAATGATTATAAATTGCGAGCAAAAACGAGTTTAATATTGTGACCATCATTGTTGCTGCCATTATATTAATGATACAATGTTTCAAACATGCCGATCTGCATAAGCTTACTTTAAAAGCAGTTCAGATTAAAGTTTAATTTATAATGTCATCGAAGAAAAAAATTTTTTAATTCCGATATTTATTTCGGTTTTGGTACTCTAATATTTTCGGTTCTCGTTTATTTCGATACTATAACAGTTTCAATATTTGTCTATTTCCGTAGTCTATCGATTTTGGTATAACTTTATAGGTATTATACCGCGATGAAATGACCGTTTTTAAAATTTCGTTCAGAATTTCCTGCATTCGACGTTATTGTACGGCTATTTAACTTCACGATTTTTCTTAATATTATGCATTTTAAATATAAGAAAATATTTTGTTTACTATGTAATTATTCACCGGTTTAACACTATACCTACCACGTACAGTCAAATGACCGTTTTTTAAATTTCGTTTAGAATTTCCTGCATACGACGTTATTGTACAGCTATTTAACTTCACGATTTTGTTTAATATTACGCATTTTAAATACAAAAAAATATATTATTCACTATGTAATTGTTCACTCTACATTCAGAAATATATATTTCTTAAAGCCCATATTTGACCGCCCACGGTAGGAATAGGTAACACGAAGTGTTGGTAGATTTAGTGTTAAAGTCCCTGAATTTAATATCCAAATTACCAAATTTATTTCACAGAAATGAGAAAACGTCTAACAATTTCGAACCATTATACGAAGAATTGAAGAAGATATACGACTGGAACGAGGACGAATTGCAAAACAAACCGAGGATTAAAGGCGATCACAGAATGTATTACGGGGCCAATGACAAACTAGATCCAACCAATAAGATGTCCGAATCATTAGCAGGTCAAATCGAGATTCCGGAGACTGAAGGTGTGGCTGAAACGTTTAATAAAATCTTAACACTTTAAGTGCCACTGTAATTAGATCCTCGTGGCACTCAAAGCGTTAATTACCAATCAATTCAAATCAAAATTTCAAATCCATACCACCTCGACTACGATCAACTTCAGCTTCTAGCCCGAACTTATTGCCTCTTTTGCTCGTTTACAATGGATCAGGGAGATCGGTAGCTGGCATGAAAACGTGCTCGACCGAGTCATCCGATCGTCCCGAGAGCCGAACATCGAGCAACGTTTCTCAAAATAATTATTTCGCCCTTAAAAGCACGGACGATATGTTTAAAGGCGGCTCGGAGCAAAGTAACAGCACGGAGGTGAAATTACGAGAACCCAGCTCTATCGGCACGGTGCAAAAAGTACGAAAGAAAAACACTTAAAGAATAAACCTAAGCATTTCCAATAAATTATTACCCCGACTTACCTTCTTTCGCTCTATAAACCTTGAATCGGCCAGGTGAGCGGAGTGAGTAACGAGCCGGCCCGAGAAAAAGATGCCGGCAGCTGGTCATTAACGGGCCGCGGGCAATATATTGACACAGATTCGCGTTCTCCTTACGAAAATCGTAAATATCTGGAATCACGGTTGCCCCGGGAACGCGTCCAAAATATAGATCGCGAGAAACAGACGGTTATTAGCTCCGGAGACCTGCACGAATCCTTCGTGGAGCCATTGGACTGGATCGACGATTTCGACGAGGATACGAGGCTGAGATTGAGCCGAAGTTTGAAAACGATCGATCGAGAGAATCCCGAATCGTCGAAGGACAAAATCGACCACTTCGGAGCTGACTCGGTTACTAAAGTCGAAGATGGAGAAAAGAGAACGTCGACTTTAATTACCGAGCGGGCTCTGCTGAATGTTTCCACTGAGATTTCGAAAATCCCGGATAGCACGATGAAAACAACATCGAAATTGGAAGATTCTCAGCTTGCTCTTCAGTATCCTCCTTTGGATTTGCTGGAATTATTTAATAAGAATACCAATCGAATGAAAAGGCAAGCTTCGCAGCCTTACGATACGTTTTATGATGATACGAATGAACCGCCAGCTGATTCAGAGAAATTAGATTACTATGGATATCCGAAGAAGGGAGGGAGGATGAACAATCCTGTTCAGTCTTTGATTTCCAAATCGGATGAGGGAATGGAACGGTACGACACGGCGGAGGATGAAAATTATGGGAAAGTGGCTAGGCGAGCAAGCTCGAAGAAGAAAAAGAAACATAAGAAGAGAAAGAAACAATATTCAGACGAGTTGAAGAAAAGGAAGAAGAAAGATCACGCGAAAAAGTCCAAGTATTCTGGTACGGGTCGTAGAAAGCGAAGACATCCGAAGAAACATTCGAATGCTTCTAAAAAGGACCACGAACATGGTCGGAAACACAAGAAACGAATGTCGAAGACTGTAAATCATCATAGCAATGGCAAAAAGAGCAAAGTCGATGATAAGGTTCATAATAGTCATCAGGAACCTTCTGTAAATCAAAGAAAGACCCGTCGAGAGAAAATGTACAACGAAAATGTAAGTAACAGAAAAATGATTGTTATTGATCCATGAAATACGTGGATGATAGGTAATATATAATACAATTTGAGAAAAGGATCGACGGTCATTTTTTAGGCAATAAACGTGGATAGTGATAGACAGAGAAAAAAGATCTCCTCGCTGTTATCGATCGATAACGTCGAAGATGAATCACAGATGGACTCGGCTCTTCATGGCGAGCTTGCTGGAAAGATCGTGGAACACATTTTTGATCAGGTACCCCAAGTGACCCCAAATGACGCTGACTTTTTGAAAGTTTGATGAACTCAAGCTAATGATACCCGGTTTTGGATGCAGACGGTTATTAGTTTATAAGTTGTTACCCTGCTTATGACCTGAAGTATAGGAAGTCTTTTCAACCCAACGCGACAATGTTTCTTGTCGCGAGTTCAAATCCCGTTGGACAGATTTTTTCAACTTATTACAATATTTCACTTCTTCCTTTTTTTTTTTTTAATAAATATATTTTTTTGTTATTATAATTGAATAATCAATATTTTTGAACAATGTTTTATATTTTTAAACAATTTTATTTAATTGTTGCTTTGAATATAAGTTGTACATGAACCGGGAGTTTTTATAAAAATATTGTAACATGTTAAAAAAATCTGTCCAACGGGGTTTGAACTCGCGACAAAAAACATCCACCTACCAGAAGGCCGACCCCTTACCGGTTACGCCACGGTCCTTATTCAAAAGACTTTCTATATTTCAAATTATAAACAGGGTAATAACTTTAATAATATCTCATAAATTAATAACCGTCTACGCCCAAAACTGGGTATTATTAGCTTCAGTTTTTCAAGCTCCATCATTGTGCAAAAGCTTATCAAAAGGTCTGCGTTACACTTGGGACCCTCTCCTTGTAAGCTGTTTACTGGATTATCTGAGACGATGTCGTTATGTTTTTCTTAAACGATTAGGTTCAAAAGAACGAGGACCTAAAAGTGTCCTTAGGACCAGGTCTGTATCAAAAGTACAAAACTCGAGACACAGTATCATCTGACAAGACGTATCGTCAAGCACTCACCAATGACGAAGTACATTCATCAAGATTCTTTTATTTTTTAATAATAAATTACGTTTTAAGGTACTAATATATCAGATGATTTTTATAATTCGACAGATCAATCACACGACAGAATTGTTAAACAAAATTATGCTACTCCTCAATCGATTAATTTTCGACGAAGTGCAGCGAAAAACCTGCGTCTCCTTATCCCCGGATTTAACAGAATTCTTGGATTGGATGCTGGACGTGAATCCAAGACGAAATTCCATAGCACAAGTAATCTATATGATACACGAATTCCGGCAAACTTTCTGAACATTAAATTCCATTTTAGCTACCATCTTTGCCATTGGTCCACGCGGTGGACGTTCCAACTCATTTTCCAAAGGACAAGTTTCTCTTCGACGGTTCTCCAAGTGACGAAAAGGAAGCTGAATACAGTGAATTACGCGAAAAGCTTCGATTAATCGAGAAGTTGATCAACGAGTACAGAACACTGTCGGAGAAGGAGAAGACGAAGGTTCAGTCGGTTCACGATTACCTGGTGAGTTATTAATACAGGTGTGCGAGTACTCGATTTATTCAAGTATTCGAATTTCGAGTCAAACAATGATCGGTCGGTCGAACCGAGTCGAGCGTTTGAATTTGCCGAATTACTCGAAAATTCGAGTTGAAAATTCATCTTCAAGTAAATCGAAGGCTCGAATTTTCGAGTAGCTCGCTTTTGTTTCAAACAGTTCGTCGATTTCGAATAATTCAGCAAATTCAAGCGCTCGGCTCGGCTCGGCTCGAACAATCGTAGGGAGTTCAGCTCGGCTTGTAAATTAGGAGTACTCGAATTTCGAGTCGAATAATGATCGGTCGGTCGATCCAAGTCGAGCGCTTGAATTTGCCGAATTACTCGAAATCGACGAACTGTTTGAAACAAAAGCGAGTTACTCGAAAAAGTCGAACTACCCGAATATTCGAGCTGAAAATTCATCTTCAAGTAAATCGAAGACTCGAATATTCGATTAAGTCGCTTTTGTTTCAAACAGTTCGTCGATTCCGAGTAATTCGGAAAATTCAAGCGCTCGGCTCGGCTCGAACAATCGAAGCGAGTTCAACTCAGCTTGTAAATTACGAGTTCTCGCACACCTCTAGTTATTAATACTAACTTAAATGCCGAATTTTCTTTGACTAACGAGACAAATTATCAGTCGAAGCAGCTGGATTTGTTACTCGAATACGTCGAAGTAAATGAGAAAAAGCGATCGGCGTCTTCGATTGGATCATCCAAAAGTGGAAGCAAAATGATCGTTCAGTATCAAGGAGGAATGACTAATATTAGTAATCATGGTCGTTCGAAGGGGGCAAGTATGGTCTCTTCAGCCGGATTCCTCGCGGATGAGGAATACTTTCCCGAGGGTAAAGTACAAGAAGCCCGGTCTCGTTATTCGCGGCATTCATAGAGATTTGAAAGCTCATGAACATATTTGATGTGCTCCAGACGGGCTGGACTTTTTCCATAAAGGGCACAGAACAATCCGCAGTCTGGACAAGCATTCGAAAGCTGGTAAGAAGCAGAGAAAACGCGGGAAACGTAAAAAGAAGCATCGTGAACGGCACAAAGGTGGCAACGCTATTGATCAGCCAACACATAAGGACACCTTGCACAATGCCATCGCGTTGCGACAAAAACGCGAATACCTTGACAAAGAGTTTCGGGATTCCTTCGACTCGGAATACGAGGAACCGCTAATTTATAGTTCAATGGACTTTGAGAACGCTGAATCGAAGAAACGCGGCGATGAGGCTAAAGAGAACCCCGAAGATGAAAGTGGTAGAAAGTATGTGTCTTAATTTTTGTACAATGCTGGGTTGCCAACTCGAAATCTTGAATTTAAGTCAAAAACTGTTTGAAAAAAGCCAAAATCATTTAAATATATTTATTTTATTAAAATTGCAAAAGCCAACCGAATTTAAACAATGGCAGATTTTTGGAATTTGGCCTAAAAGAGCCAAGTTGGCAATCCAGGTATAATGATGGAATAACATGTGTCATTACTGCTGAATTTTTATACAAGTACGTTAATTGGAGATGTGGTAGAAAAGAAGTTAACGAATGAGAACATGGAAACCAGCACCAAGATTGAAAGAGACACCTCGACAGCATCGACCAATTTGCAGTTACCAAAAAGTAGTACGTTTGATCAAAAACATCAGAGTAAGTAAATTTAAATAATTCTTCCATTTAATTTCGTTCTATTGACAAGATGATAAATGCATGTTGGTAGCTGACCCAGTGCTGCGGGAGGAAGAACCAATAACAGGAAAGGATCAACTGGAGGACGAGATAATTCTGCTCAATAAACGACAATCGTGGAAGAAACAGAACGAGGAACAATTGGAGGAGGTCGCATTCGGGGAGGACATGAGGAAGGGATTGGTGGAGAAGGAGCTTTTCGAAAAATTGACTGAAATCGATAAGAAGAAAAATTCAGCAGAGAATGCAAGAACCAAAAGGAAAGATGATGAAAATAATCGAAATAGTAATTACAATTTATCAGACGAGGACAAACTGAGGATGCTCGAAGAGAAGATAAACGTTTATTCAGATAACAGATGATTATGAAGCAAGATTTAAATTTAAAAAAAAAATAATAAAACCGTGGAAAATGAATCAATTTCGACGCAGCTAGATAATAATTAATCCTACTTTTATACTAATTGTACGAAATGAAATTTGTAATAAATTTTATTAACGATACTAGCGGAAGTTCCAATCAATTCGCTGGAGTTTAGGTATTGTTCTAATTGTATCTTCCGATCGTTTCACCCTTTCATCGATTCCATTTAATTATCCAGTGCGCCACGGCCGATCGTGTATATAAATAAAGCGATAATTCAAGTAGAACAGTGGTAATTCATAGGTGGAGTAATTGTATTTGCGAGAGAATGGTGCGAGGCTGTGCGTAATATCGCAACGAACCCCGGCTAGGTTCCCGTGGTTGCTTGACAGCGGCCGTCTAAATAATTTCATCAGATACATCGATCGTCGATGAGCTTTATCGTAATTGACACATTCGCTCTATCTGGCGGACAGGCGAGGCCTGTGAAACCTCGTAAATCGTCCTGTCGTTGCGATCAACTCGACGCTCCTCTCGTATGTTTGCACGCGAGTACAACGCCCCTGCTAATCTATGTACGAAAACTGTCGAAAGCCCGGCGATTACCTTCGGCTAATTGCTGTTCACCAACTAAGCGTGCTGTACCAGCGAATAGATTCAGCTGTTAAGTAAACGAGAAGCTTTTCTTTAAAATCGTTAAGCGACCGGTCATGCGGTTTCAAAGCATTTCGAAGCAACGAGAAAAGAAACTTTCGCGATTCTTCCCAACGATTCCTTAATCTGCCTAGATCGACCGCAACTCCGACGGCAAAACTGATTAAATCTCGCCACGAAGAAGGAGCATATCTCATCCCGGTCTCCCGAACTCGCGGCAAAAGCAGAGAGAAAAAAACAGGGAAACAGGAAAAGAAAACAATAAAAAAAAATATGCATTTTCTCGTCTCTGCACGAAATATCTGGAAAGTTTTCTCGTAAAGTAAGTCCACGTAGCAGAATTCCCCCGGGCCAATTAAAGTCCCGAAATCGGACGCGCTCGCTTATGCAGGCAAGGCAAGGGTAAGGCGGAATACGGAAAAGGGTGGGACTCGAGGAAGGAAGGAAGGAAGGAAGGAAGGAAGGAAGGAAGGAAGGAAGGAAGGAAGGAAGGATCTAACCACGCTCGACGAACGTTATTACTTATTCGACTCAAGGATTTTAAGGGTGGCCGACACGCGGATTTATTTAGATATTCCAACGGTGAGCATCTGCTCGAGCTTCGACTATCAGCCTCTCTTTGTCCGCCACGCTTTTCCTCGCTCTCGTTTTCGCTCTTCTTTCGACCCGGCATTAATATACACGGAGAAACGACGCGGGGAGTCCGCGTCTGCGACCAGGACTCCGGAAACCCTCGATATTTTTACATAACATTAAGTTGTCGCGAGTCCTGGCCCTCGATGTTCAAGGGGTTGGGTCACTAATGGGGGTTAAAACGCGAGCGCGGAACCACGACACCAGACGCGTAAACGCATCCAGAGAAATTTCATCGATCGAAAACGTTTTCATCAAAAACGACACAACTTAGATTTTTCTAAAAATAGAACTCTACTAAAATTCTGGCTTTACTCCCCCCAGGCTAATAAATCGATCGTTATTCAAAAGAAGCAGCCTATCAATTTCCCAAAGCAATCATCATCGATGCAGATTCAGGTGTTTTCAACGAGGCGAGCAACCGTGATGTATGAATATCGAGGTAGCTACCTTTCAGAGCTGCTCTGATACGATTTCATACAAACGAAGGACGGAAGAATGGTGCATGCACAATCATAAAAGAAGAAGACACGATTTTGTGGATATAATTCTGGTGCTTCGTTCTGCGACGAGTACACATTGTTCGACACATTGCACCGCGACATCGAAGCAATCGTTAGTCACGCTTATCCACGTTTTTCGACTGCTGATACCCAGTCGACGACCTCGATTCACTGACGGCCTATCGATCCTCGTTGGAACGAGTCGAATGCAAATCGTGGCTCTTAATTGGAAAATGAATTCGACTACGGGACACGATTATTCACGAGAGCGCGCGACTGTCGGTGGCAACTAGTTTCGATGCCACCGCACCGTTTATGCCAATTGTTTCCAGATACGGAATTGTTTCTGTCCCTTATGGTCGGGCTACTTGCGAAAACGTTTATTAACGCTAACTTTACCGTCTTGTTCCTCGTTTCAACAAATTATTTGTATTAAGGGTAAGGTCCTTGCTTAGGTGTATTAACTCGGTAGAGAAAGCGAACGTTGAGAACAAGAGAAATAAAAAAGGTAAGGAACGGTCGAACGAAGGGGGGAGAAAGCAAAAGGCACCGAGTGAAAATGCTGGTGGAAAGAGAGAAAAGTGGGTGGTGGTTGGAACGTTGGGACGGGATCTGGCACGCACCCCCGAATGACAGATGGTATTTTCGCGTATCATGATCGCGGCTAGGATAGTTTCCTATATCGTGGAATATACAGCCCTGGCCTGGCATCGTCGACATGTCGATAGCAGGCCTCGCCGTGCGATACATCCACCGATATCCCCGTACCATGGGTATCCGCGGTCCATCCCCTTCGTTCGACCGCTAAATGGCCAACCGGAGCCACCCCCATGGTGCTCAATTATTGATACTTACCCCTCTAGCCGCCCTGGCTGCATGTTCTCCGATCTGATGCGTTGCTTTGCGTCCTTCCATCCTGTTCACACGGCTGCATCGTCCAGCGACCAAGGTTGTCCATTCGAAAATTCGCCTGGAAGCAGAAAACAGGCGTTAGAAAATTAGGAAACAAGAAATCTTCCTGTTTCGTCGAGTTCGTTCTAATCAAGACGAGCGGATAAGAGGAGGGAACGATCTGCGCCTAGAGGAACGAGCAGAAGTTTCAAAAGTAGTACCTAGTTCGAAAGTTGTTGAATCGAAGGGTAAAAGGGGAAGGGCTGAGAACCGCTGTGCTCGCAATGGCCTCGATTAACCGTTTGACCGGCTAGAACGAGTGGTCAACGTTTTCCAGACGCCTAGCTCGTCCTATTAAATCTACAGGAAGCCTGCTACAGATATCCCGAGTCGGACGGTACCGTTTCAATGTTTCTTTGCATCGAATTCTGGACGAAGCTGGTCCCTTCAAAAAGATAAAAAAAAAAAAAAAAATCAAGAAAACGAGTCGTCCACTGATTAAAAGTTCTCCGCTCGATATCGCAGGAGTTTCTTCGCTGAATCCGTTCGATTAGAAACCAAAAACCGATATCGACTCGACGAAAGAAGAAAAAAAAAGAAACACAAAATAGAAGAAAGAAGTGGAAGAATAGAAGCGAAGAGGTAAATGCAAACGAACGTGGCACTATCAATGCCATTGAAAATATGATCTAGCCCCACGGTCTTTCCGTAAACTTTAGGAAGCTCGTCTATTCGAAGCTCGTTCGTCAAGCGAGCCGAAGAAGACGAAAAGAAAAGGAGCAGCCTCCATAAAGCGATCGGGAGGGAGCGTTCGCCGTTTCATCCATAGACACGGGACTCTCTCTCTTTCTCTCCTCTAAGTGTATTAGACTCGCGTTTCGACTCTGTGGAAGAAGCCGTGAGGGGGTTGGCGATGGCTGTGTAAGGCCGGAGGACGGTTTCGAATGGTGCGAGACGCTGGTCCGAGCCCTGTACCCCGCTAATGGCACCCTCGGGGTATTCCCGGAGAACCCTCTCGTATTTATTATTTAGCGAGGATACCGCTGGAAGGGAGAGGAGCGTACGGCTGGCAGGGATGAACAGAGATAGAAAGGAGAGCAACGGAAGGTGACGGCGGGGTAGTTGAAGAGAGATAAAAGAGAAGGCGCGAGCAGAGGGTCAACGATGCCAGGCCACGAGGATTTATCCGCAAACATCACACATCGGTCGTGGAACTTCCGTTGAGCACGACTTTCGAGAATGGAGACCGCAGGAAATTAACGGCGACACGTGGTGCTCGGGTCTAGACACGTGTTTAGTCCGGCCGCTAACGATGAAAAATACCGCATCCAATCGAGTTTCGATCGAATCGCTCTTATCGAGAGAACGCGTGCCTCCGATGGATGACTGGGCGATCTTGTCGAATGAAATTTGAAAAATCATCAATGTCCATCGTTTACCACCCCGGTGTACCGACTGTTCAACGGAAATAACGTTACTACCCGATGGAAATTTTGAACCCATGGTACCGAAAGAACGTCGCAAACGATGGATGAAAATCGAGAAAATGGCATCAATCGAAGGATCGATTCACAGATTACGCGGTGGCAAAACAAGTGGAAAAACATCGGGACGGGACAAAAACAATCAGACGGATTGGCGGAGGGTAAGAGGGGAGGGAAAATCGGGGAAAATCGGAAACAATTGTCGCTTGTGTAGGCAGAGATCGGGAGAGAGAGGTTGCGCGCGCGCAATTTGCGCGTCAGGAAAATGCATGCTTCGATGGCAGCAGCTGCGGGACGTTATTGATACTACATTTCTCCCGATTTGACGAATTGCCGTATTGGACTAATGGTCCGAATACGGAGGCCCTGGCTGGCCGGGCCAACCCTGACTCGCGGCTTCCTAGCGAAATCGTTGACCCACCCCCGACCCTCTGATAAAACTATAACTTGCTCATAATTCTTCGACATTTCGGTCTGCAGAAGCTGAAGAAGTAGAACGAGAACACGGTCGAAGGAATAGCAAGGGAAATACCGATACTTTTGCTCGGTTTCCTTTTCAAGAATTAATACCACCGAATCGAACGTCTTTCACGATTTTCTTAATACGTTTCTCCCTATTTTTCCTCACCGACGATTTTAGGACATCCATTATTCGAACACTCTGCAACTAAAACGTTCCATTGTTTGAATAGCGTTTATATAGAACAAAAATTGTTGAAACTATCGGGAATAAATGATTTTATAAATATAGTACAGGTATACCTACCGAGCGATCGCAGGAGGGCGCCAAGAATCAACGTCACAGAAATACACCCGGGGTACAAATGTGGAAAAATAGGTCGATTAAGAGCCTCGGTTTCCTTCAAGCTGTCTCTTAAAATATTCGGCCAGATCGAAATATAATCTCGAAATGGAGAGGCGAGAAATATACGGGACTTAGAGACACGTGTTCGCGTGTGTACTATCTCTGTCGAAATGAGAAAAGGGAGAGCGAGGTATGCGCAATGATATCGTCGAACGTAACGAGTGAAAATAGAAAAAATCGTCAACAAAGACAAACCGTCGACGGGTATACTCTATAAATATATACAACCAGGGTCGATCTGGCCTCGACCGTCGCGAATCACCGCGGAAACGTAAACTGTTTATAAAATCAAACGGCTCGAATCTTCGGTTAAGTACCAGAGAAGGATACATTCGTCGAACTGTGTAATGAAAGAAAATATTTCGCTTGAAATCACCTTGGAACAATGTACTATTGATAGTTTTGTAAATTAATAATTGGAAGAGTGATTGTTTAATTAATTTGTGCCTTATAACACTAATATGATTATTTACTTGCAGATAATATGACGTGGGGCTTAATAGCCGCCATATTGCATACTGACTACAACGTAGAATTAAATAATAGAATGTGCCCTATTCCTCTAATATTCATCCATTTGTATATCAACTAATTCAATAGTAGTAAATCATAATACATTCATAAATGTTATATTGTGCTGAATATTATTAACAGTCTTCCCTCCATTTTCAGATTTCTACATTATTCGATACGTAACAATAATTTGCAGGAAATTACACTCACCAAGTAGATCATCAAGCAGGAATTCATGAAACTTCGATGCACTACAAGGAGGAGACCAACTTCTGACCACACAACTCGCGTATCCGTCCACTTTTCCAAATCAATTAACACGAATTAACTTACAATTAATGTGGCACGTGCACCACTTGGCGTCAACGAACACTTTTCAGGAAGAAAACGTCAAATCAAACGGTTCGTCGGATCGGCGGGCGTCGGTGGCGCCACCTGGCAGCAATATCGTGAACTATATCTCTATTTCAAATTATCTACCGCGAATTATCGGCAGCTTGAATTGCACTTTTTCTTAAAAAAAATGCAACATTTTTCTTCTATACATCCTGTACGTTTCTTTTTGATCGATATCGTATTAATTGAATCAACCTAGCACATTTCACCGAGTAAATAATTGATGAACTAAGAATTGAGGATAAATAAGGATTCTCCTTTTCTAATATAATTACTAGCCTGTCGCAATTAAGGCACTCGTATATTATTATTTTCCCTGAACTGATTCAGAAAATGGCCTCGAAGCCAGGGCGAAACGAAACTACATTATGCATAGCGCACCGTTTTTTTTTCCCTTGCAGCATTCTTGGGATGATAATGGCACCGTTTGAAGTGTTCGCGTAATTAATGAAGCTGAAAAACTTTTGACCCTTAATTACGCTGTCCATTGTACCCGAAGAGTTCTTTCTTTCTCCCTTCCCCCTCGCCGCTGTGAGAATACAGCTAAAGAATACGGACTGTATTGCAATCAACGAATGTCGCATAGAATAAATTATAAACCTGCAATTAATTATTGTTTTCGATACCTGATATAATTTTTTAAACTTTTTTAAACTTAATCCCCTGGGTACCATGGAGGGACCTAAGCAGACCCAGGCATGGGCTGCTGGACAATTAGGAAAAATTAAAAAAGAAAATATCGAAATAGGTATTCAGGAAAGCCGGAATATTCTAATATTTTGCCATTCATAATCTCCATTGTCCATCTTTCATATAGAAACAATCGCTCAATGAGCATTTGTATGGACGAGCCCATAAACGTTCGCGCGTCCATGTTATTTCGGTAAACACCGCCTTTGGGCATCCCATTGTTTTTAGCATCGGATATTTATGTGGAGCGAGCCGCGGTCGAATGGCAGTGAAAAGTAACCGTCCATTTATGCTGCAGCTGCTGTTCCCTTTCTCGATGATTCATTCAAAGCTGCACTGATAACCAATATCGCGTTACACTTTCGCGCATCGCATTAAACGCGGCTACAATGAAACAATTAACGTTCCCCGACAACACGTTTGCGTAATATCCCTTGATTGTTCGCGACAAAAGAGCGTGCAATAAAACCTTAGAAAATCGAAACGAGAATAGAGAAACCAACCATCGATCGGTCAGAGACCGTTCTATATTCTGTTCTCGTCGAAGAGTCTCGCTCGATAAGAAAGTATCCTTCAGCACGGTTAGACAGGGTACACATTTCTTCGAGTAAGTTTAACGAACAATCAAGACCGTGCCAATTGTCTCCAATTACACGAAACGATTGCGTTAATAGGTTACTCCATTGTTCCCTCCCAGAAAATTACACCCTTCAGCTTTAAACGCTCATGAACCGAGTCGACCATAGGTTCATACCTGCTAATCTATTGTACACCCTGGGAGCCTATCCTTTGTCCAAGTGGATTAGAAAATACCTATCTTTACAAGAATTCCCTAAGCTCTTCCATTCGTTTCTTGGTCACGGCACATCCCAAGTGTACAAAGTCCAAGGACAGTTTCAGTAGGCGAAACTAAAATATGGAGATGGACGAAGAGTTTGCGAATTTAGAGAGGTATACGGCCCTGATTTCAGCGTGTTTCACGACGGCAAACGATCTACCCTACCCGGTGAGAGGAATGGAGAGCCACGAGAGTGGGTGGGCCCGACAGCGTTGGTCCCAGAACGAAATCGACGGTCGGGCCTCGAATGGCGGGACATGGCGGGGGCTGGGGAATAAGAGTCGGGGCCCTGAGGGTCCCTCGGTCGGGCTTCAGGCCCGGTACACCAGTGGAGAGGGGATCGAGGGGGCAAAGGCACATTCCAAGGCAGAACGGCTGCCAGTGAAGGTGGAAGGCACCAGCAGTCTCTCACGATATTGCGCTCCGCTCCTATCCTCGTCGCTTCCTTTCTTCCCAGCTCGTCGTCGCTCGTTTTCACCCGTCCCCGTGGGATCGTCCTGTGCCAGTGCCAGTGCCGTGCCCCGTACGATGCGATACGCGACGCAAAACGACGCTCGCAATCGAATTAACAAGAGAATTCGTGGTCGACCGTGAAGCGTTGAAACCGACGTGCTCTTAAACAGACGTTTCGTGTACAGCGCGAGTGTTCGTGTAAGGTGGTGCTTGTGGTGGTGGTGGTAGTGGTGGGTCTTTTTTGGCGCCAGCTCGCGTGCTCGTGATTCGAAAATGCGCACGCCTAACGACGTAACCCGGTATTCCAGTGGGAAGACCAAGGAACAGAGACACCGCGTCGAAAATAGACTCTCGCCCTCGTGTTCAGGCCCGTGCACCGATCGTCGGGCATGCGGAAGAAGCGTCAACGGGAGACAGTGATTGAGAGGATCCGGCAGACGGGAGCACTTGAATATTCGATCGCGCAGGTGAGCAACACTGTAGAACATTATCCTCTTCCCTTAACTTAACGCGAACACGCGATGGATACGCGATTCGCAACGTTCTATCGCGTGCGATGAGAAGAAAATTAATACGTGTATGAAAGGTTCAGAGATTTTTCTCACGATGCATACCTCGTTACGGTATAGGATCGTTAACGAGCAGGAACTTTTTAATAATCGCCAGATGCGTTACATTCCAACCAGGATGCCCCAAAACCCTGGTCTGTATAACAGAATTTCTGGAAACTGTTGACACAGGCGTTGCGTTTGCCGGTGACGAAGGAAACCGGTATTCGTAGCAAAAGGACCAAGGTAGATAGCTTATCTGAATGGTAGAAATTAACAGCGCCAAACGTTCCGATAAAAGTTACCGTCCCACGGTCGTCGATCTTTCCCAAAACCGAAATCCTTCTCCCTTTCCGTTTCTCTTGACGTCTCCACGGCAGACAGATAGGTACTCTCGAATGGCTACGATATCTTGTGGTCTATAACCTTGCCGGTTACATCGATTTTACGATCGCCTGTACAGACAGGGCAAAAAATCATTGGCGAATACCCCGACACAATCGCGGAGAAGCGTCTGGAAGGGGAGTAGGAGCCCGAGGAAGGATACGGTGGTGCGCGTATCCTCGGTTTTCTGCGTGAACGAAATTAAATCCACGTGCCGCGAAGTATTCCCATTCTTCCAGCGATCGAGAGATCATCGAACGAGAGAAAAACTGAACCGAGTCCGAGCAATGCCATCGGCATCGAACTTGACCGTGGCCTTCGAAGCGTTTGCGCTCGTATAACGAGATACGAGGAATGCGAGTGGCCGAGACTCACCGTCCTGTACTTACCAGGACTACTTCGAACTGGTCGTTGCAACTAGATGCTCGGATACCAAATGTGTTTAAAGCTTAGTCCACACTTGGTTACAATGTTTCAACCGTAATGCCTCGAAATGGTTAGCCATTTGTTGCAAGTAGCCGTGTATCAAAGCGTTCGCTTAACTTAAGGATGTAGCGAGCGATTTTGCGATCGGCTCGGTAGGTAAAACGCTAAAGGGTCCATTAGTCTAAGATGATTTTCTTGAAAACCAGTCGTTAAATAATCCTGCTTCGTGTCAACCGCTAATGGCTAATGAGAGAAGCGATAATACAACGTTTCACGTGGAAACTGGAAGAGCGCGATGAGAAATAATGGCGGATTTCGCGTGGTTAAATCGATCGATTTTCTGGCTACTGGTGAAAAGATTACAACAATAGTTTACGGTGCTGCTTATTATCGGGATTCGCAACAATCTCTTAACAAGGTAGTACGAAAGAACTTAGAGGGTGGAATTCTTTCGAATAAGTACAATGCAAACGGTGAATAGCCCGTTCGTCGCAACTCGAGAAGATTCGTCTAATATTCGCCGGGAATATTTATATCCAAGTTCGTCGAAAGCCATTCGGGAAAGTTTTAACGACGGAAGGCGGTAATAGGCTGCGAAAGTTTTTCCGCGTTTCCGTGTCCAGAACGGACGCGATATCCTCGGTTAGCATCGTCCCATTACTCGGACCCCACGTTGCGTCGTAATTGGGAGATTCGTTAGTCCCTTGACCGTCCGTCAGCTTCCCATGTTTCATCCGCAAAGCGTCAAAGTCCCGTACCGATAAAATTCTTGCTGTTATTTTTCTTACGCGAGCATCAAACGTTTGCGCGGTCTCCCGCTGTTTCGCGCAATCCTAGCCGATTCGTCAAGTTCAACGAGGCGACCGAGCGGAAAACGAATCGCCTCCGCGTCCCTTAGATTCTCGGATAGACGAGGCCGTTACACGATCCTTTCAGAGATAATTAATCGTTCGCGCGGTTTTGTTCGGTTCACAGTATCGTGGTCGTGTTTTCAGGTACTAAAATGTCCCAGCCGCAACTGACCAGCGACTTGGACGTTCCGGAAAGTCCGCAACACCCTTGTCAATGCTCCGCGATGAGCAGCATGGATTCCATGAGGACGCAGAGGGAGAGAGCGGAAAGGGGCGTGGGAAGTACAAGAATTTCCAACAGCCAAGAACTGCCCAGAGGTCTGGAGGCGCTTCAGAGCGCTTTCGAGCCGATAAAAAGACTGGAAAGTCCGTTATCTCATCAGGAAAGCCAACAGATCAATTTAGAAAACACGAGGAACGTAGATATCATGGAACACCAGGCTACCCTGTCGCCTGGCGCGAGATCGTTGGACGGGCAGACCGCCATTCTGTCCAGACATGGTCACAATCTTTCGTGTAGCCCGAGAAACTTGGATCTCTCCCGAAACTTGGCGTTCGAGGCTGCGAGAAGAGTTCAAGAATCCGGCAACTTGCAGGACAACCAACACAGCCTAACTTCCAGCCCTAGCCCTTTGCTGGAGTCTAGCTCGGCCTTGCTCGAGACGTCCGCGAAAGATCTGGACAAGCAGCTAGACGATCACGCCGGGTTATCGCCAAAGCAAGCCGCTTCGGGTAAAGATAAGCTGAAGAACATTCAGCAGGTCCTGAATCCTTATCAGCACCATCACGAGCCCACGTCGCCGGAACGAAACGTTCATGGACATTTCCACAGCGATGCCCATGCACACGTTCACAAACACGCCGACAATTTTCGAGGTGGCACGAATTTAGACGTTGCCGATGGACTGATGGGTTTTCAACAGCACCAACGACAACACACTCATCATCATCACGGAAACACGAAGACTACCAACGTAGCGCATCATCACGGACCCACGACCGTGCATCACCCCCATGGCCCGCAAACAATGACGGGGCACCATCATGGAAACTTACCACCCAGCCTAGCTGGCCACGTTCACGGAAGCTCGGGTCCTTTGAGTGGCTCTAGCTCGGGTCATGGAACTCAAACTGCAACCGCGAATCCCAGCACTCATCATCATCCGAACCCTATCCCTGCGTCTACCACGATGGGTCACAGGACATCGCCAACCAGTCATCATCGTCTAGCTGGGAATGCCAGCCTGAGCAGTCACTACCCTTCGAACTCTGGCTTCTCCAGCGATCATCATGGTACCTCGAGCGCGATGAGTGGT
Source organism: Osmia bicornis bicornis (assembly GCF_907164935.1). NCBI lineage: Eukaryota > Metazoa > Arthropoda > Insecta > Hymenoptera > Megachilidae > Osmia > Osmia bicornis. The sequence continues at coordinate 6,318,354 of NC_060229.1, forward strand.
GCTTCCTCGAATTCGAGTATGTTAAATCATGGAGGTTCACCGGCGGTTCATCGACACGTGGTAAACGCCAACAGCAGTCTGTCGACGACACCGCTTGCCAGCCATCATCACGGCAGCTCGTCGGGTAGCTTAACCGGACACTCTACCGTGAATCATCATCACGTCAGTTCGGGTATATCCTGCGAGTCTTCTTCGTCGAACGCCAACACGAGAACCCATAGCCGTTTAGATCACGTCCACGATCATCATCATCACTTGCAACAAGTGCATCCGTTGCACGCGAGCCACCCTGACGCCCGGCAAAGGGACAGAGCTCCGTCCAGTTTGGAGCATCATAATCATCATCACGGGCACATTCACAGCCACGGGCATCAGCATCCGCAGAACAACGAGACGAAAAACACGTCTCTGATCGGCGTCGATGCCATACAGGTATTCGCCAAGGTTGCAACACGATGCGAAATAATTGAATCTCTACTTTCGTTTAGGTTCAAAATTTAAATATCAAATTCCCTGTCTACGGCAACGATTTATCGTGATTTTTCTTTTTCCCGACTTGTCCAGAAGCTTCTTACGAAATGATGCTTGTGACATTTAGGTATCGGCTCCTTCGAAGAGTAAATGTCAGTGTCATGTGGTGCAAACTGGAGGAAACAAGAGAGGGCCAGAGGGTGAAAGCGACGGAGGCGTTGAAGTGACATCAAGAACGCATCAACCCCCTGCGCTTCCTCCCCGGCCACCCCCCAGACCGACCAGGCGATACGAGACAACGTCCGTCAACCAGTGTAAGTGTTTGTCACCTATTTTTTCTCAATTACTTTAACATTTCCCTCTATATAAACGCGTATAAACGACTGCGGTGCAAAAAACAACAAATATAATTATTTATCGACTACCCAAGAAACTGGTTACTCGAGGAGAACATCTATCGCAATAGGGAATCAATATTTCCAGCACGTAAGCTTGTCAGTTTGAATGGTGGATAAGCAGTATCGTTTCCATTCGAAGCACTCTTCTCACCCTCGCTCGACTTCCGCTTAAAACAAGCATGTCACCCAGTCGGACAGCGTTTCCGGGAGTTAGATTCACAGGAAGTTAGCTGGTAGCTCCATCCTTGGTCGTCAAAACCGAGGATCATCCTAACGTCTGTAGTATCAGCGGAATAACGTGCAAGGAAACGTATCCACCAGCCTTCTTATCAATAGCTGAGACACGTTATCGACGTCGAAGAGCGCTGTTGACCGATTCTGCTCGCTCGAAGAAGCAACCCCTGATGCAATTTCAACCCTCGACCGCGTCGAGTCGCTCGAATCGTCAGGGTATATCGACCAGTCGATGCTCGCAGTAACCGAGAGCAGGAGCATCGTGTCGTGAAGAATGCTTCTGCGAATCGAACAACAAGCTACGTTACTTTTACCCTCTGTCACGTTAATCCGAACGTTGCAGCGTGAATAACGTCGGAAAGAATGCCGTTTCGGGCGTGCTTTCAAAAGGAATTTCAAAGGTCCACCCCTGGCCTACGAATCGCCACCACCACCACCACCTGTGGGACACCTCGGCGTGCGGGGTAACATAGAGAACTCGTGGAGAGGCTCTCCAGTTGTTGTGCACTCGCGTTCGTCTTCGAACCTGTAAGAAGAAACACGCTGCACCTGAAACTTCTGGGATTCGAGAAGGACACGAGGATTTCGTAACATCTGGGAGAATCTTCGTAACGATCTTGTCATAAGACGATAAGTATAACTGGTGATTATCATACTCGATCGTGAACCGATCAATGAAAAAGTGGACTGTAAAGGGTTGACCTTGAGAAGTAGTGGACCCTTCTAGGAAAGACAGGCGATGCGCAAACGTAGTCTATGTGCCATCGAACAGAAGACACTAGTGCGTGCCGTGATTTTCATCTTCGATTTTTCTGCTTTCTGGTCAACGCAACCGTACGCGATTTAAAATTCAAATTCCTCGAGAGGTTTACACGAGAGGATCGTGCGACGACAACGTGATAAAAATTGAACGTTTGTGCGAAAGAAAACATTGGTCGTGACTGGCACGTGTTGGCCGAGCCAAGTTGGAGAAAGGATCGAAATCATCGGAGGGTGGAGGCAGATAAGTTTGACTGAGTTACTTGAAGAAGATAGAAGATGGATGGATACCCGGTGCTCCAGATAGTGCGATGTCGACTTGGAACGGAAATGGAGATGGATAACCAGGGTTATCCGTTCACAATGGCGGCACACTCGCATTCCCACTTGCCGCATCCGTCAAACCACGCGCACTTCCCGAGATCGCATTACCCTCACCCCTGTGGTATGCCGATTAACCCCTTCTTGTTAATTTATCAATCGGTTCTGCAACCCCATTCTGCCTCCGCCGTTGATCCGCGTAACCGCGTAATCTGCTATTAGCTATTCCATTAAGTCTCCTCTGATGCGATAATTAATTCCCTCGATCGTTAAACATGCATTTTACGATCACATTCGAGGCAGAAAAGTTATCCCTTGATAGGATGAATTTTAATCCTCGAACAGGATCAATCGCGATACGAAAATACGAAATATTTCCAATCGGGCTTTCACTAAAATTAGACACCTGAATTTTTCAACGGAACGCTCGTGTAAAATAAGCCATTAACACGTTGAACGCCATGGGGGTCACCGGTGACCGGCCCCACAATTTACACGCGCCTGAATAATTAAAAAAGAAAAAAGCAATAAAACAACATTATTTTAAGTAATATTGCTATGGTACAAATAATGTGAAATGGCAAATAGAAAGCTTGCCATTTGAAATTTGAAAATTAATTGTTACTATTCTTAATAATTAGAGTTTTAATACGTCCCACAAAAAATGTTCAATTTCACTGTGGCATTCAACATGTTAAAGCGATGTCGAGGACTACGTTTCAGAAACTTATCTTCCACCATGAACATTCTATTTTTACATAGTAAAAAAAATATGTTACATTGCCGTGGAAGGTCACGTGGATGACGAAAGGTTGCCGTATAAATAGATATCGACGAGCTTCTTAATAAAACACGCGTTTAACGGTGTACCGTGAGGTAGCGCGATAAAATCTTTGAAATTCAACTTCGACACATCGGAAATCAAGTAGTTTTCGAGTCTGTAATAAGGTCAAGCATTTGATTGGAATTGGGACGCTGAAGATTGTGCAGATTAAGCAGAGATGTAAGATTGGAAGATGTAAGATTACTCGAGGATACTTTTCTAAATGAAAATTGGAAAATTCACCTTTTCTTTCATCTTTCGCTATTGAAAATGTATTTCATTCTTGCATTGACGTTTAAATCCTCGAATCGTAACTGTACCGGTCCAGGTAATACAGGTGCAGTTTGGTCAGAAATCTTGGCCTCTTGCATTCACAAAAAGGTAACAAAGGTGGCAGGTAGCCGAAGGCATTCAATAAAAGTGTTTTCTAAGCCGGTTTCAATAGACTAGAGAAAGCTCGAAGCAAGGTTGCGTAGGAAAGCGAAGGAAAAGATTTTTGCTTCATTTTTTAGAATCTTCAAATTTATCACTCAACAGAAGTCTATTCTGTGAAGAATGACCGAATCTCTGAGAAAATATAAATTCTGGTTCAATAGAATCTTTCAATGGAACGTTGGTCGCATAATCTTGGTGGATTTTACTGGTCGGCAGAAAAATAATTAGATTTTTAATTACAGAAGATGATCTCTCCACTCGTTCGTTCGGTGTGCTATAGAAAGGCACAGTACCCTCCTTTATTAATGGGAAACCTGATTAAAAAGTTCAGCTCTGTCGAGTCTCGTTTTCTCTTCAGGAGGGAAAGAGAGGATCTGCTATTGTCTTTGAAGAGACATAGCATCGACGCTTGCACCGCTCAACATTCATCGAAGGAATTTTCAATAGAGCGTAGTCGGCTCGATTGCGAGCTTTGACAACAAAAGTTGAAGAGCCCGGATGATTGAAAATGGAATACCTCTGTTACGTCCCACCAAAGAAAAATAACGCTTTCTACGATGCTTACATGGCGTAGAGGCAATTTCAACGACGCGTTTCAACGCGGTATCTTCTCGTTGAATTGCAATTCAGCACGGAGTATGACTTGAAAGAAGAAGAAAAAAGGGGTCCAACGTACCCAAGCATCGTCAAACAATGGTTAATTCTTTGCGCTTGTAACCAATTGACAGGAGAGGTGGTTAACAAAGAAAAATAAGGTGACGTAAGAGGTAATCACCGATCTAGGTAGTTTCGAAGAATTTCGCTGAAAGCACGTTTCTAATTCTGGTTAGATCAGGGCCTACCGTTGTTGGGTTCTCACGCAACGTGAAAGGAGAAATCTAAGTCGTGCAGGACCTTTTTTCTGAAAAGGGTCGATAGTCGTTTACAAAAGATTCCGTTTGGCCGTCGAAAAATATCCTTCCAGCTATTTCGTGTTTCTTAGAGATCCTTTGAAACGATACAACAACGAGATTTTAGAAGTTAGATATCCGAAAACTATCCCATTCAGTACTCCTTTCTATCGTAGGATTACTGTAAATGACCGATTTGAATTTTACAGGCCATACCGGTGAAGGTGGTTGCTGCAAGAAGTACGTTGTCCTTTGTTGCCTTTGTGGCGGCTTGAGCGCCGCGGTTGGCAGTCTCTTTTTGGCGGTACACGCGGTCCTTTCAGCCCACACGGCCAGTCTAGCTCTCTTTGAGACTGTACCATCTTACATTCCTGGCATAATGGTAAGAGACAGAGATCGGAATCTATCGATCGACCTCGCTTCAACGTGCATGCAACGCACCACTAAATTTCATCCTGACCTTATGGTTAATCCTCGTGCGGCCGATCGAGCATTCAGCTGTCCTGCACCCACCTAAGGGTTAACAATAGAGGTGTGCGAGTACTCGATTTATTCGAGTACTCGAATTTCGAGTCGAACAATGATCGGTCGGTCGAGTCGAGTCGATCGCTTGAATTTGCCGAGCTACTCGAAAAAATCGAACTACTCGAATATTCGAGCCCTCGTAAATCGAAGTTTCACAAGGGCTCGAATATTCGAGTAGTTCGATTTTTTCGAGTAGCTCGCTTTTATATCAAACAGTTCGTCGATTTCGAGTAGCTCGGCAAATTCAAGCGATCGGATCGGCTCGAACAATCGAAGCGAGTTCAGCTCGCACACCTCTAGTTAACAAATTATCAAATAAATAACTCCATGGATTTCTAACGTATTTTTCAGTTAATTCTAATGGGTCTGTTCACGATGCTGCTCGCCAGGCGGAAGCACAGATATGGACTTCTGGTAAGTGCGTTACAATTATCTCAAATACAGTAGAGCCTCGATTATCCGAAATAAAATTCTGTTTAGAATGTTCGGGTAATTGAACGAGTTACAGTGGGTGATCAAATTATTAGAGCCACTCGCATAAATTGACGATTTTACATAAAAATGATTCATTCTGAAATGAAAACCGAGTTAAACAGAGTTTTTGTTACTTTTTTATGATGTATTGATGCTTGGAGTATTTTTTTTGTATATTAATAGGGGAGAATTATTGATTAAAAGTTACACAATGTAAAAACCTTAATGGCTCTAATAAGCCATTGGATATTAGAAACACATTAATTTTAATTTTTTAATTTTAAATATTGTTTACTCATTTTTATTTTCCCAATCCTTTTGTGCTGCCAAATTGCATATTATTTTCAAAGTTAATAATTTCACCGGGGTACTTTCTTTCTGTGCTTCATCCGTGTTCGGATAATCGAGGTTCTACTGTAGCTCGTCAACAATTTTCTTGTTAAGATAATTTCGTAATTTTTGATAGATGAAGGTGTGTGGATCCGTCGGTGTGGTGTGCGCGTTGGTATGCGTGCTCGTCACAGTTACCACAACAGTGATACACATGTCTCGACTGCAAGGTCTTCGGAAGTGCGTTTACACCGTGAAGGCGAGGTGTGTATTTCATATTTTCACCAAATCTTAGATAATCTTAGATAATCAAATTACTAATAATCATTGAATTAGGTCGTGCACGTGTTACGGGGCACCGGAAGGAGACCCCGGGGTCCTCTTCGAAGGCACTCCTCATTGCGAAGCGGTTCACGGTGCCTTGCACGCCTGCTTGAGAGCACTGTTCGGCGTTTCCGTCGCTGGAATCTTGGCCTGCATATTCTCGTGCATGCTGGTGTACCAGTTACTGAGTCACGAGAAGAAGAAGATGTACTGGGAGCAGTTGGAGCTCAGATGCAGATCTCTGTACGGTCAAGGAGGCACCGTGGGACCAGCGACTGGTTCCTGTGGCTGCTGCAACGACTGCGGTGGTGCTGGCCCATGGTGGGCCCAGACACCCGGAAATCTGTACACGCCGAATCCTGATTTGGCACCGTCCAGGTACGCCAGTTTCGTTTCGATCGGATACACAATCGACGAACATTGCTAATGCTTCCTTGAACGTTGTATAACACGAACGCGTTACCGTCACCGTTGTCGCGTGATTAAATTTTCAACGACAGAACGCCGCTTCCCGCGAGCTGGCTTCATTGAGAAATTATTGATGCAATTCAAATGCGGCGTGTACGTTCGCCGTGGAGCGTAACGATACATATTCAATAGACTTCATCCGCGAATGTCACGAATATCGGATCCGGGGTGCAATAAACTCGTAAACAAGCCAATGATCCCAGCCTTCGGGAACATGTGTATTGTATTCCTGTAATCCGCTAATGTATGGCATTAATTAAGCCAGCATTCTGCTTCTGACATTTAGAAACAGAGATTCCTTCGTCTCTGAAATTCACTATGACGAACGATCCATTCTTTCGAGCGATCGCAAAAAGCAACGATCGTGTCTCTCGATTACTTTCGTGAAAGGTTACGATAAGTTCTGCTTCACCTTTTCGAAAAATTTCTTTTATGCCGTTGACAGATTCAATGAATACGTTTCTCTTTGATGTTGCAGAAGATGGAGACTTCCATGGTCCAGGTCCAGAGGGCCAGCACCGAGTCCTGATTCAAATTACGGCTTTCACACGCAGGCCAGACAGACAGAAGCCAACGTAGAAAATACCAACGGCCCTTACAGCGTCCTTAATTCCCAATCCAGTGGCCCTTATTCGGTTTTGAACGCACAAAACGGACCGTACACCCCCAGCACAGCTTCTTACAGCGTTCTAGAGGCTCCTGTCCCTATGTGGGGCCCTCCGCCACCTTACAGCGATCCCAACAGTCCAGCTAGGAGGCCACAAGTGACTGAACAGAGGCCAAGGATCACCAAACGGATCGAGAATTTCGAAAACAACGAGGGTAAGGATCTAGACCAGCGTTAAAATATTTACTGTCGCTGGAAATGGGATCAGAATCGCGGGGGAATATTTATTTCTTGCGAAGCAACAGTGTATGTTTCAAATTATTGTTTATTGAACGGCAACAGGGTAAACATTCATACATATACAAGGTGTTCGACAACAGGTGGGAGATTTTTTAAGAGGCGATTTTAGGGATTAAAATAAGACGAAATAGCGTTTGCGGCTTCGTTTTCCAGTAATTAACGTTTAAAAATTCGAATAAAAAGCCCCTAAAACCTGTAATCTGCCCAGCACCCACGACTGAACGTCAGGTCAGCAGGGGTACAGTCATAATCAAGAGGAGAAAGACCTGACGTTCAGTCGTCGGTGCTGGGCAGATTGCAGGTTTTAGGCGGTTTTTCCTCAAATTTTTGAACGTTAATTACTGGAAAACAAAGCCGCAAACGCTATTTCGTCTTATTTTGATCCCCAGAATGGCCCCTTAAAAAATCTCCCACCTGTTGTCGAACACCCTGTATGAGAAGGTAAAACGCAACCTGCAACACTCGACATACAACGACACAACTGTCGATGATCTCTCTGACGCTACGCGATGCCTAAAAATCAAGGGTCTTTTCTAAACAAACGTCACGACGCGACGTGTCTCTGAAAGCTACCCTCGTACCAACTAAAATTTACTAAAATAATATCCTGCTCGAATCGAAGGTCTGAACACCGTGGCTGCAGATCACAGATCAAGATCCGTGAAACGTCCTTCCGATAACTACGAGAATGCCGAGGAAATATCGAACAGCACCGACCCAGAGGGAGGGAACGAGGGTACGATGAAGGGGAGAAGAACCAGGAAGCCTTTGAAGGGCGTGGAAAACAGTGCCTTCCAACAGGAAGCGAATCCTGGTCCCAAACAGTCGGAAAGCGAACTCTATTTCGGTGACGTGTCTTCCTGTTGCGGACCAGAGAGCAGTTTCTACGACCTGGCCGTGGACAAAGAAGGTACAGCCTTTCGACTACAAAGGGCTCGCCAGAAATAAACGATTGTTTCAATTGAATTTCTTCAGGCGCGGAACATTCGGAGGGCGTGGATTACCTGGCAGCTCGTTTAGGTAAACGACAACTCTCGAAGAGGTCCAGGATGCCTCTTCCTCTTCCGTCGGACAGCGGCGACATACCGTCGGACAATTACGCGAACAACGACGAACCCAGAAGTGCGAGAGGCCCGTTTCTAGCTCCTGACGCCCAGTACGAGGTGATTCAACAAGGCAGATACTCTTATTACGCGTCGAAGGAGGACGAACAGCTGCAAGAAGGTCCAGCGACTTCGGGATACTTCAGAGAGGAGGAAGGTGAGAGAGGAAGAGAGAGGGATTACAGGGACTACAGGAGCAGTCAGGAAGAGGAAACACCTCAATGTTGTCTGAGCGACTCGACGACGTTGGACTCGGGCTGGCAAAGCGGAGAACAACAACAATCGGACGATAACGTACGACCGGTGAACGTGTGATTAGATTTCAATGAGAAATAAGATTGGTCGAGGAGGATTGTACTAAGCCTGAGGATACTTATAGTCTGAATGAAGGTAGAGAGAAGAGAAGTAGACGGAAAGGTGGTTTATCCAACGATCCGAGCCTCGGCTCGGTAGAATTTATTTTTCAAGGATCAGTGAAAGGATCGTCTCCTCTTAGCCTTTCGTTGTACACGTTGGAGATATCCTTCCAAGTTCATCGCAATTGAACTGCCGCAGAGTTAGATAGGGGATCGTGTCCGTGTAGAATATAAAGATGGTGATAAGAATAGAAATCTTATAATTACCATGTTTATAATAGAGTTTAAGCGTTGTGATTTGTGGTACGATAGCTTAAGACGTAAACCTTTAATCGTTAGAGCATTAAGCGAACGAGATTATGTCGCGTTAACAGAAGTCTGATAAAGGATTACGCGAGAGTATTCCCGAGATAATCCTACTTAGCAATGTATTTTTGTTAATTAAACGCTATGTCGCCCGATGTTGTTCGTAACGTTAATCTTTAATGTATGTCGAATGGAAATCGTACATAGAGAAAGAGATAATTAGTTTCATAGGTGACAAGTCATGGAAAAGGTGTCTATGAAATAGAATAATCGGTTGGATTGCAGTTTCCCGGGTAATTGATCTCGACTATTTTATCGGATGAATCAAGGTCGGAGAAGACGATAGGAAGTGTCCCGAGGTCGATATCACGTGGCGTTACAAAGTTATGGCCATTTTAAAAAATCACAATTTTTCAAAAATTTTCTGATAAAAATTATAGCCAAAAAATAACCTAACCTAACCCAATAGCTTAGTTTAGTTAAGGCTAGGTTAGGTTAATTTTTGAATTCGAAATTATCGGAAAATTTTTGGAAAATTGTGATTTTTTAAAATGGCCATAACTTTGTAACGCCACGTGATATCGACCTCGGGTCACTTCCTATCGTCTTCTCCGACCTTGATTTATCCGATAAAATAGCCGAGATCAATTACCCGGGAAACTGCAATCTAACCGAATAATCATTGAAAGAAACAGATAGATTTTTCCAAAGGTTTTTTGCAAACAATGTTCTATTTTTCAATGGATATCTTTTCCTTGGCGACTCGTTAGAAACGTCCATGTACAAACGTGTGTGCTTTACTCTTGCCAATATCTTGCTAGGTGTCAGCCGATTTTCGCACTTACATGCTAATCGTTGCAAAAATATTTATCGTTCAACGATACGTTCCGATTCGCGCACCATTAGTTCATCAAATTCTATTCACTGCCTTTTAAACCAACAATTTATCTTCCAAGAAATCGAACGAAATATCTTCGAGCATCCGAACACGAAGTCCGACGCGATTTTACAATGTTTGCAAAGAAATTGTCGTTATTCGTGCCTGTCGATGCTTATCGCTTCGAACGAATCGTATCGGCGATCTGTGTTAGTTACTTTGCGTTCTAGAACCGTGAATTTCAAGAACAATATACAATCCAGGTGGACCAAGAACAATGTAGAGAAAGATGCGATTTTTACCGAATTAACGTGACAGATTTTCTACACTACCGTCGACTAGAGCCGTTCATTATAGAACACGCGAAGCAGATGCATATTTTATAACCATGATTCGAGAGTGAAAGAGGCAAGGCCAGCTTAGGAGAGTAGTTTAACGTTGTTTACTCGATAAAAGTGTACCTTAACAGCGATACGTAGCTAAGTCCGATACATTGTCGAACGATGTAACTGACAATTATTAAGAATAAAGCTTTGTTTTGTAAAGAAATCATGCGTGATTCGTTTCAAACAATACTGTCCATTGTCATCGAACGTATGTAACAAACGATACCGCCATTAGAGGTGTGCGAGTACTCGTAATTTACAAGCCGAGCTGAACTCGCTACGATTGTTCGAGTCGAGTCGAGCGCTTGAATTACTCGAAATCGACGAACTGTTTAAAACAAAAGCGAGCTAATTGAATATTCGAGCCTTCGATTTACTTGAAGATAAATTTTCAGCTCGAATTTTCGAGTAGCTCGCTTTTGTTTCAAACAGTTCGAGTAATTCGGCAAATTCAAGCGCTCGACTCGACTCGACCGATCGATCATTATTCGACTCGAAATTCGAGTACTCGTAATTTACAAGCCGAGCTGAACTCGCTACGATTGTTCGAGTCGAGTCGAATGATTGAATTTGCCGAATTACTCGAAATCGACGAACTGTTTAAAACAAAAGCGGGCTACTCAAATATTTGAGCATTCAATTTACTTGAAAATGAATTTTCAGATCGGATATTTGAGTAATTTGATTTTTTCGAGTAGCTCGCTTTTGTTTCAAACAGTTCGTCGATTTCGAGTAATTCGGCAAATTCAAGCGCTCGACTCGACTCGACCGATCGATCATTATTCGACTCGAAATTCGAGTACTCGTAATTTACAAGCCGAGCTGAACTCGCTTCGATTGTTCAAGCCGAGTCGAGCGCTTGAATTTGCCGAATTACTCGAAATCGACGAACTGTTTAAAACAAAAGCGAGCTACTCGAATATTCGAGCCTTCGATTTACTTGAAGATGAATCTTCAGCTCAAATTTTCGAGTAGTTTGCTTTTGTTTCAAACAGTTCGTCGATTTCGAGTAATTCGGCAAATTCAAGCGCTCGACTCGGCTCGACCGACCGATCATTGTTCGACCCGAAATTCGAGTAGTCGAATAAATCTAATTATTCCCTCTAACCTCTAACCGCCGCGCCGTAGCCTAAGGGTTATCGGACTAAGACAAATGAAAAAATAAAGAAACCGATACAAGCAGGACACAAATTAATTCCGAACGAACGATATTATCGCGGTCTATATGTCACTGAAACACACCCAGGTAAGCATTTAAAAAGGAATGCGAGATCTATACCGGGCACAGCTATTGTCAGCAATTTTCTTAGAGAACTCCCGCGCTCTCTGCGCGTTGCCCAATATCAGATTATACGCTTTCGCAACAGGCGGCACGATCGTTGAACTTTCGCAAGAACGTGTGCACACACGAGATGCCTGACCATTGTAAGTTACCATTAATTTCGCGTAATCTAGATCGATCACCAGCGACAGCACGGAAAGCATCCTTTTCTATCGCCTACTCAAGTTCAATAAATAAATACAATACGAAACATGAATGAGCGCGATTAGAAATTACGTTATCTTGATCGATGTAACAGACGATAAAATTGTCAGTTCTGACCAAGTTTTCCACTCTTACGATCCCATCTGACTGACAACGGGTTCGTATGCCGTAAGCTCAATCATTTAATTAACCAAAGGCATAGGAACGTAGCGACTGATGTTAATAAATTGCAATTAAGTGTTTTCTAAGATCGTGTCGCGGTTGATACGATCTTTTCGAATGAAGGTTCGTTAGCAAAACGGACTACCGTTCTTTAACTGTATCCACTCGGGTGTCTGAATCCGCAGCAGCAGCAGCAGCAGTTGTGTTGCAATCGTAGCCAGACGCAATTTACTTACAAATTACTTACAGTGCATTTAACAGTACATTTCTACCGATTCGAATTAATTAACGAACCGGTAAACGAGGAAAAATTAACGGCTATTCTTACACGGATCTTTTATTGCGTTCGTTAACCGTTTTATAAACATGATCCATAATTTCGATGCTGGTGAAACCGCCATATTAACCCTTTAACTGCGGGTGTGGTTTATAGACCATATACTAAAATTATAGCCAGAGGCGGGTGTGGTATATAAACAACATGTTAATTTTTGCTAATATCAAATAGCGGTTGTGGTTTATATATCACTAAAATAAAAATAAAATAAATACAATAAGAAAAATTTTTTAAAATAAAATATCACTTCAGTAATATAATTTAAAATTAGAGCGATCGGCTGTGCTAAAAGTACCCTCAATTAAAGGGTTAAATACCTATTCTAAAGTATTGCTTATTGAGATCGAAGAAACTACAAGAAATTTTCCTATCGTCAAAAACTATTTATTCCGCCTCGTTCAGTTTCACGTTTCTATCAAGAACAGGATCCCTCGACGACCCTGTGCGCCGCCTGATTCGCCAGAAACCTTTCAACCCTTTCTCTGAATTCCCTGCTGGATTCTGGCAAGGGAAGTCTCGGCCCGGAGTTTCGTAGACCATGCAACGCGTTGAAATGTTGCAAACTTTCGGTCAGTCTACGATCGTGATCCAGAATATCCGGTCTAGGCGCAGGTGGTTTCCTCTTTCCCGCCACTGTTCCGTCCACTTTGTTCTCGACGGATCCATTCGAGTAACCGCTTTCCGGCAATCTATTCCTCATCCCTCGCAACGCTATTCTTGCGCTCAGAACGGACCAGAACGCCTCCAGAAGAGACGCGACCAATACATTCACCGTAAGTAAAATCTTATCATGCGGAGTGTTTTGATGATCCTTCTTCCAAAACGATATCATTCTATCCTTTATCATCTGCAAAGTTTCGACGTTGGAGTTGTACGAATCTTGCTGCGGTCCCTCGGTGGACAGAAGTTCATCCTCAGGACTTTCAGCGGAAGATTTGCTAGAATTCTTCAGGTGATCGTCCGTGGATTCGTTTGTAGTTCTCAGAATGTATCCGGATATATTGGACATGTTGTCGATCACGATCCCAGCTGTTGGCGAGTAGAGATTGATCTCCGACAAACGATCATGGGTGCCGGTAGCGTTGAAAGTGTCTTCGTCGAGGGACATCGTCTCGTTCATCAAAGTATCCGTCTTCAGGTATTCCTCCAGGTGAGAAGGATCTGGAGGCTGATCGAGAATCTTCTCCAAGGACCACGATGTTCCTCTGCTCTCCGCTGCAGCGGCGATATCCAGAACGGTCGCGATAAAACAGAGGACCGCTGCTATCAGAGAGAAGAGGCTACCGTAAAAGAAAATCGCGATGTTCCGATCGATGTACCATCTTCTCCAGGCGAGCAGACCGGTCACGAACGGTACCAGACACGCGATCGAGAGGATCGGACCTTGAAGAGATAACGCGAGACTGCCCAGCAAAAGGGAGAGCGCACCCAGACCGAAATGAACGAAGGACAGACCACCCACGGTCGACGCTGAATACCGACGCTCCGATGGGTACAGAGAGGATAATGCTGGCTTCGTTTTCACCTTTATCACGTACACGTTCTCCATCATTGTTCTTCTCGCAATGGTTGTTACGCAATCGGACGAGAACAAAGTCACAGAATGAAGTTAATTAACAGCAGGGTAGAAGATTTTTAACTGGATAGAAACTGTATCGTGACGGGACATCGTCGGTGCCATCAAGTTTTCCAGATGTCCATACGTAACGCAGTATTAACCTGGTTCCCCTCAACGGAAATTGCTTTGCACTTCCTGCTGGTCGTCGGAATCAAAGGCACTTGACCGTGAACGAAATGCACCGGGTGTAACGAGTCATCAAAGTACGAAATGTTCTTTCGAAAGAAATTTCTTCGCTCCAGCTCGCGAATCGTACCAACCAGCAGACTAGTCGCGTTATCGCGGACGAAATTGTCGATGATTTTCTAGCCGACACGAGCGACCGCTCGGCTCGGCAATTATGCTAACCGCTTCGACTGTAATTGAAATCTTCGTCCCACCGTATCACGTGGATTTCTTCGTGACTTGGTGCACGACCAGGCTTGTGCAACGCGTCTCTAACAATGAGACGAAAAGCAAGGAAGAGGCACACGATCCAGCAGGGATCCAATGAGCGTGAACGCGAAACGGTAAATAGGTTTAACAATCTGACGCTTCGTGGTTGCTTCAACTATTATTCTTTTTTTTTTTTCTATTATCTTCCTCTTGCCCGCGAATGTTATGCAACTGATTACGAGGCGATTCAATTATCCCGCTGGTACGATTGTACCAGCGAGGCTCAGCTTTTCTCAGACGATTTTCTTCCCCGATTTCTTGCGCGAACCGCTCTGGATTTTCGATCTCTTGAGAAATCAACGATCCAATTCCCGCCGATAAAAGCTATCTTGATCAATCTTTTAATTAATACTTCTTCTCCCTAATTATTCTTCAGTCTGTCGATCAATTAACTTCGTTAAGATTATTAACAAACACACTCGTACATCACTGGAACGTTTCGTTGCTCGAACAAGAGATGCTCTTTCGAAGACGCATGTTCTCGTTACAAATAGTACAAAGTTTTCATCGTATTTCACGGCTGATTTATGAGAACTGCTCGCGAGAGACACTCCGGTGAAGACTGAACCGCGAACGAAGGTAGGCTAGTTCTCGTTGAAATTACTACGAGATCCTGAACAGGCCTCCCACGCGGTCGGTTCGCAGTGAAAGGGACAACAGAGAACGACGACGGATAGGCGAACCTTCGCGTTGTTTTATGCCTTCTTCACGCCACTTTCCGTGGACGCAAAACGATGTCACGCTTGCAGACAGAAAAAAAAGAAGTGGGAAAATTTAATCTAATACAGATGAACGTATTTGCTCCGTGATCCTTGTAAAAATTCCGCCGTACGTGTTAATTTTCAAAAGAGACGGAAAATATTGGTTTCTAACGCAATATGTTTATTGAAGTTTTTAAAAATAATAAAAGAGGTAGAGGTCTTGAGAACCGTGCAGAATCCATACGAAGGATCATGGTAACCTTTATTCTTCGCGATGGAAACACACGGGCTTGGCAGTCGACCTTTCCTTTGAAGAATAACGTGAAGGTAACATTACTGTCGATTTTCTCACGGGAAAAAAACTTTCGAAGATCTCAGAAAAAGTAGTCAAAATGGCCTTCGTATCAAATTAAACTTGGAATGCGTCATTCGAGAGCATATCGAAAGAAAACAGTGGACACCAATTTTCAACCCTTTATCTCAACCAGGGAAATAGTAAGAGGAAAATTCGAAATTCCAGTTTATTAAATTTTCCTATTTAATGACATCCGAAAATTCTGAAAAAAATTTGGCACACTGCGGGCTCGCTAGCGCATATTAAGGAATTTTTTAGATTTTTCCATTGTAAATCTTAGTTATAAAAAATGAAAAACCGAACAAAAAATCTGGAAAAACGCGATTTCTTATTCAAAACGTAAGAACACTACTTTTATATTATTGTGGTAACTATTGCTCTTGAATTTTTTCAAATCTTTTATTAAAGTACGTCACAGTTAAAAAATCAAAAACCAAAAAAAGAAACTTCTACTTCGAATTTTTAAGTCTTCTTTTTTTAAGACGTGTATTAAATACTTTCAAATGAGTTCAGATTCAATTAACTTAAATAATTAATACTATGCTCTTGGCGATATACACCAGAATATTAAAGTTTCTTCCAACAGCGTCGGTGGCAGGTATCACTCTATCCTCTTTTGTAAATATTTCATATTATAGTTTGTAAAAAATCAATATAATGCTAGCTCCCTTTTTAGTGGTTATTTTGGGGAGCATTGATAAAAATAAAGTAACCTTAAATTTACCAAAGTAATGGAACTAGTTTTAAGGAAATGATAACGAGCGATAATCCTTACAACGTCTATTTTTATATTAATCTATAAAAGAAAAAGACTGATCAAAGTGTACCTTATGAATTTCTAAAAATAAGTAAGTAAAGCATACTTTTTATTTATTTAAAGTTTTATATTTTTGTAACCATTTTCCAATAGCCACAAAAACGGTTAAGAGGAATTCTTACGTCCTTTTATTTTTTCTTCAAAATCATTAAAAATGATTTTTACTCATTAACAAGCTCATCCTCAGTGCTAGTTAAAAACCACTAAGCTGATAAATTATTGCAACTACATGCGAACAACACAAGGTTTAGCGATCAGCGAGTGTCCATCAATCGAGAGAAATCAAAGGGCTAATCGAAAATGATTCGATGACTCAGTGTCCGACACGAATGATGGACAGAAGCAGAAGAAAAAAGAGGCGACACGCGTTTTAGCGCGTGCCGCGTAAATGGCGACGCACGTGGCTACCCCTATTTTTCGAATTAATCTTTCCAACCACCCTAGCGAGCATTCGATTCCCAGTTTGAAAATGTACGCTGTTGAACAAACAATTGTGAATGCTCAACGATCAAAGACTGACCGTTTATTAGGTTGGTGTTAATGGTTTATCCTGTTTGTACAGCACCCGAAACGTTCTATCAGTTTTGAAGCGCAACAATTAAGGAGAAACGTATGCAAAGTTTCGTACTTAATGTAAGAAAAGAGAAAATTGAACTTTCTCGATCTTATAGCATTAAATTCTTATGTCGTTGATCAATCGCTGGAGCAGAAAATTTGCCATACTTTCCTGGAAACCGATTATTAGCGCATAAAAAGTAACAGTGAAACAATCTTGCGATAAACTTAATTGATGCTGAATTTGTTCTTAAGAACAAACTTTCCTGCAATTTGTTTAAACGAGAAAGAAAGCGGAGAAGAAAAGGGGTTCTGAAGTCACTGTCGAGGCATAGATTGATGAAACAATTGAAACGGTAGAAAAATGAACAATTATGCAGTTACATATTCGGCTCGCGAAGAGTGAAAGATAAAGAGCGTGTTTGTGATCGAAATGCATTTGTGTTGGAGCAGCTGTTACGGTTGGGGCACGCGTCCCAACGGTCGCAACAGCTGCCCAGAAAATTCTCTATAGTGTCCTCAACTAAAGTTCCTTCACAATACACGAAACGTTGCATACTTTCACATTGCATCTTTAAAACAAACATATATAACATTCATTAACAAAAAAATAAAGAGACGTAGATCAACACAGCGATGAATTTATTGCTTACTGCTTTGATCTTATCATAAATTATCATTACCATTCACCATTTACAATGTCATGGCATGCAGATTCAAAAACTATGAAATAAACATTGCATTATCAACTTTAAGTTAATTAAGATTAATAATAAGAATTTTGAGAAATAGCTTCCTCCATTTGATAATTCATGCATTATTTAACTCTTTAATATTTTTATGTGTAAGAAGATTTATTTTGAAAACTTAAATTTCCCCAAAAAGATATGGAAAATGAAGTAGCGAAGAGAAGAGAACTGTCGAAAATTAAAGGAAACGGGATTTAAAATTTAAATGTCACTGCGGAGACGCGTCGAGGGTTGACTGTAAAGGTGGTATAAATTCCTTGGCACAATGTCGAGGGGGTAGTGGTAGCAGAAAAACGTTGGAAAGAACGCACTATAGGTAACGGGGGCCCTCGTTCTGTGACGGGACACCAGGCCCGTATTATGTGAAGCCTCTGACAACCCCTCAGGTAGTACGTTGCACATACACACGCGTGTCCATTGGAAACGCTCGGAGAAACGCCCTTCGTACATCTGCCGGGAAGGAAACTCATATGGCAGTTTGTCGGAGGCAACCGTAGTACACGGATCGAACGCGTTCGAGCACTGGTCTTTGCCCCGACGAACTAATAAACTGTCTTCAGAAGAAAAATTCGAAGCACACAGTGAAAAATTAATACATTATTCTTGACAATTTTTACTGTTCTGATAAACGAGACGAAATTTAAAAAAGCATTCTGTACAGTGATTTCTGTAAAAAGGGATGTAATTTGGAAGAAGCGGAGACTCTTTGGGGAAACTGAAGAAAATGTGCAGGAAACATCGAGGTTCCTCTCAGGAAATTGTCTCGCCACCCGCAAGAACGGTAACATTTTCTCTGGAAACTTGGACACCCCCTTCCTACGTGAGCAGTACCATTCTGATCCTCCTGAATCGAAAGTGAATTAGAAAAGAAATACAAAAAGTGAATTTTCCTCGGTTCTTGAACTCCCGCTTAAACGATGACCATCAGGAACTCTGAATGCGCGTGACGAGCGTCGTGTGCGTCTTAATGAAGAGTCATCCATTTAAGTCCAGTGTTCCACGCGGACAATCAAGATCGCCTCGTGCCACGAGGAACGTTCATCGAGTGAGAATCTCGAGCTTCGAACGCGCGGATCAAAATTGAATCGAATCATCGAAGGGAATACGAAAGGATCGTGATCATGTCTCAGACAACGGAACCAACCGCGGTTCACTGCTACACGAATCCGTCGTTTTGTCGACAATCGGAGTACATACCGGAAGAGCAAACGGGCGATCTACCGCCACCTCCGCAGTTTCAAAGCGGCGGCGACGATTTACCGCCACCGCCTCCGCCATTACAATTGCAGTACAACGGTGGCCAAAGCAATCCTGCGTTTCAAGGGCCGGTCGAAAGTAAAGTCGGGCTTTACGAGGCGAGGGAAAGATACTGTTATCTGGAGGAAAACAACGGGCCGACTCATCGAAGATACTCGAGTCTGCCGATAGAAGAGCATCGGACAACGTATAATCGACCTTCGAGGTACGAATATATTCAGGATGAGCAGACTGGTCGGATGGAAAGAAGGGGTTCCTCGAGGTACGAGTTCATTCCGCACCAGCAGGTGCAACAACGTTCCACACCGGTGACCAACCAAGACGATGGACGAGAGCCGCAGATACAAAGTCGTCGAAATAATGTTGGAAGGTACGCCATTGTACCGGGTGATCAAAATTATCAGGACGAAGAAAACAGTTGGAACAACGTGAATCACTTATCGCCAACGCGGAGGCACATTAACACACCCCATGGTACGTTGAAGAGATTTCATTAACTCTTTAGACAATAAGAAAATCTATTTTATTCTTCTAAAATTTAACAAATTAGGTTTATTATAATTAATAGAGAAATAAAATTACATAAAATTAATAAAAAATTTAATCAATTAATTAATTAATGGGTGGGACATAAATAGCCCCACCGTGCTATATGGGTCTATGAACAGTATTGATTAAAACTGTGCTTCAAATAATTTTAATTTTTTGATGTGGTATAAAAAACATTCCAACATGCATATTTAGATATCAAAAAGGAGGGAGGCATAGCTCTGGCATGCTCCAAGGAGTTAATGCGATGATCTAAAATTTAAAAAATAAAAATGAACAACTAAGTTCTTCATGGTTCTGATTGCGAGCATAGTAACTAAACGGTAGCGTGTTACTAGGTCGTTACACCAGAGTGCCTTTGCAAGAAGAAGACCCTCCAGCGCTTCCGGAACGAAACGCGCAGGAGTTGTCCGTCTCTCCGAAGAATAATTTAGCCACGCAAAAGCTGCACGAGATATTGACCACTCCTAGGAAACCTCGATCCAGGTCCGAGGAAAGGACCCTGTCCCCAAAGAGACACCAGTCGTTCCATCAAACCGGTACGCCACAAAGAAGGGCGCTAACTCCAGGTGGTTCCCCAACCGGTACGTATTTCTTTCACTACGAACATCCTTCGCGTGCAACTACGTCTTCAAAAAAGCTTCCAAACGAAGACGGTCCGTAAAACGTCCTGGACATTCTGTTAAAAGGTCGAACCTTCAGTCCGACTCGTTCCACGCCTCAAGGAACTCCTCCCAACCGTGGATACTCTTCAGGAATTCAAACCTCTACACCGAATAAAGAATCCTCGGCCAGAAGATGTCTACCATTGTCGGAAACCTCGTCCCGGCAACAGGACGTTTGTCCAGCCAGCAATTGCGGCAGACTACGCTACGTTGGCACCGCGCCAGTCGACCTTGTCACGATGGGTCACGGCGACCCACCGCCTCGTTACGCGTACATGGAAAACGGGCCAGAATCTATGCCGATGGTATCCGGTTCGCCGCGGTATCAAATGATACCCGCAGGACAGAAACGAAGCGGCTATCAAAGCGTAGAAAGCGCGTTCATCGCTAGAACAGCCGTGGTGAGTACAAAGTCTTTCATACAGTTGAATCGATGGCGCTTGCAAAAACCTTGACACCTCTCAATTGCGAAACGATGCAATTATAGAAAATATGCGATAGAAAACGATGATTTAACTGGTTATTCATCTACGCAGGTTCCTCCGCTGTCGCCACCGAACAGCGAGGCAAACACAACCTTGGCCAGTGGTTTGGAGAAGAACGACAGAAGAAACGCGCCGCTTCTATTGATCCTTGTTGGCATTTTAACCTGCGGTTTGGCACTCTATTTATCCTGGACGCAAGGAAGAAGGTATTTACATCCTTGCAATTTGGTGAGACGTTATTTTCCAACGCTAAAAACAGGTCGGCATTCCTTTCCAGATACTATTACGACAGTGCAGCCGGTTGCGGTGCCTGTTGCGCCCTGGCAGGAGCTTGCAGGACACTGAGGAAGACTTGGACAGGACTCGGCCTCGCCGGACTATCGGCACTGAGCTGCGCGGGACTTTTATTGCTTGCCGCAAAAGCTCCCAAAGCGGGCACACCTCTTCACGACGTCACGGCTGGTGCTTTGTGCGGAGTCTCTTTATTGGGTGCCATTTTAGCGTTAATAGCGCTTCTATCACCGAAATGCAATTTGGGAAGGCACAGAAGGGTTCACTCTTGGATACCCCGTCTGTCGCCTTAATTTTCGATAGCTGATCGATATTTATTGATCTATTTCTGAGAAGGGATGTTTGATACTGAGCAAAAAAGAAAATCCTAGTCTGCTATTTTATTAAATTACAGTACGGAATAATCTAAGAGAATAATTAATCCTTTACGAACGATGCAATTTTCCTTTTAACAGATTACTTAAGGCACATGCATGAATTTATAAATTCGTAAAGGGTTAAAAGCGTCGTTTTTAAGCGAACCCCCAATTGTAAACGCAAAGCCAAATAAGTTTGTAATATGTACGAAATAAAGTGTAAACCTTAAGGAGAACGTAGGAATAAGGCATTTGTATTCTTCAAAAGAATAGTTTTGTAAACCTTTGTATATTTATAAACGATCATCAAATAAAAACACCGATACAATAAACCTTAAAACGAAGCGCTTCGGTGAAATGTTTATTTGCGATTGTCTGACATGTCACGTCATTCCCGGATATGTTCCTTATCGCAGATTCACCAGTAGGAAGTCGAGTTCCTTTGCCCCTGGTAAAATCTCTTTCAAGTTTCATACGCGTCAAACGTTCTACGTTATTCTATTAATCGCGAGTAAACCATCAAGAGTGCAACGATAAAATGTAAATAACTGTGCAAGAAAATATGATTTAATTACTGCGAATCGCGAGAAAAATAGAAGATGAGAGCATCGGTGGTGCTGATTTTCGCGATACAAGTTTCTGTCGTTTTTGCAAAGCTGACTGTTTTAAGAGGAAAGGAGGTTACAAGAAGATACACTCAGAGCAACAGAAAATTGTTGTGTCTATCGGAAGACGATGGCGCAGGTTTGATATGGAACAGCAATTTAAACTGGTCGTACAGCTATTATGAATTTTCAGACAGGGGTGGGAATACAGGTATGTTTGTTCGTACAAAAACTGGTGATTATCTTTGAAATAAGCAAGAGAAATTCTGCATAGACTTTCAGCTATTAAACGAGTATCGGAAAGGAGAGATAGACTGCGATTTTAATTCCCACGATGATTGCATGTCGGCATGGCGTAGTGACTGGAGTTTGACAAATTCCAAACGAACACCCATGGGGCCTGCGTTTGATCGTCGATGGGAAGGTTTGCTCGGTTAAATCGACTGTTCTCCGATCAAATAATCAATTTTAAAGCGACGTTTAAATTTATAGGCTTTAGAGAGCACAATAATTTCGGCACATTGAACCAATACCGACTAGTTGATAAATTAGAACGATCAGGAGCTTTCGTGATGTCGATTCGTGGATCCATGGATGCCTATATGCTCTTGTGCGACGACGAGGATTACGAAACTAATTTTTGTTATTGGATTATCATCGGTGGCTGGAACAACACTAGATCTGTGATACGAAAGTGTGCCAAAGGTGTACCACCTCCGATGACGTTTCCAATCGAGCCTACCTGTGCTAAGATCAGGAGTTCCTACTATGTAATTTCCTTATACCTGCTCAATTCGCTGTTATAAACGAATTAATTCTAATTATTGGCTGTTATATAGTCTGAAATACTCTCCCCAACTGAGTGGAGAACGTTCATCCTCGTATGGAACGAGAACACCAGAAGCATATCACTTTACGATGATACAAAACTTCTAATGATGTATACAGACAACGAAGAACAACGAAATCGAACAGTAATACATCCCAATTACAACATCTTTCTAGCAAGTTCTAAGACGATGCTTTTTCGCTTTCACATATGTGAGTCCCTCGTGTTGAATATTGGGTTATCGGAAAAGTCATGACGTATTTTTTCTTGGTTTTTCAAAGGTCATTTATTTATATAAAGGACAAAGATCAATCAGTGATATATTGCCCAATGTTTCTGCAATCTCTCATGTAGAGTAAGGTGGATTTGTCTTGATTAATGCTTTGATTTTGTTATCATCAACCTCGGTGGGTCTCCCTGACCGAGGAGCATCTTTGAGATTAAAATCACCAGCACGGAATTTCGTGAACCATCGTTGGCACTGACGTTCTTGTAAAGCATTGTCACCGTAAATCGCAACTTTTCGCAAGCTTGACGTATGTTCTTCCCTTTACAGAAGTAAAACAATAGAATATGGCGAAAATGGAAAGTTTGATCTTCTATCTTCAATTTATCGTAAAATTTTCAAAATTCAACCAAACCGATGAGTCTTTTGTTTAGTATGAAGCTAGAACTCTTAGTTGTCAAATGACTCTAGTACTTCCAAAAGTAAACTAGTACCAGCTGTTGCAGACTTTTCCGACAACCCAATATTAATCAACTTCCACGAATAATTACAATAAATAACTCGATTTTAGACACTTTCCTGCACACAACTTCCCCAGCGGCAACATTAATCAGTCCTGAGATGGACCTAACCAGCAGAAACATTTGCATACAAATGATGGTTGGTCTGTGCAAAAAATGTCAGATGGAAATAGTGTTAATTGATTCGGAGAACGAAGAAAAGGGAGAAAGTTTAGATACGATAAAAGCATCAGCAAGAATCGCTGCTGATGGGTCAACTTTGGAATTGGCCATGTGGCAATACGTTCAGATCAAGAGAACAATATCCTCGTACATTGGGAAAAGAGGAAGAATCAAATTGATCTCAGATCTCGAACAAAGAGCTTCAAGTCCATTGTGGGCCGTGGCAGACATTCGCACGTGTCCCCCAGTAGGTGTGTTTTCATTAAAAAAATTGGACAAGGTCTCGATGAAATCGATAGAAAATCACTATAATAACTTGTTATTAGGTACTTTGCGATATGGTAGGATAGAAGCAACCCAAGATTACGCGGACGGTGCATATTTCTGGCCAAACGTTACGTGTCAAAAATTATTTTACAAGGAAAACGTTGTCGTCAATTCTGCACTCGACGCAAGATTCGATTCAGACTTCGGTAATTAATTCGATAAATTTCTGTTACATTAAAATGAGCACGTTAACGTTGTTTATTGTATTACAGAAGATCCACAGTGTGTTGATTATATGGTGGGACCTTACTGTTCCATTAATTGCTTTTATCAATTGGAACAAGATACAGACTGCAGAGGAACAGTAATTTGCGACCAAAATGGTTGCACCTGTCCACCAGGTTTCGTGGGAAAGAATTGCCGTTCTAGTAAGAACCTCTTATTGCAATAGAAATAAAAAAAGATCATTGTTGCTGAATTGTACTTGCAGGTTGTGATGTTGGTCAATATGGTCACGGTTGTAAGCAAACTTGTGGCTGGTGTAAGGGAAACAATTGTAATTTCAAGACAGGACATTGCAAAAGTGGTTGCAACAATTCTAAAAGATACAATATACCACCTTTTTGTAAAATAGGTAATGCACAATCTCTGGCCATCGAATTAGGACCACTACAAATTTTCAACATTTTTCACGTTTTCCGTAAAATTAAAAAGCCTGTTCAAATTGTAATGATATAATTTATTAGCTACTAACGTAATTCACTACTACTGTACATAACAATATTAACACATGTTAATATCTCGTATTTCCACCCTTTGCTTTAATGATAGCTTGCATCCTTTCTGGCATGCTTCGCACGTTGCTTTATCATATCTTCGTTATTTTCCCAAATATCTGTAATTTTTTTGTTTTGTTCTTTAAGTCCTTTGAGTAGGCTCCAGACAAACCCAAAGGCACGGCCCTTAATCGCTCATCGCCCGTATAATTTTATTTTCATCACAATAGTAACAAATCTATTGCTATGTATACCTGGTTATCAATGTATTTAGTAATAATTTGAATGACCTAAGACAATTTTCCATATGACATATTATTATAGCCATAAAAGTGAAATTTTCGTACATGGCCCTAATTCGATGGCCAGGGACTGTATTAGCTACTTTAACGATTGCGCAAACAAATGAAAGAATTTTTGTATAGGTATTGATGTTCTTCCACCACCTGACATTGATTTTCTCAATGAAACGGTAGTTCGCGCTATCGTTCCAGTGATGGAACAATATAAATTGATACCTACTACTTATCGGTTTATCGTACAGGTATTCATTCACATATTTAACGTGATTATGCGTTTATTAATCATTGCCAGAGGGTTCTGTTTTATTATTAGAAAGAGGGAGAGACCGATACTCGCTTCATTGGAGATTATACCGAAATTGGTAACGATACGATACAATTGATTGGGTACACAGATGATTTAGAACCTGGTGTTTCTTATCAAATCTCCTGCATATTGTACACTAATGATCCGGTGTCTATACCCGGAAAATGGACAAATTTCACAACTCGTTGCACATGTAAGTTATCGATTAAATTGATGATTAATGATCGTCTATTTAACGATGCAAAAATAAATTATGAAATTTTTCAGCGACAAACGACTTTCAAGTAAAAACTACAAATACTAGTTTAACGTTAAGAAAGGATCAAAAGGCAGTAAGTGATGAATTTTTAATTGTATCTCCTTTAAAGGAATTGAAGTCTCCTGTTTTCTAGGTTCCCAATTCCTGCCCAGACAGATGGTACGATTTCATTTTTCAAAATGTTGAAACGCAAGTTCAAATCAATAAAGGGAGTCTATTCAAACTGCCACACGAATTTGGAAACTTGACACCATATACGCTTTATAAAATTACAATCAGTAAAGGGAAAGCGGTTCTGTTTTCGCGAGAGATTCAAACTCTCGAAGGAGGTAATACATTTCTGAGATTCGAGTGAGATTTTTCTTTATTTAAATATGTATTTCTTTGTGTTGACAGTGCCATCTCAAGTACGAAATATTAAAAAGTTGCTGTTCCCAAACGGAGATGTAACTCTGAAATGGGATCCTCCGCGCAATTTAAATGGAATGATAACAAAATACGAAGCTGTGTTCCAGGTGATCAACCAAGATCAATTCATTTCATTCACCAACATCGATCAAATTAATAAGAAATACTTTTCCTTGTTTCAAGATACAAAGATACATTGGCTGCGAAAATCGACAGGTCCAGCCTCGAAAAAACAATACAATTTCGACTTCAACAGCCTTTACTAGTATCACATTCTCAAATTTAACGCCATATACACATTACGTTGCAAAAATTGCAGCCTGCACATCCTACTGTGGCCTCGAAGAGATCATTGAATTTTCCACCCCACAAACTGGTACTGTCCATCGATCGTAAAATGTTGTTCGAAAATACTTCAACCTGTCGTGTTTTTAGAAATCCCAACCGAGAAGTTTACAAACTTGAGAGTCCAGAATTACACGCTAATGTGGGATCCGCCAAAAGATTGTACCACGATTTCTGGACCTATCATTGCTAAAGCGATCGTGAAAGGTGTCAGCAACGCGGTGCTGAACGTCAGCATCGCCAAACAAACGACGAAGCACTTGATCGATTTAAATGACGAACTTTATGGCGCGGAAACGTACGAAGCAAGGATTTACGCCATTAGAGATTACCACGAACAGCACGACGAATCGCTTTACGAGAAACTTGTTTTCACTACTCCGTCAAAAAGTTGGTTTGTCGTGAAAAATAATTGGAACAAAGTGACTTTAACCCTTTAACTGCGGGCACTTTTAGCACAGCCGATTGCATTCTAATTTTAAATTGCATTACTGGAGTGATATTCCTTAAAAGATTCTTTTTATTGTATTTACTTTATTTTTATTTTAGTGGTATATATGCCACAGCCGCTATTTGATATTAGCAAAAATTAACATTTTGTTTATGTACCACACTCGCCTCTGGCTATAATTTTAGTATTTCGTTTCTAAACTAGAGGTGTGCGAGTACTCGTAATTTACAAGCTGAGCTGAACTCACTACGATTGATGGAGCCGAGTCGAGCGCTTGAATTTGCCTAATTATTCGAAATCGACGAACTGATTGAAACAAAACCGAGCTGCTCGAAAAAATCGAACTAATCGAATATTCGAGCTGAAAATTCATCTTCAAGTAATTCGAAGTTTCGAATAGTTCGATTTTTTCGAGTAGCTCACTTTTGTTTCAAACAGTTCGTCGATTTCGAGTAATTCGGCAAATTCAAGCGCTCCACTCGGCTCGACCGTCCGATCATTGTTCGACTCGAAATTCGAGTACTTGAATAAACCGAGTACTCGTAATTTACAAACCGAGCTGAACTTACTACGATTGATGGAGCTGAGTCGAGCGCTTGAATTTGCCGAATTACTCTAAATCAACGAACTGTTTAAAACAAAAACGAGATACTCGAATATTCGAGCCGTCGTAAAACTTCGATTTACTTGAAGATGAATTTTCAGCTCGAATATTCGAATAGTTCGATTTTTTCGAGGAGCTCACTTTTCAAACAGTTCGTCAATTTCGAGTAACTCGACAAATTCAAACATTCGACTCGGCTCGACCGACCGATCATTGTTCAACTCGAAATTCGAGTACTCGCACACCTCTATTATAAACCACACCCGCAGTTAAAGGGTTAACTATTAAATTAATAACTATGATGTGTCTTTAACAGCCCCGCCTCCTGTAAGGAATCTACAAATATTTGAAATAGACGCGCTATTTGGGATGATGCATTTGAGATGGCAAGAACCAGAACCACCGATCAATGGAAAGATAGAATACTATGTTGTACGCAGTTGTCACTCGACTTGCACGGTTGTTTCGAAAGTGCAACCAACAGAGCAATGCAGTTTATGGAACAAGTACATTTGCGCGACTGTTGAAATATCCCATCAACGTCAATTCACCAGCTTTGTCACGGTGAATATCATTTTCGCATTCGATTATTTTACGTTTAAAAACAAACAGGTATGACAGTGTTGACGCGCGATTCAGGTTTCAGCCAAGAACGTAAACGTTTCGACGCTCAGCGTCGCGTCATCCGTGCCGATTAATCGCGATGAAATCCGACCAGACGCACCTAAAATTATCACCGCCAGCGCGCTGGGCAACGGAATCGTGAATTTCACCTGGTCCCATCCGTGGCGATCAGGTGGTCACCTGGTGTCATTTCGGATCATCGTTGAGATAATATCATCCCGTCTTCGCATTAAGATACAGCGATCGCAAATGCTCTCGTCTCACGAGTATTCGATCGATGATTATCGATCTCAGTACTATAAAGAATTGCACTTGTTATCGTCGACCACTTACAAGATCTCCATTTACGCCGTGACGAACACGGGTCTCTTTGGAGCGACGGAGGTTACAGAGGTGCAAACACCTTCGTCCATGGGATTCAAGAAGAATTCAAGCTCGGAGGTGCATCAGACTTCTTCGACGATCTCGTTGCATATTCCTGCCGTCTTAAATGACACGAGGAACAGTTTGACTACCGTGGTTGTACAAGGACCAAGAGCTTGCGAACATTACGAGAAATTGAATCCTTATCTGAGCAAGAAAGTTGGTATCGAATATTACGAGAACGTCTGGCGTATTTACAGGTTTTCCGTGAGTATCCAATATTTCGATAAAACTAATAAGGAAGACTGAAATTCATTTTTCTTATCTACGACAGACAGAAAAATTTGCTGGCAAAACATTCACGATTGATTACGAACCTAACGAAGGCGCCGCGAATTGCCCGTTGAAGCCAGAAGAATCCTACGTAATAGTAATCATTGTGCAAAGCGAAGAAGAATCGCTGGACGATCAGATTATAACGCAAACATCATCGATTCGTATCAGTGACGCATCGAAGCGACACGAAGCGTGGCTAGTTCCAATTACGATAATTCTCCTCGTCAAAGCCGTGCTTTTTTACCTGTATCGAAGGTATTTACTACTTTCGCATTATCAGCGCGATTAAAAAAGAAAGTGAATTCGGAAACGTTTTCCAGGAGAAAAAGAAGAAGGTCTCTGCAGAAGGTTATTCTACGAGGAGAAATGGCACTGGCGTACAACAACGACAATCTCGAAGTGAAATCACTTTCTTCGAGCTCGAAGCAACCTTTTACCGCGATGTCCACTCCTTCTGATAAGGAACTGTTATCACGCTCGAACACGCCTCAAGAAGATACCGCGGTATTCGTGAACGATGCTAATCAGAGAGAGGAACGATCGTCTCTGGTAAAGGTGAAGGATTTCGAAGATTACGTGAAACAAGCAATTCAGTCTGGGCTACTTGAAACACAATACAAGGTGAGTGCTTGATATCACTGTCAGCTGTGAAATTTTATGACGATCCGTTCTAGAGGTGTGCGAGTACTCGTAATTTACAAGCCGAGCTGAACTCGCTTCGATTGTTCGAGCCAAGTCGATCGCTTGAATTTGCCGAGCTACTCGAAATCGACGAACTGTTTGATATAAAAGCGAGCTACTCGAATAAATCAAACTACTCGAATATTCGAGCCCTTGTGAAACTTCGATTTACGAGGGCTCGAATATTCGAGTAGTTCGATTTTTTCGAGTAGTTCGTCGATTTCGAGTAGCTCGGCAAATTCAAGCCATCGACTCGGCTCGACCGATCGATCATTATTCGACTCGAAATTCGAGTACTCGTAATTTACAAGCCGAGCTGAACTCGCTTCGATTGTTCAAGCCGAGTCGAGCGCTTGAATTTGCCGAATTACTCGAAATCGACGAACTGTTTAAAACAAAAGCGAGCTACTCGAATATTCGAGCCGTCGATTTACTTGAAGATAAATCTTCAGCTCAAATTTTCGAGTAGCTCGCTTTTGTTTCAAATAGTTCGTCGATTTCGAGTAATTCGGCAAATTCAAGCGCTCGACTCGGCTCGACCGACCGATCATTGTTCGACTCGAAATTCGAGTACTTGAATAAATCGAGTACTCGTAATTTACAAGCCGAGCTGAACTCGCTTCGATTGTTCGAGCCAAGTCGATCGCTTGAATTTGCCGAGCTACTCGAAATCGCGAACTGTTTGATATAAAAGCGAGCTACTCGAATATTCGAGCCCTTGTGAAACTTCGATTTACGAGGGCTCGAATATTCGAGTAGTTCGATTTTTTCGAGTAATTCGTCGATTTCGAGTAGCTGGGCAAATTCAAGCGATCGACTCGGCTCGACCGACCGATCATTATTCGACTCGAAATTCGAGTACTCGCACACCTCTAATCCGTTCAATTGTTTGTGAAGACGCTTCGACGAGGACAAACGAGGCCATGGGACTACGGAAAGTTACCGGAGAACAAATCAAAGAACCGATACGGAGATCTCATAGCGTGTAAGTGATCCTTGTAAACTGTAATATACAAAGTCTCTGAAAAATAGTCACGTTCCGTAGACGATGAGAATCGAGTGATATTGAATAAACTTCCCGACGATCCTTTCTCGGATTACATCAACGCTAGTTACATCAAAGGTTACAAGACGGAGAAATGTTACATAGCGACGCAAGGGCCGAAGCCGAACACGGTCATCGACTTCTGGCGGATGATTTGGCAAGAAGAGGTTCTCGTTATTTGCATGCTTGCGAACATCACAGAAGGTGGAAAAGTAAGATCCTTTTCAAAATCGAAAGATCAACACTGGCTGAAAGTTGATAATGAAATTTTCTTAGGTAAAGTGCGAACAGTATTGGCCGGACATCGGGAAGAAGAAGAAATATGGTGAAATAATTGTTTTCAACGCTAGACACACCGTATTCGCGGATTTCACGTTTCGTACTTTGCATGTGTCGTGCGGAGACGAAGCTCGTAAGGTAGTGCAATCGTTGATGAAACTTTTAACCCTTTCGCTGTGCCACTTAACTCGATAGCAAACTTTTCTAAATACTGGCGCTAATTACTTTTTAACGACCTGTGCAGTCTCCAATAGAAATGAAGGCAAAAACACACTTCATACGATTGCTAAAACTCTATTCGTTGATATTGATCAAACGAAAAATACCGCAGCGAAAGGGTAAAGACTGAACGTTCCTAGGTTTAAACGGTGTTTAAAAATCAGATCGAGCATTTGCATTACACAACGTGGCCAGACCACGGCGTGCCGTTGTCCACGCATTCGGTGGCAACATATTTGAAGAAGGTATTGGCGACGCCGACTGGAAGTGGACCGATGGTGGTCCATTGCAGCGCAGGTGCAGGAAGAACCGGCACTATCATTTTATGCGACATATGCCTGCGACGGATCGCCGTTGAAGGGGTAAAATATTTTCAAGAAATACCCTGGAACATCTTAAAATATTTTACAAATATTTCCAGGCAATCGACGTGTTTGCTGAAGTCGAATCGATCAGAAGTCAAAGGGCTAACATGGTGGACAATATTCAACAGTATCGTCTAGCTCATTTAACGTTAGTCGAGTGTCTGTTTTCCATTTCAACGTCTCTTCCGTGTGACGAACACCTGCCAGCAAGAATCGTGGAGCTTAAGAAGCAATTAGACGTTCAACGAGAGTGTTTAGAAAAGATGACCTGGCAAGAACAGGCCCTTCGACCATCGACCAGTCGAGTGTCTCTATCGGAACGCAACCTTGCCAAGAACCGATACCCAGAATTATCATCAGGTTGGAAATACTTAATTACGTGTTTAGAAACGTTGTCTGACAGTTACATTGCTTCGCAGCAAATTTCAGCCGAGTGTATTTGAAAAGATATCCAGCCACGGACGAGGACAGTGATTATATAGCCGCTGTCTATGTGGACGGTGTAAGATTGCAAAATCAGCACCTAGCAACGCAACTTCCGTTGCCTGGAACGTTGAGCGATTTCTGGAGAATGGTGGCCGAGTACAAAGTGGAATTAATCGTGCTGTTACAGCCACCAGATCCGAAAGATACGGTTGGTATTCGGATCGAACCGATGAAAATACATTTTCACCAAGAAAATCTACTTCTTTCTTTGGAATTGTTCCCAGACTTGCTGTCCGGTGGTTCCAAGCGAGGAATTTAAACCGGTACCATTTATAAACGTTCGATCGAAGGAATTTATCGAATACGAATCGTACACGTCACAGAAATTGGTACTTATCAATAATTTAGAGGTAGGTGATCGAATCGGTTCTCCGGAATAAAAATTTCGATTCTTATTCCGAAGAGAATTTATTACAGAAGCCTGTGACGGAACAGCACATAACGATTTTATGCTCTACGGAATGGAGAAGTGGTAGGGATCAAGATCCACCTGCCACGAGGATGCTGGTCACCCTCTGGCAAGCTGCGGAAAAGATTTCGAGAGGAGGAGGACCTACCGCCGTTCTTTGCCAGTAAGAATTACTCGAATCTCGCGAAATGTCGTATCCGGAGTGCTGAAAGATTCAAAATCCCGTATAAATCAAACAGAAATTGCGAAATGTATCTAGAGGTGTATGTTTGTCCAATTAGCGACGGTGTAACCGGCTGTGGACTTTACTTGGCCTTAAGCTTTCTTTTGGAGAGAATGGCTGTGGAAAGAGAATGCGACGTTTGCCTGGCAATTCGCGCGATTAGAAGATCGAGGCCCGATTTCGTCAAATCTTTGGTAAATTTTAAATAAACGCGGTGTTATCTGTTTGAAGTATCTTAGGAGACTGATAACCTATAATTATTTGAATTTCAGAAACAGATGGAATATCTTTACGATGCGGCGATAACGTACCTAGAGTACTTCGAAACGTACGCTAATTTCTCTTGAAGAAATCTCAATTGTTAATCGAGCATAGACGGTTCAATTTGTTACATAAATTGATTCGATTCATTTCAACGAGCTTCCAATCAAGACTGGCTTTTCTAATCTCTTGTATCGTCTCAACTATAAATTACAATCGTTACGTAATCGTTTTAACGCCACGACTACTTATTCCCCGATTTTCATCGTTTTCCATCGCTTTCGTGTACTCAAGGCAAACGACTTTCGTTCCCACGAACCTTATCCCGATACATCGTAACGTGTGTAGTAACGACTGTCGTGATTTCGTCTAGATCGCACCATGCATACATGTGGGATTTTCCAACAGTCAATTAGAATGTCTTTAAATAATTTTTTGACAGTTCACCAATTTCGGTCGCTTAATATAAATTTCTTACAAAATTATAGAGGATTTTTAAATCATTCTTACAACTCTACATAAATAGCGATCATTTACGAGGTGATCGATAATGAATAATAAAAGTACTCACCAAACCGTAGAAAAGTTGAAATCTGTTTTCGAACTGGCTTCGAACTGTATACAAAGATGGCCGCCCAACCAGTTACGTCATCCAAACGATTTCGCGCCAAATTTCATCAGCTAAAATCGATCTATCCCATCAATGTCACGACCATTGACAGTGGTGTATCCTGAAAGCAAACAATGAAACAAGTATAATTCAACCACTGGTCAATCTCAAAAACACCTGTCACATGTCATTTCAACGAAGTTATTGTTTACAATCATCGACTTTGATTTTGACACGGCAATAAGAATAACTATCAAAGTCTGCTCACTTTTGTCGCAGTATACGGTTGATTTATCGTGTGACACGTTTCAGTCTTCAACTCTTGTTGTTTGCAAAGATGTTGGTTAATTGATAGAACAAACTTTAACGGAATCGAAAAATGTATTCCCGTGAAAAAAAGAAAATAACAGGAACGTTCCGTAGTCGTGCTTCCCTTCCTCCAGTCGCGAGCTTACTGAAATGACCGCCAGAGGGCGCAAGCGCAGCGCCGATAACTGGTAATCGCCAAAGGTATACACAGTCGACCTCCTGTAAACGTTTCATCTCCGCGGATATCTTCACGTGCGTTTCCGTGTGTCGTGGATCAAGTGGAAAGTATCAAAAAGGTGTGCAAGGTGTGGCTGACAGGGATCGCTTTATTCGTTGTGTTGTTGAAGAAACAGCGCGAAAGCAGACGTAAGAAGAACGTGCCACTCTTACGAGCAGCAGGTAAGAATTTTCATGAATTTTTTCGCTGCTACTCGTAAAAAATTCATGCACGCGTATCCTAGTGTCGTAATCGTATCACTTTTTCCGTAACACGATACGTGTTTTGCGATCGAGACCGTTTGTTTTGTTTGAAAGGCGCCAGAGATGCGGGACACGCGTGTCATGTTTCGATTCAAGGCCAGGGAAGACATATTGGCACGTGAACAGGACCCGTGAAAAAAAACGAGCCGCCCTGTATCACGGACAATTGCGATTTTCCGATCGATCGGAAAGTGTTTGTTTGTGCGTATAAACTCCATCGTTCGTCCCGATTGTCGAGTACATTCGCCTGACGAGTTTACGTTTGCGCGTTCTGCGTCACAGAAGCCCGCTTGTTGTTTCTTTTCTGTTATATAAGGAACACGCTTCGCACGAATGTGTCGCCGCCATGTTGCTGACGTAACCGACCCGCGAAGTTTGACTAACCGTCGAACGTCACTCCTCTCGTATTACGATCGATCTTAACTAACTTTTTGAACTGTTTGAACTTTAAATAAACGTTTCTTATACTTTATGTTTGTTCACACACGTAGGCGCAAGATTTTCCACGATAAAACGAGAATATATATCGAAATGCGTATTAAATTGAACTTGAAAATTTCCAGACTACTTAATCGCGTTGTTTTTTCGAGTATATCTTTTGAACAAGTTCTCACTGGATTGTTAGCTTCTTTCACCGTCAATGAATAATAAAATTATCATTCGCCTAATGACCATCTTTAACAATAACCTCGTATTCGCGGCACGCTATTACGCTATGAACGTTTTATAATTTAATCTGTCCTGTCCACTCATTTATCCATTCACAGATCATCCGACCATGGCATATTTTCCTCCCGCTGACCGTTAATATGCTTTAAGATGTGACTTCCCCGTCGGTACTAACGAATCACGTTTTCGTTACTGCAAAACGCGTCCGTAACAATCATCTTTTTATTCATTTCCGGAATAACCAAGTCGTAAAATATTGCAATAATCTTAACTTTGAGGAAAGAAAATGGTATTTCTCGATGAGACCTACTTAACGCGGTATCTCGTTTACCTGGCAATCGCGCTCGGCGTTGACAAATATTTTGTTGGATTTCTCGTCAGTTTTCCATTAGCATACACTCTGGATAATATATGGAAAGGCAACAGCCAGGTTTCGAGTGTTTTGTGGGTCACTCGAAGATCGAAACGACGAGCCGTGCCAACAGCAGCACCCATGAAATCAGAGAAATACCTGATTTCACAATATTCGGCTGACGATATCATTACCATTCCGGTCGACGCGTTACCAACAGAAATTCGAAAGCGATCGCGTCTTCGGCAGGATCAGGACTCTATCGCGGCCTGGTAACAAGGGTCTTATTTCTTCTGTTCGCGGATCGACGTCGTACAATTGCGTCTAACTCCGACAATCGATCCGACCGTGGCCCAACTTGACAGCAATTTAAAATCGCTTCTCCTCCTGTGAGCCGTACCAAGTGCACCGCCACCGACTACCGATTCTCCCACGAATCGCACCCATCCTAGACGTTCTTCCGCCTTCTTCTTCTTTTTTTCCCCGAACGTGCAACAGAATTGACACGACTCGTCCGCCGATCGAATTATCCACGGGATATCCGTTCTCCATACAGCAACTCGCGTTATTGTTCCGACGTTATGATTATTTAAGCAGTTATTGCTAGGCCCATTTACAATTATGTTAAACAAGTAATCGTTGCTCGCCCACAACGTGTACATACGACGACGAAAATCGGCAATTAGCGGCAAATTACTGTGCCTTCCGAAACGCTCGTTTAGACTCGGAGGAAGAGACAGTTTCTTAGATGGTTCGAGGAAAAGTGAAGGCCACGTGTTTTCAGGGAAAATGGCGATCACCTCGCCGAAATGTTCCAAGGAGAGCAAAGTAGAAGCCAGGACTAGAAGTTGGATAGCAAGGCCGATATTGAGCTCGGAGTTCACGGACGATCCGATCTTGGAAGAGGTCTACGTGGGTCTGTTGAAGCAGAAACAGAATACATCAACAGCTATTCAAACAGTATCATCCATTCTGCCGGGTTTTCATCATCTGAAACGCTGTTCATCGAACAAGCTTCTCCTGGCACCGTTACATTCATCAGAACATACTTTAACTTCAGACAAGTTGAAAACGATGTTAAAGGAGAAAGGCTTTGATTTATCCTTGCTGGAAGAAGATTTCCAGGTGTTGAAAGTGCCATCCAGAGCCGCGAGGACGAAAGCACAGGCAGCGAGAGCCACGAAGATTTGGCCTCTGAATTTCCATCCAGATCCTAACATCGAATGTCTGATCGATGGATCCGTGTTCGCGGATCAGCAATTGGATCTGATAGAAAGGTACATGAACGTTGCTATAGAAGCCGCCAAATTAGAAGCCATTGGCGACGAGCATTGCAATGGTAGCGCGGTGATCGTTGATCCCGAAGATGGAAGGATCCTCGCGATCGCAGCTTCCAGAATCGATCAGCATCCGATGTGGCACGCGGTTATGTTAGCCGTGGATCTGGTGGCCAAACTTCAAGGTGGCGGTGCCTGGAAATTGAATAAAGACTCCCGAGAAAGTGTTCAAATAGCGGACGAAGACTATGCAACCAGGGAAAGAAGGATAAAAAGGAAGTACATAGAGGAAGCTCCACTTTATTACCCCTCGTCGTTGTCCATCCTTGATCTACCGGAAGAAGAGTCTTTGAAGTCGACTGTTGTTAAACAAGGACGCAGAAACAACATTTCCAAGAGGACAGATTCAGGGAAAAGTGAAGCAGTAAACGCAGAAAAATGTGGTCCCTATTTGTGCACAGGGTACTGGACGTTTCTGTTGAGGGAACCATGTCCTCTCTGCGCCATGGCTCTTTTGCATTCCAGAGTTTCGAGGATATTTTATGGAGTACCTAATCAATGTACAGGCGTGTTAGGATCTAAAACGGTTCTACACGCTGTGCCAGGTTTGAATCATCGGTATCAGGTTTGGAGCGGTGTTCTGGAGCAAGATTGCCGACGAGTGTTGCAAGAAATCCAGAACAGAAATACGGATTGACTCAGCCGATTCACCCGCAACAATTGATTGTAATTTTCTATTAACCAACGATTCGTGGAACAGCCACGATGATGCCTTTAAAAAATATCTTATATGGAATATTCCTCTTGTACTTTATGAAGATTAAAAGAGTGGAAATAAGTCGGCTTTGAATGGGTCATCGATCTCGATCAGTCTGCTTCCCAAATTTGGACACCTGTGAAAGGTTTCGTACCTGATGGTCGTTTAGGAAGCTTAACAGACGTGTTAGCGACGTTCTAACTGCAAACGTAACGACCGGTTTAGAATTTCAATGAAAAGCAGACGGCGTACATGATCTTACACGTGGTTCGAACGTGCATTTGTCCATTACGAGGTAGATATACGGGACGACCTTGGTGTCTTGGTATAATTTGCAGGAATAGAGATCTCTATCCATCGGTCTGTCGCTGTTCCTTTATCCACACGACCAGATAAACGTTTCGTTGGTTCCGTGTTCCCCGACACCGCTACGTTAACCGAAGACCCATCAAACTTTCTTTTGCAAGTTTTTCACTTTGATGTCGTTCAAAGACTAGAAGAAGATCGGATGCTCGACAGATTTAAGGTTCGTAAGGAGCGAGCATAGCTCGGAGACGACTCGTAGTTAATTAATTAAGAAGATGATTCTTTAAAAGCGTTGCGTCAGAGGTAGCAAATATCTGTGCTCCTTTGAAGAACGTTTCGATCATTAAGGCTATAAAAGAAGTCGTTGCAGATGCTCGAGCTCCATGCAGAAGTTTCCTTTGATGATTTGTCATTCCATATGCCACCCTGAAGAAAAAATCCAGATACACATTCTGCAATTATTCAGCTAATCGATCACCTACTTAATATTACTCGGACGAATACCAAATGAACCAGTCTGACCCGATTAACGGTCGATTTTCGACTCGACGTACACGTGACCGGCAACGAGGAGAAAAGCATGTCGACACGGAATCGATAATAACGAAAGTAATCGTATCACTGTCATGATTCGATCGTCCTGTTTGAAAAGTATTAGTCTCTGCGAAACGAACGGCGTGGCACGCGGACGAATAACCTCGTTGCTCGAAGAACGAAGTCGTGTACTTCGCGGCAGCGAAGAGACAAGGTCGCGAAGTAATTCGAGGGGAGCATGGTCGTTGATCTCGTGTAGGATCGCTGGAAATGTGGCGCGATATAGCGGCGACGACGACGAAGAGTTCCTTTTCCGCGATGCGAACGCGACCACCCCTCTTTCCATCGCGTCGTTCACGACGAAACTCTTGTTCGCCGAGCTTTCCTCTCGTAAGACGGTTTAATTTCTGTGCAAGCGAGTAGCGCGTATAACAATGACCTCGCGGATTAACTTCAATCAGCGAAACTTCAGACGTCTAACCCCGTTGGGCTGGCCAGAGCTTTGCTGGACGGATGTACGTGCAAGCACGCGCTTAGGAGAAAATGGCGGCAGCAGGGAATTAGGAAGCAAGACAATTCGTTTGTCGCTCGAGCAAATAGCATCTTTCGAATCTTCTCTGTTCCCATTCTTACATACAAGTAAATAAAGGCAATTCATTGATCGAGTTTAACTTATTTGTTCCCACAGTCACAGAATGATTGATCGTGAAAAGTTTGCTAAACACCCGAGTACACGAGTGTTCCATGGACATATATTAACCTTGTTATTTCAGGTTCTCCATCCGCCATCTTAGTTTAGCTCGTCGATTTTCTGGGACGAAGATACTAAGCTTCTAAGCTTAAGGAGACGATTTGGAGAGACGGATATATCTCGTATCAGACACACCTCGAAGCTTCACGGAGAAACTCTGTTAACGACCAAGAAGTTGTTCCACGTACTTCGTTGCACTAGCTGGCACGTGGTCGTCCATTAACGTCACCCGGAAACGCATCAAGCAGCTACCTTGTTTCTTTCCACCGTTTATTCAGGCTACGCTGTCGACGCTCGCGAAGCAGCGAAAGATTCGTCTTCGCGATTTCATTGAAAGTTTCGCGACGAAAACACGGTCGTTGGGAGATAACGACTCGAAAGTAATTAATCCACGTGGCAAACAAGCAGCTTTTACGACACGGTTCTTCGTCGAAACTCGACGAGAACATCTTCGTCCTCGTTTCTCAACGATATCAGTAGAAAGTTTCAATCTTGTATCGCAAGAAAATTAAAGAAAAACGAATAAAATATTTGAAAATTGTCTAAGAAAGAATAGTGGGGCAAAGAATAAGTCAGGTATTAATGAAAATTCAAATTCAATACGTCATCAAATACGGGACGATTGTACGAGGTAAACCGAGTCACATTTTGCTCATCAACACTGAGTGGTTCCAATTGACGGGTCGGGTCGACCCTCCAGCGTAGACACTATTGGTCAGCCTTTTAATACCAACGGTCGCGATTGGATCGGATAGCCGGTTCGTTCTTAGACAGAAGACATAGCCGGAGCATTCGGTTCAAAACTTTTAACGTCGTCAGTGTCGCGCAATTTACTGTCCCACACGTCGTCGTCGTCGTCGTAAGGGTAAAGAGACGAACTAAACAGACATTCGCTCGTTCAGTTTATCTCAGTCGGTTTTAAGTCGGTCAACGGTAACAGCGAGCCTCGTAAAACGGAATCAAAAACGACGGAGAAAGAAGCGACTCTATCAGGAAGTCGACGCTACGAATACACCAAAGACTCCCACGCGACCAATTTCCGAAGAGGATTCGCATCGTTGAAGGTTCATTGACAAAGCCTTGTCGTAAATAACAGCGTTCCAGCCGAGAGCGACGCTTTAAGCGATAAAAGCAGAAGTCTAGATCACCAGGTGAATGGCTCAAATCTATTGGCTGTTGCTCTTCGAAAGATCTTGATCTTGATCGTGATCGTTATCAGGAAGCAAAGAAACCTTGCTTGCCTTTGGAACGTTTCAAGGAGCAAACGGATCGACGTCCGCGTCAGAAGGTCTCAGTTCCCGAGTTCGGCCGAAAATAACATCGTTCTTTGGTGATTTTCACGAAGGATTCGTCTTTCGGAAGATCGACAGGAGTTTGGGAAACTGTCGAAGAGCGAAACGCGTCTCTCACTTGGTCAAACGGCAACGAAGCCTCGTTCTTTTCTTCACGATCAACTTTGTCTTTCTGTCGGCACCATGGAACGAAGGATTCTGAAAATGTGGTGACGACGTGTCAGGCGAAGGCCTTCGATTACCAAGACACTATCGAGTGTGTGAGCCATAGTCGTTAGACAGCAATCGAGATAAATATTTTACGTGTCCAGTGACACTCGTTCAGAGCAACAACATCGTTCAGGCTGTTTCTTAACTGAAACAGCTTAATCGTGAATAGAATTCATCGGATTCGATCTAGATCTAGCACGATCCTGTTTAAAGTTTCGTACGATCGAGTTTGATAACAGCGATCGACTGTGATTTTTTAAAGGACTCGATAAGGATAACAGACGTACGATCGCAGAACAACCAAGTACCGTAGTCATTTCCCGTAGCTGAGAAATTTCGCTGAGGAGTAATAGTAACAAAATGCGTTGCAGTCAAGGTGTGGCAATGGTATTCGAGGACGCGTTCGTCGTCTTTTCGCGTTTTTTGTCCCTCAAGTCGCGGGGTTGCGCACTATTGGAAACGCACCGGCAACGTGAGACAACTGGCATCAAGAAATTGTACAACAGCTTCTTCGTGATGTTCTAAGGATAACTGTTGCCCGAGGAAAGTCGGCCCTTTAATTGACGGTGGTCGAGTGATGCACCGTGCACTCCCGCGACACCTTCGTGGATCCTTCCTGAAGGAAACAAACGCGGAGAACGCACGAAATAAGCTGGTAAAGGTTTTGATTCTTAGAGAAAGATAAGACAGGAAAGAAAGGGACCGAGGAGCATCGTTAACCGCAGAATGCAGACTAGCGTTTAGGAAAGTTCAAAGAAAAGTCCTTCAAGTTTCTTCATCCTGGACGATCCGTTAACTAGCTTGAACTTACCGGCTACCAAAGCCTTCTCCAGAGAATCTTTCAGCACTCGAACGACAAGGGAAAGAATTTGAATCAGGATCAAAGGAATTCGGTATCAAAACGCTGGTGTAACAGAATAGATAAACTCTCGCGGTACGAGTGCTTTGGGATTCAAAATCGTTGAATGGAGCTCCAATTCATCATGGACGGTAGTGCAGACTCTTTGAACGGGACCATATGGTTTCCAAACACACCGTCGCCTCCGTACGAGCAACTGTCCCCTGTTCGTCAGAACAGATGCGACGCCATCGCTTCCCAACACGTAAGTATCACTATTTTCCACGAGGATAATTCCATCGGGTCGTTCCACAAGTAATGTCGTTTTCAAACCCAACTTCAACAATAGAGCTACTGGAGTTCGATGCATACCCACTTTTCAATTAAAACTAAAGGACCAAATCGGATTTAATAAGTATCCCACACTTGTCCTTACAAGGATTAACCGCGTAATAGTACCCTAGGACGATATTCCTTCCAAAGAACAAGACAATCCCGCGAATCCTTTCCCGAAACTGACGGTAATGAAACATTTTATAGGCGTCAATGGGATATCACAGTCTACAAAATTCTTTCTGGCAGGACAAATACGGTTCACCGAAGGATTCTCCCGAGGACGGTGTCCAGATACGTTCGAACAACGAGTCGCTTCAACATTTCAGCCCATCGTCCGACGATGCTGGTACAACCACTCCTAATTGCCAGCAACAAAGCAGCCTGAAACGTCGAGCCGGAGAACCGTTGCCGCAAATTACCGAACTCGAGAAGAAGCATGCTAGACGAGATGGTTAGTATATTCCTAAGACGATGAAACTGCAAGTTTCGTCGGTTAATACCGTTCAACAATAGAATAGGTTAAAGTTTACTGTATGATGTAGCATGGGTTTCGTTTTTTAGAATAGTTTAGCTAATACGATTGAACCTTTTGGTATTTAGACATTGAAGAATACGAAGAGACCAGGCACAGATGTTCCCTCTATTCCGTTTCTGTGATTTTTAAGAAGTACTCGCTTCTCTCTGTACCCATTGTCGCTATCGTTCTGCTCTCGGTGTAGATACGTCGAAAGGTCGTGTACGAACGACCTCAGATACACAGTCGTAGGCGCAGACTCTTCCTGCGAAGAATAATCTCTATACGTTATTATCTGAAACATGAAATTGATATGTAGTAGTTTTTAGTGATCAAGAATCTCACTTACCCTGTTCAAATTGCAAGACACCCCCATTGATTTGTTAAAATAAATTCTCAAATGCAAGAGCTGTTCAGTTATCATGGATTCACCAGCATCCTTGTTGGTCTTCCATCGATGAAAAATTCTAAATTTTGTCAAATACGAAGAACGCGTGCTCAGAGCGAAGAACACTTCCAGACTGATCGACGACAAACATTCTTCCCGACGTTCGACGCCTTTATGACCACGTGGTCGTAGAAACTGATAACTCCTGAGTACACGGTATCTCG
The DNA here is from genome assembly GCF_907164935.1 of Osmia bicornis bicornis. Taxonomy (NCBI): domain Eukaryota; kingdom Metazoa; phylum Arthropoda; class Insecta; order Hymenoptera; family Megachilidae; genus Osmia; species Osmia bicornis. Next base: position 6,360,759 of record NC_060229.1, read on the forward strand.
CAGATTATGTCTATCCGAGGAGACAGAAAGAAGCCAATATTAACTCTCCAGCCGACGGAAATTACGCGAAAGGTGTACGGCTATCTTCGAGTTTTGTTTTGATAGTGTTTCCTCAGGTGTGTGCCCCGTGTTCGTTTAGTTTGTCAGAGATAGAGAATGAAGTGGTGCGAAGTGGACAGCTCTAGGCTGCCATTGCTACAGAGTCGACGTTATTCACCAATTACGTCGAAGAATCGACGACGGAACGCGGTCATAGCTATTCAGGAAGCGAAGCCTAGGATGGGAACCATGCACCATCAGTTTTACATCAATTATGCTAATCCACAAGGTGGTACTATGTCGATTTTGAAAAATAAGTTCTGAGTTTCTCCCAAAACCGAAGGCAGATGATAGGAGATCCTCTCTGTACCCTTAATTAAAACAAGTCTACATCCTCCATTCTACATTACTGGCTTGAAATTCTAATTCAGAGTCTTTCGTGTTCGCAGGATCTGTCGGAAGCAACAGTTCCGGCCAGGGTTGGTCCAACCAAGTGGAGGAACTGGCAGAACATCTTGCCGCCGATTTCGATGGATCCCTGTCAGCCCTCGCAGCATCAGATCTCGCGACAGCCGTTGCTTCTTACAACATGAGGTAAATATTTTCTTCAGATTTTCTTAAAAGCTGCCCAACAGTCAGGTGAATTAGAACACAAAATGCTCTGTAGACTCTTACTGAAAGTTTCTTCCAGTTTAACCGATAGTCGATCATGAAGAGCCTCTTGGGTCGCGAATTACTTTAGTTGGAGTCGATAAAGTAGGTTTCCTTCGAGACTAGAATCGAATCTCGATTAAAACCTAGCTGGTAGTGGGAAGAAACATGCCGAACGAGGAATCCGGTTGAAACCAGACACAGTTGTCGGTGTTTCGTTGCTCGAACGACACACACTGGGAAATCACGTTGCTCACAAACGTTTATAGACGCTTGCCGAGTGTAGGCGCGTACAGACACACGTGCATTTCTGTCCCGGAACCAATTGTTACGACTTTTATCTCTGAAACACCTAACATCCGGTGCGAAGAGTCCTCCAGAACATTTGTGTCAATACCTTGAACTCTACACGTTTGTGACAGTGTTCATTATACTTTTGTTTCGTTTATTGAACTCTGTTCTACCAAATTGTCCGAAAAAAAGAATCTTTTCAATTGCAGAAAAATTAGCTGTTATTTCAATAACGTGTTTTGAAACGAACGTTTATCAGCCGTTTGAGCATATTCGTTTTTTATCGCTTCCGCCAAAGTATTGATGATAAATCATAGATTATGGAATAACTGGAGCACTGTTGCTTAATCGAATAACATTAAGATCAAGGTTTAATTACGAAACGAAGCGAGTAATATTCGTTCATATCGAGGGAAAGTGAGATAAAAACGAATATTGCGAAGGTTGGACGCGAAAAAAGCGGGAAAGTTTGATGGTGATCAGCTGATCGAGACATTCAACGCGTCTCTGCGTCGCAGAGAAACTCGGTTCTAGTTTTTCCATGATTTATGAATGAAAAATTGCCGAAAACCAATTCATCGTGATACTGATCTGTGAGATAATAATCCTTGTAACTATTCGCGAGTACGGAACCAGTTATTCTCGGCGATTTGAGCCCGGTGCGGTGAATCACTTTCCACTTTCTCGTTCTTCCTATTTAAATGAGCGCTAAATATTGGCGCCCACGTGACACCGCGAAACTTGGTGAAATTTGAACTAGTGTATCTAGCGTAACTTGTGATCGAATACTGTCTATGGGGTTATCGTTATGTTTTTATGAAGAGGAAGAATCGAGACTAATATTCGAGTATCAAAATCATGCATCAGTACTTGAAAAGTGGGTGAGTTATTAGCATGTTTGACGGTGTGTCCATTTATGCTGACTAATGTAAAAAATATCGAAAAAAGATGATTTAATGCCGTATTTTCGGCGATGTCTTATCGCGGTACTTTGCCTGTGCGATATTAATTTCGTTGCATTCGAGAACCGGTACGTTCCGGTTTTAGTTGACCTTAGCGACTTAATTCTTATCATAGCGGTTCTCAAACTATTCTTACGTTCTTTGTATCAGTCATTGAGTTCAGACTCATATTGATTCTATTATTTTAACACCCCAAAGAAAATAATGGACAATATTTCATTATTAACAGAGATTAAGTACTGATAACAGATAGAATAGATAGATACCTTCTCTGTATAAATTAAAACTTGATGTATACGTGTAATTAACTATTGTCCCCAATCGATCAGTGTTGATCGATTCTCAGTCGGTTATATTATCGAGCTCTGTATAATCAGTACCTAATTGCCAATGAAGGAAACCGGAATTTATCGGTTAGTATCGGATCGAACATCCTTTGATCGGATAAACCCAAACCAAGATTGACATTACGAACAGTAAACATAATTATTCTGATTGAAATTGTGTATCAGATCTCTTCGTCCCAAAAAGATAATAAAATCTAGCAATACAGAACTGTAAGCATAGCGTTCATTTGTTTACAGCGAAGCCTTGCTCGCTTTGCCATCGTTGACGGTCTTCAAGCAAGAAGCACCATCGCCAGAAAACCAGCAAAATTCCAAGTAAGTCCTTTTTTGCATAAGAACCACTCGCTTTTTATACGCCTTGGTTCTGTCGATTGTCAATTTTCGAGGACTCGTGTACACTTCGTTCAAAACAAAAGGGGTTAACAATCTGCGTTATCGTACTAGTCACCGCAATTATTTTTTTTTTTTACTCACTGTCCCAGTAAATGTGTTAAGTCGTTCATGGTGGCATCAACAAAGAAAACAAACAAAAGCTAAGCGGAATTTGCCGTAAGACTCCCCCGCAGAGAGAAAGAGAGAGAGAGAATTAGCCACGATAAGGCATCCTATCGTCGTGTTTCTTCACGCAATTATCAGTCGAATGGCACTCAGGTCAGACCTTTACTATTGCAAGGTTCCTCCGCAGTTATCGTTCTTCGTTTTACCCTGTCAGCGGCGAACGCCAGTCGTTCGACGGATGAAACCGTGCGAAAAACGCGATTCCCTCAAAACGTGACGCGGTTTACGCTTCGCCGCGATCCCACGGAAGTAATCAGTGTTGCGTTTATCTTCGTGACGCTGCTACTCGAAAAACGACGAGAAACGAGACGTGAAATCAATTATACTTAATCTCCGTCCATTAATTGGAAACCTTTTCTGCGCACTCCACTTTGGACCTGAAGGAAATTTGCATTTATGCGCGTTGTAATTAAAATGGAAGCATTGCCAGCGGAGTGTTTTGCAAGTTGCGCGAGTTTTTGTAGAAATGATCGTTAATCAAGAATTCTAATCAGCGGCATTAGTCGCGAATCAAAGTACGATGAGAAGTGCTTCGGATTTGATCGTACCCTCTTCGGTGTTTTTTAATTTATAGTGAGTGAAGCGAATCCGTCTCGACGGTGTTGATCAACTGTTGATAAAATTACACGTTCAATGTCTGCTTCAGTTTAAACCACGTGTCGCAAAGAACGATCAATTCGACACCAGCGAACAACGGGAACAGCCCTGCAGAGGCTGACAGCAACAACAACGGTCAAACAACGACGAATCTTCATCAGTTGCTTTATTCCTCCAACGAAGAGTATCCCCCGACCTCGTCATCGGGAAATCATGTGTCTTCCTCGCAACAGGGAAACGAGCTTAACGAGGATTGTCGGTACGTCTGTCGATGATTTATCCCCTGTGTGAGAAAGTGGAGTTTTTGGTACAGTTAATGATGATACAACATTTGCCCGTAGCTTTCAATACGTGCTCGCTGCCGCCACAAGCATCGCAACGAAAGTCAACGAGGAGACGCTCACCTACCTGAACCAGGGTCAGTCGTACGAGATTAAACTGAAAAAATTAGGAGACCTGTCCGCGTATCGCGGAAAAATTCTGAAGGTACCCTATCATTTCCATCCTGTCCATCGAAACGGGTCAGCAGGTTTTCCTGTGTTTGGGTATCGACATCTTGCAAAACGTACTGATCTTCTCGCGAGGTCACTCTCAATTATCATTCAAATTTTCAACCTATGAAACTCCATTTTCGCGGTTAAACTAATCGTCAATTCAGCGTGAGCTCATTAGGTGCCGGACGTTCGAAAGATGTGTCACCCAAACGGTGCTACAACGTCTCTGAAGGGACACGCAACCTTTCTGTTTCAGTCGACGATCCGCATATGCTTCCACGAGAGGAGGCTTCAGTACACCGAACGGGAACAAATGCAAGCTTGGCAACGGGCAAGACCCGGTGAGAGATTGCTCGAGGTCGACGTTCCTCTCAGTTATGGGATGGTGGACGTGTGTCAACCGTCCCCGTCCAATAACAGCGTGGAATTTATGTGGGATCCCACCAAAGAAGTCGGCGTTTATATAAAGGTAGAAGAGACCTGAACCAAGATGGATTTTATCCACCCAATAAATAAAATGCTTGAATTATTCCTTAACCCTTCTAACTCAATCCTGTGAAAGTATTATATTTGGACGTTTGGAACCAATATGTCGGAAAGAGGTTAAAGCTTCAATGGCCCGCCGCCAGAGGGCTAACCCCCTTGTCTTAGCCTTCTTTACTGCATCCTATAATACCTTCCGGACAAAGAAAATAAGGCAAGGGGTTAAATAAAATGGCGTTTGTTCCTTTTTCTCTAGGTGAACTGTATAAGCACCGAATTTACGCCAAAAAAGCACGGTGGGGAGAAAGGTGTACCGTTTCGAATCCAAGTGGAGACACGATTGCCAGGTGGTCCGCGTTTGCATGCTGCTTCTTGTCAGGTGAAGGTATTCAAACTGAAGGGAGCTGATCGTAAGCATAAACAGGATCGAGACAAGATACTTCGACGACCGCCACACGAACAGGACAAATATCAGCCAAGTTACGATTGCACGGTCCTTTCCGACGTAAGTGACCTCTTGATACGTCCATTGTTGCAAGATACTGTGGGGTTCAGCGATGATGAGGCGAAAACGAATGCTAGTTCGATTCGAATGGAGTGAAGGTTATATTTGTATAAATGGTTACAACCCGAACCGTCTAGACTATGGATAACCAAATTACGACTAAACGGCTAAATTAGGACTAAACGACTAAACTATGACAAAATTACGACGAAATGACTAAAATACGAACGACACACGATGACTGACCCATTCGTAAGGTCCTCGGCCACCCCCGATTTTTCGACTTTGCAGGCCCTCGACGCGTCATCTGACCCTATCGTAAATTATTGTAACCTAAACTAAACGTATACGTATAACTAAACTTAACACTATAGTCCGTCCAACGAAACGAGTCAATAAATGTAAACAAGTCAAGTGTCGAGTTCAGGGCCAACTTTCGGCGGTCTTTTGCCGTGGGCCCTTGCTTAGAAAGGCAGGGGGGAACTTAACGTCTTTGAAATCGTGTATATAGGGTGCGCAAAAATGATTTGTCATGATTTTGGGAGATGACTTTACACCTATTATTATTGTTCCAAACGCAGTAGCTTCTTATTGTTTATCGTGCCTGAGAATTTGTATACATTTACTGACTCATCTCTTTTGGCGAACTATAGATGTCCACTATCCTACAATACTAACTCGAAGATGCCTGATTTTGATTACAGATTCCTCTAGACTCCTTATCGCCGTCCAGTTTGATAACTCAAAACGGAGGCAGCCCTTATGCTTCCACGGAAGCGATGTAAGTACAGTTCTGATTTCAGTTTTGCATCTCGATGTGTTTACTGCAGCTCTTCGTGTTTTGTCTGCTAACTTTTGTAACCGTTTCGATAACATCGGTGTTTGCTGATACCACAAATTTTTGTATCTCCTTCTTTCGCAAGCATGCTTGTAAATTGCATCGATTGTGCAGTAATTGCCGGTTGTTTATAATATCGTAACAAACTTATCGTTGGGTTATCTCGGTACATAAAAAAGTGTTGGTAGTCGTACAAAGACGTGACAGGTAGTAAATTTTCCTTTGCTATGTAAATATAAACTGGCCCGTTCCGGATACTACAAGTTACCGCCGTCCAACCGAACAAATCGTCGCCCACCTTCTTTTGTAGACAAAAAACAATCAGTTAAACGCATTTCGAGTAACACGGTGGTCGTCTCTGGACATGTTTGGTGAACCATCGAACTCGTCACCACCTTTGGTCTCAATAATCGAACTGGATAAATGGAGGACTAATTTTTCCTCTCAAAACATCCAGTTATTAATAGATATTGTTGTAAACAAAGAACGGAGAACGTGTCCTCCATGTTAACGCGCAAAAGGAATAAGCCTTGCTCTTCAAGGTCGCTCTTCCAGCCGTTAAGAGGTTAACCCGTTTGAGTGGGAAGAAAGGCGGAAAAATCCCTGCCCGATAGGACGAGTAGGAAGAAAATTCGAAAGGGAAAAAAAAGTAATTCTCTCACGTAGGATTCATCGCCACGAGAAGGAGAGGAAAATACAGAAATGCAACGCTGCGTTGCCGTGTCTCTTTCGAAACGACGATGGATCAAAGGCGGTTCTGGTGGGGGATCGTGGATGAATCGAAAGGTGGAGGAGGTAGAAGCATATTATATAGTTAGTGTATAGTTGGTGGTGTGGTGGAAGCGTGGCGATGGTAATGGCAATGGACGATAGGAGGCTCGGGATAAAGTGGTGGAAATAGAGGAGGTGCCCAAGCTCGGGAGTCGAGAAACTGGCTCGAACTGGCACGAGCCGGCGTCTAGTAGAGCCGACAACGACGCTTCGAGCGAAAGAGAGAGACAGTCGCGACGTCAAATAAATTCAGAACGCAGCACGATACACGCGTCACCGCGCAGCCGCTTGGTTGGTTCTCTCGTTTATATCCATCAGCCTTCTATCCACGGAATCGTTCGTCTTGCCGCGATACAGTACCGATCTCGGAAGCTGGGATTCGCATTTCGTGCTTCGGCTTCGTTTTCGTCTCTCCCACCTCGTCGACGCGTCGAAGATTCCCCACGATCCGTCGTCGGTGAACAGTGAACGAAAAAACGGTACCCAGTGAGAGTCGCAGACATGATCTACCGTTGAGGCCGCATGTTTTTTAAGTAAAGCGGTGATCGGTGACCGTCTTTTAGAACTGGTGAGATTCATCGGGTTATTCGATACGGCTTGAAGTGCGCTGCTGTCGGCCGAGAAAAAAGATCGCGCGAGATCCAGAAATTACTGCCGCGATCGCCGAGTGTGTCCCCCTCGACAACGTAAACGTGTTACGTCAGCCACGTTCAACATCCGAGGGAGTTGAATTTCACGTGCGCACTGGTCGCTCCGGTAAACGTAAACGGAACGTCGTGCACGATGCACGGTAATGAGTGCTACGATTTCTACCGTGTGAAGTAATCTGCGAACCGGAAAGAACTTTTAGTTACGGTCGCTTTCCGGCCGCGCGGGTCTACGTCCTTCGGCCAATCGAGCACCGGCAACGCCATCGGATTACAGCACCGACCGTGAACGTAAAAATAAATCCTTAGCTGATTCCGAAACTCTGCCACCGAGACAGTGTCGATCGAGATACGAGGGAGTTATCGATCACGGCTTCCCTGCCACGCATGCGCGTCCACATCTCAGGCACTTGGAACGAGCCAATAAAAGAGACGCGCTTTAAACGAAACGTGCGTGTATATGTGATGTTGAGAGAATCACGAGCACGATAATTATCACGCATCAGAGTCCTGCTCTCTGCGTATTCGTCCACCTTGCCGAGTAAATCGTAACCGCAACGGCGAGCGAAGAACACTCGAGAAATCGGCGACAGTTTATCGAGCTAGGATCGAATCGAGAACGAAGCTGCTTCACACCGTTGGAATGCCCCGGTCCGGTGTAAAATTTCGATTTCTATCCGATCGTGCTCAATCGCCTCGCGTGTCGGATATCCTTAACCTGGAATCGTTACGCGTCGACGATCAGAGCGTGCTTGTGTATGAGATCCTGGCCAGCCAGGTGCTCCTGTCACGGCAGGATCACTTGCTCAGATGACGAGCAGCCTGGCCGCCGAAAAGCTGATGCCAGGGCGGTTCGATTCAGCCTTGAACTGAACGTATTCACCAAGAATTTACGGATACTTCTTCCTTTGTTTTCAAAGAGAAACAGCCTGTCCTCGGACGCTATTCTGGCCTCTAATTGTTCAGAAACAGAAAGAATTACGTCAAAAGATGCGTTCAAATCATTCACTAGCTGTTGTCTAATGAACGACTTGTCGTAAAAGATTACGAGACCAGACGAATGCAGATGATTACCGATATGGTCCCTAGAAGAGCGAGATAACGTTAGATAAAAGACTCACAGAGTTCGAAGAGATTGTGATAAGGAATTTTCGAAGAGAAACACAACTTTCCTTATCGTCACGAAGCGAGACTATTTTTTAAATTTAGCGCAACAGTGGCGCGCGAACCGACGAGACTAGAGATATCCGGTTCAGAGCAGACTCGTCTTCCAATGACGATCTGAATCGCACCGATCGTATCCGATTCGTAAGGCTACTGCTTTGCCAATCGAAACTTTCGAACGATCAATCGTGGATCAGTCAGTCACGAATGAAATGTAAAACTGCCTATACTTTGAATATTTAGCACTTAAAAGACGCCTCGATTTAACATTTATTTATTTTGATCGTAATCGAGGTGACCAAGAGGAAAGGATAGTAAAAATGTAGTCCCTGGTGGTTATACGTTGTTCGATATTGAACCAGTCAGGATTTATCATCGATAAAGAAATATTTCGAAATTAGAGATCGGTTCTTAGAGAAATTTCTGGACAAGAGAAAATAGAATAGAGAAAAAGATTGAAGACGAGAAGTTTGGGAACGCAGATGGGATTTAAAAGACGCGTACTCGAGATGCCAAAGAGTTGTGCGAATTGGAGGTTGAAGAGCTGTTGGGCCATCAGATCGGCCGCGAAATTTCGTGGTAATGCCTCCTCCTCGGCTTACCTCCTGGAACACGAAGTAACAGTGACCGGTGGGCCCCTGCAAGTTGAACTGGTGGCTAAGTTTGTTCATTCTATTTCGGAATTCAGAACGCGGAGAAGCAATCATCTCATGCGGGGTGGATTAGTCAGCCTCACAATAAGGAAAGGCAGAAATAACAAAAGGATCAACGGAAGGGAAATCTCCAAGCTGATATTTCACTTGAAGAGACATTCCATGTAAGAAATAGTCGAGCGATGAAATGTTCGCGTTCAGGAATAAGAGACAAAGGAAATTGTTCTAGTTTGCGTGTTTCTAGGTTTCATGCTCGCGCGCTTACATAACTCTACAATAAATTAGACGATTTTTAAGGTCAAGGATCAAGTAACGCATTATTTATTCTTTGCCATGTTTCGAACAGAATCGTTCATTCTGCATGATGATCCTCGTTCACCGACTGCCTCTGACGACTTAATATTCGTACACCGCTATAGGTTGCGGTGTCAATTATTATCGTGTTTGCTTTCATTGCATCTAATGATGTTAATTCACGTCGCGCTTAGGTATCAGTCCTCTGTAACCTTTATTTCACAATGTATCCGGTTGATGAATGCAAAGAAGGCTTGACCATTAACGGTGCAATAACACAACTAATGACATTGTAATAAAGGAAGGAAATCTTGTTATAGATCACCCCAAACTCGGTCCACCGTAAGTGGCAATACTTCGCCGGTAGCAGCACCGTTGGCACTTTCAGTTTCCAATTCCAGTATCGTACCAGTGGTTCCTGCCTCTGATGCTGTGAAGGAAAACATAGGAACAGCCCCAGCTCTACCATCGCCCGCAGCTATTTTGCCAGATCAGTCCTGCGTCGAAAGCGAAGTTAGTTTGTCAGCAGATTAGTGTTAATCCGCTATTGTACTAACGATGTGACACTACTCCTACATAGTCCTCTGCTAATTATTTAACCAAATATATGTACATATAGTCTTTCTGAACTAACAAGGAATAATCCTGAACCCAAAATTCAAAACATTATGAAACTTTGTGAATATGTGGGGGATGTCCTCCTGATTAAAACGCAATTTTCATTTGGTGCCCGTTTTTAGTCTAAAGGGGTGAAAATCGCCCTTAAAATATTTTTGTTTATAAGTTCAATAAGTAAAAATATTATACATTAAAACGAACAAATTTTGCTAACGAAGTTTTTTAATATCTCCAACGGTTTTGAAGAAAAAGAAAAAAACACGTGAAACGGCTGACATTTTAGGAGCGGTTTCCACCCTCTTAGACTGAAAACGGGCAGCAAACGAAAATTACGTTATAATCAGGAGGACATCCCCTACATATTCACAAAATTTCATAATTTCTTGAATTTCCTTCTAAGTTCCCACATCTAAAATAATCATCTACTAAGCAGCCTCACTGATGGTCCATTGACACTCCTGAACAAAATGGCGCCCTCTACTTTTATTGCTCCACTCATCAAACACAATCAGTACCGAAGCTCAGCTGCAAATATTACTTTACAGTGCAAGTAATAAAAATAATATTTGTCTGATTACGTAGGGACCATCGTGTTTGACTCAATTGTTACCAGACGCGAGTGCAGCACAAACGACCACGTGGCTTCGCGCGAGTCGTTTCGGCGCATTCGAATCGACGTTCTCAAGCTTCTCGGCTTCGGACATCCTGCGACTCTCCCGAGACGACTTGATCCAAATCTGCGGTCTAGCCGATGGGATTCGATTGTTCAACGCTTTGCATTCGAAACCTCCAACCCCAAAGCTCACGCTGTATTTCTCGATGGAAGACAATGGTTCGCTTTGGAGAGTCGCCTATCTGGAAAGTCTGACCAGCAGTGCCTTGATGAACAAACTACTGAACGCTTTGAGCTTACCTCACGATCGACTGCATTCTGTACTCTTCCTTGGTCCCCAGGGTATTCACGTGTTGGTGACCGACGAACTGGTAGCGAATATGAAGGACGAGAGCATGTACTTCGTTGAAACCATCAAAGGTATGCCGAAACACTTTCGAAACTTCTGGAAGCCTTTTTATATCATTTTAACCTTGTGGACAATAATTTCTACTTTGTTGCAGATAACGCGACCGATCGCTACAAGCTACTCCTAAAGCCTTCGTCGCGTTCCTAAAAAGGTACATCCGCTGCTAAGTTAATTAGAAAATTGAGTAATTGCTTCCATAAGTACTAAATTGCCAAATATATCTGTGATTCGATAGCACGTTACTCCTTCAGCGTTACAACATATTGTTTTCAGAGCGGAGACATGAGATTATTATAGAGGTATAGCAACGACACGAGTGAATTGTCTCATTATTTATTGCAATGTGATGGAAATTATGTAATGTTAGCCATTAATTATAAATATTGAATAAATAGAACAAGTATGCTTTTATCATCGAGATAACAAATGATTAAGTATGGCACATTTGTGTACAATTTCTCGATAAGTTGCATTTTGTACAATTTTATACTTGCTATGATCGGAATGCGACAGTATTATCAAATGTTTGTCTTATAGAAAGACTTAGGTAAAGCGTATCGTTTCTTTGAGGAGCAAACTTTGCTAAAGCAAAGGAAAAAAAAGAAAGTAATATGAATGGAATACCAAAGGTTTCTGTTCTATGATAAATGAAAGGTGCATTCATTAGGAAGAATATTAAGTGCCTTCTTTTTGGTTTCGTAAATAGCAAAATATTAGAAGTTATTTAATAAGTGCTTGACAATTAGGAATAATTATTTCGCCAAGGGAAGAAACATTTTATTCCATAGTACAAAACGAAAGAAAGATCAATGTTTCCTTGCACGTCTTCGAAGATCGTGAAAGATAGTATTATAATCTATTACCAAACTCTGAAGAATTTTAAGCTAGAAAAAGGTTCTCTCACGAAGAACCAGAATTGTTAATCTCAAAGTGTTAATAATAATTCCGTATAATACAGTTACCAAAACTGTTCTGTATTTTATGTTAAATGAAGCGTATGGTTACGTTTGAATTGATGTAACTTCAAAATGCTCAATACGACTTTGTTTTTCTTTAATCGTGTATAACAATTAGAATGGATCATTGTATGTGCGATGCTATACACAAGGGAGCTGTTTAGTCTTATTATTTTAATCTAGATTTAATGTAAAACCGACCACGAAAGTAAATATCGGTCGAATTGCATGCTCTTCGATTTATAAGTACTCAAATAGAGAGAAATTCCACGAGTGTCATGTATCGTCAGTAAACGGCACAATAAATATTCAATGATGCCAAAATGTATAACCAGTATGTTTACAAGGTACACAAGAAAATAAACAGAGTCTAGCGTTTTACTCGTAAATATATTATTTCATTTAACAAAAAAATAGAATAAGTCGTAATAAAATGTAAAGATGACGCTCTTTAACGCAATAACACGATCACGAATTTACGACAGTCTTCGTGGTTACTTTTTCTTCTTCATCTGTTTGATCTTCTTCTTCTCCTCCCGTTTGATTTGCCTCTCGGACAGACACTTGAATAATTTGTAAACGAAGAACACTGCAATCACACAGAAACACACTTATCAATTTGTTAACAATAAAATAGAAGAAGATTGTAAACGATAAGGAAAACGACGTTTCCTATCCGAGACCGAAGAGAACGTACCGAGAATAAGGATAACAAATAGCAGAGCGAAAAAGAAAATGGTGTACGAGTTAGAGTACAAAAGCCTCTCGAACAGGCTCGCCTCATTGTACATATTATTATGCAACGTTTGCTTGAACCTGCCGACCAGTTGGTTCAATAATTCATTTTTTTCTTGTTCGTCCAGCTGTTGATATCGTTGAAAGAGACCCGATAGCTTTTCTCTGCTATTCTCCGGTATAAGGTTCAACAGTTTCTCTTGCACATTCTCCGATAATAAACCTTTGTCCATTAACGACTGCAAAATATTCTCTGCCATAGTTCAGAGTTCAAAAAACAGAATTCACAGAACCTTCCCCCGTTCGCGAGAAACCACGTTATAAGGCTAATTTCGTTAAGAGAGTCAAATTAAAATTGATCAGATGATCGCGGCCGCGGTTAAGTGGTCGATTAGATAACAGGTAGCGAGATAAACTGAACTGTGATTATACCTGATGCCCAAACAGCAATTTTCAATTTCGTTTGTTATGCAACGTTGCTGATCAAATAAAAAATATTTCCTGAGTCAGCGTGAATTGTTTAGAAAACGAGGCAAGGGCAAAAGGAAGTGGCGGGGCACAGGTGACCCAGAATTTTTGCTTTTATATAACTGGCTCAGATCGGATCACGGATCGAAGCTTCAACAACCGAGGATATTTACCAAAGATTAGAGCGACTAAAGCCAGCAAAGAAAGAAGGACCATGGTCTGCATTGTCATGTCATTTCCTGCGGGAGACATGCCAGCCCCAGTCATATCTTGTAAATTTTTCAGTAATTCCTCCTTGAGCGTGGCTTTTTCTTCGTCCGATATACCAGCCAATGAATCAAGCATTTCAAGAAGTTGTTCCGGTGTAGGAAGTTCCCCTTCCATGTTCGGAATCCCTTGGGAAGCTTCTTCGGGTGCCACGCCGGCTGCTTTGTCCGCGTTTGCGGAAGCAGCGAGCTGAAGGCCACTCGCAAACATCATCCCCCACATCCTAATTGGAAATATCGTCCGTGTTATACAGGGTGAAGTTTAATAAAAGCAGTGCAATGTTTTACGGGTATGCCCCTAAAACTATTCACTAATGAAATGTGGTTATTAAAATTTGGCACAAATTTTGAAACACCCTGTAAGTTATTAAACTGTGCTCACTCCAAGTTATACACTTCTCAATGATTAGATAGCGATATTGTTGCACCTAAGAACCTTCATTGATAATAAGATAACGTGAACCACCATATGTTTCTTCGTTGGAATAACAAAAGAGTAACGTCTTAGAATAAAGTAACCAACTAACGCGCCTGAAAACTCGCACCAAAGTGAGAAGTAATATTTTTTTGTCTCAGTCTCAACCAAGTTTAACGCTTGCACACAATTAAAGATCGTTAGCGATTTACTCACACTGCTCGGAGAACACCTCGGTGATGTACTTGGAACACCTGAAATTTTGGTTTCAACTAAAAACTATAGCGATCCTAAAACACTTTTGACCAGGGAAATCGATCATGCGTCCAAACTGATGATCTCACAAAACGATCGAAATCCACGAGAGTGTGTATAGACTGAAAACCAGATGATCGTTTACTGAAAAAAAGCACTCGTGTTTGGCGGGAAGATAAGCGACGAGCAGACACGTGGATGACGATTGGTTGATTCGAATGGTGTTGGTCATGCGTACGTCTCAGGCCAACGTGGCTAGTTCCAACGTGTTAACTCTCAAGCCACGAATTCCGAGTTAACCTCGGTAGAACGATCTGACCCTTCCAACGTGTAGATTAAAACGCGTTAAGCAGGCGCATTACGCCTTGTACGTTCACGTCATTACACGTTATCGTGCAGTGTAGCTGAACTTATATCGAAGATTAATTACCCCCGCTGCAATTATTTTTATCTTCGAGCATATGCATGGAAAATCGAATTATTTTCGCTTCAAACTGATGATATTTCATTCGGTTCAATGCTATTACAGGATTGAACATAAAAAAGTTGAATATTTTTTAATGTTTTAATTAATGGATTTGGGTATTCTTCGTGCTGCAGCTCATCAATCTATCATTTAAATCACGTGCAACAACTCCAGGTGTTTGACCTGTGGAACTAGGTTGAAACCTGTTGCCTCTGGTAAGTACCTGTTTGCGGTCGAGCAACGCCGGTTGACAACTTAAAGGGATTTAAGATAGTGGCATAGCAAATAAAGTGGTTAAAACATAAAAGAGAAAGCAGCAATATTTTCGAACTCGGATAGGAAACCATATGTTCTAGAAATACTGTTATTGGTGTACAGGACAGTGTCAGATGCCGCGCTTTTCAGAAATGTATCCTTACCGGCGAGACCAACCACACAAACCGCTGGAATAACGAAGATGATATTGCTGAAGCCAGGTTCGATGGGACCCTCGAAGGCACCGTTAAGATCTGCCATTTCGATACACAGGAAATTGTTCACAAAATTCGTGGACCGTAATATCCTGCACTTATCCTACTAGAACAGGTGTCACGTTAACGCCATCTAGATATAATATCTGCAGTGACTATAGATACAAAAAGACTGGACATGCCTTTGTTCGTGAGAGGTCATCATTTTGGGGATCCTTGACACCCCCAGGTAGGGTTAGGTCTGCAGGTATGTACAGAGCACAGACGGTATGATAGTCGTGCCTGTTTTATCTGTCCTTCTTTTGGTGAACACCACACAGGGAAAGGCACGTAGATCTGTAATCACTGATAAATGAAAAAACAGCATTTTGAGCCCCTTTGTTTCTATTTTGTAAAAATCATAAAATGAGCACAAGACCGAAGAATTATTAAAAATAATTGTTTCACAAATTTGTATTAAAATACAATAATAACTTTTCTATATGGTATATTAAAAGATAAATAATTATAAAAGTTATAGAAATAATAAATTTAGTTAATAAATTATTAAAAAATTAAAACCTGCAATTAAATAGATTGTATAATAATAATAATAATAATAAACAAAATTATGTAAAATATCGACGCGTGAAAGTTATACAAATAATAAATTTCAGTTAAGAAATAATAATTTAATTGATAAATAATTGTAAAATTAAAAATTATAGTAAAATAATCAGAGACTGAAGTCGATGGTAGCTCGGAAGGAGGTGATGCAGGACGTCATACTTCTGGCACCTCTGTTGTCTATTGTCAACTGTTCGACCTCGAGCGAAAACTTATTGTTAGTCTTATCGCGACCATCCAGGGGTGTGAATCTACCTGTCAAAAACTTCATACTCATTTGAGCCTTTTGCACGCACGCGAATTCTCTGGTCAGTACGAAGCGTTTATGCGTGTGCGCTGATTCTAAACACGTACGAACGCGATCGGCGGTTGGCGGAAATATCGCATATGCACATAAATGCTCAAGTCAGTACGCGGCTAAACATATGCAGGTACGAGTCCACGTTTGTATTATTAAAGTAGGGGAAGGGCGGGGGGTAGCGCCGGACACTTGAATAAAATACAAAAAAACATAGAATCAATCAATTTTAATCAAATTTCTCTTTCAGGTAATAAATATAGGGTCTATCTGATTCATTATATCACAAAAAAAAACATATTTCTTAAATAACTTTAGAACAACAAGCGATAAACTGGAACTCCAGTTTTTACTCGGTCGAAAAAATGGCGGGTGGCCCCGGATACTTGAATAAAATGCAAAAAAAAACATAGAATCAATCAATTTTAAACAAATTTCTCTTTCAGGTAATAAATATAAGGTCTTTTTGATTCATTATATCTTAAAAAAAAAACATATTTCTTAAATAACTTTAGAACAACAAGCGATAAACTGGAACCCCAGTTCTTACTCGGTCGAAAAAATGGCGGGTGGCCCCGGATACTTGAATAAAATGCAAAAAAAAACATAGAATCAATCAATTGTAATCAAATTTTTTTTTAAGGTAATAAATATAAGGTCTTTTTGATTCATTATATCTTAAAAAAAAAACATATTTCTTAAATAACTTTAAGACAACAAGCAATAAACTGGAACCTCTGTTTTTACTCATTCGAAAAAAGGCTAGTAGCCACGGATACCTTCAGCGAAACTAAAATTTATATAATGATCTAATTTGCTTGGTGTGCATACAATTACTGGTTTGCAATTGTTTTTTAAGCACAGAAGCCATGTTGTCATATGTCACTTGTATTTCTATATGACGTAACAATAAAGACATAAAAATGTCCGGGGCTACCCGCCTTTCCCCTATGTGTTCATCTATGGATTCCTTAAAATGATAGTGCATGTGCATAGTGTTTTTATTACGTGTTTGTGCACACCTATGAGGATTTTTTAATGCGTCTTATGGTGTGGTTTCCTATGTGTCTGTATTATGTGATTTGGCATGAGTATACGAATATATAGTGTGTTTTATGGAGTGATTATTTATGTGTTTTGGTATACTTTTGCAAATGCTTTATGATGTGGTTCCCTAAATGTTTTGACATTTATTTAAGGATTTATTAATGTGTTTTATAGTGTGGTTCCCTATGTTTTTAAACATAATTTTACAAATGTTTTATGTTGTAGTTACCTATGTGGTTTGACATAGTTTTACAAATGTTTTATGATGTAGTTACCTATGTAGTTTGACATAATTTTACTAATGTTTTATGGTATGGTTAGTTATATGTTTTCACAAATGCTTGCAAATATATTACTCTGTTTTATGATGCGGTTATTATCGTGTTATTTTGCATGCGCATTTTTTAATTTGCTCCTTTAATAAATTATAATTACAATAAATATAAAATAATTTTAAACAAAAAATACAACTGACTTCAAAATGCGCTAAAAGGTGTTTAATAACTTATGTATACTTCATTTCTACAACAAAATGCATTAGAAAGTATGAAATAATTTCTATTTCATTTATACAAATACCCAACAGCTATTAATAAAATCTATTTATTCGTTAAATAGTATACTAAATACATTTATTAAAAATTATTAAAAATTATTTTATTTTATACTTTTTCAGCGCAACTTGAAGTCGGTTGTACTTTTTGATAATAAAAATTATTTTAATTCATACTTTTTTAAAAAACAAAATATATACTAATTGAGTTGAGTCGGATAATTAAATAAAAGAGAACAATCTGAATATTAGTTTTTTAATTATTTTTATTTTTATTTATTCGTTTATTTTAAATTAAAATGAAAATTTAAATATCGGCCGCCCCTGCCACCTCTGCCGCCTCTCCATCCGCCGCGCCGCCATATCTCGCGGCGGAGGCGCCGCTGCCACCCTGCAGCCGTTCCTCTTTCTGTAATGTAAAATTTGAACAGTTACTTAGGTCATGCATTTGAGAATTAATTTTCTATTATTTATGACGCAAATGGATTAATTATTTGTTTGATAGGATCTGTGGTACCTACTGCGCTTTGGCTTCTCATTTTTATCAGCCTCCTCCTGCTGCTGTTGTAGGGATTGCTGTTGCTGTTCTTGCTGTTGTTGGGGTTCCTGTTGCTGTTGTTGTTGTTTTTGCTGCTCTTGTTGTTGCAGCTGCTGTTGCAACTCCTGTAACTGCTGCAGCCGCTGCTGCAGCTGCTGCTGCAATTGCAGCAGCACTTTTTTTACTTCCTGTTCTGAAAGCAAAAAGAGAAATATACATATATGTTACATGCATCTTTTTGAATCATGCAGTATATTCATTTTCCATTGAATTTGGAATTATACTTACGATTGTTCGTTGATTCTTTGCCCATCTTTTTCTGAATAAAAAAGGTTTTATTAATTAATAAAAAATAATCCGTTCGCATTTGTGGATAAAGTTCTGAAAAACACTCACCCTCTATTTTTTTGAAACTCAGTATTCTTACGTTTTTTATACGCTGATTACGAATATCGTCATGTTTCGTCTCGGTCTAATTTTGTCGAACCGATCCGATTGAGAAAAAGGATAAAAGGATAAAAGGATTTTTCTCGGTCCTGTGTTAAACTTTAAACTTTATTGCTCCTCTCGCGGTCTTCGTCGTACAAGCCTGAGCTCACGGATTACAATGAATGTTTCGTCGACAACTCGAATCTCACACTCATAGCGTGATTGCGAAGCAAGCGTTGAAATTTATCATTTCTCAGGTCGAAGTATGAAAAACAGTCCTGCGGGACGCGGGGCCGATCGCATAAGGACAATGCTACCGAACTTTATTGACGAGCTACTAACGCTTACATCGAAGCTTTAAATATATAATATTGAACAAATATCATACTAAAATTTGGTGACTACTTGATTTTCATGGTAAAATAAAAATTATAGTTTTTTACGTTCATCTCATACAATTGTTTCTCACAAGCGGAAGTGGTACTGCCACAAAATAGCAAATCCTAATATCCTGATGTAATTGAATAAACAGATCTACGTCTAATTTCTTAACACGTCGCCGTCACAAAAATTTGCAAATAATAATGTTGTTTAAAGAATTTGTTATTATTTCGCGAAAGCGCTGCCGGCCGCCTTACAATGGCCAAATAGTTGCCAATTTTTCACTATAATATTCGTAATCAGCGTATAAAAAAAGCGTAAGAATACTGTGGTTTAAAAAAAATCGAGGGTGAGTGGTTTTCAGAATTACACCCAACCAAACCACCAACCATCAAGGGTTAAATTAATATGCAGGATGTCCGGTATCTAGCGGCACAAGCGAGTAGGGGGTGATTCTACGTGAAAAATTGAATCGAAAATGTGAAATAAAATTTTTTCATATGACGCTTTATAAAAAATAAGTTTGAAAATTTGTCGAGTACGCGTGCACTTGGACCAGCTTCAGCTCAACGGATTTCATTGTAGATCACCTTCATTCTTGTTCGTAAACGTTGTCAATAGATCGATGGACAGATTTCTAGAATTCGTCTAATTTATGAACTATTGGAAGTGATGTCCACGTTGTTGCAAACATAACTGTGTTCTCCTTATTAAATTGCAATTTTAATTGTTTAAACGCTATAATAATTTTTGTTTTAATTGTTCAACACTCGTCGTGTCCGTCGAACTGAAGCTAAATCAAGTACACGTGTACTCGATAAATTTTCAAACTTATTTTTTTCGAAAATAAAGCGTCATATGAAATAATTTTATTCTACATTTTCGATTCCATTTTTCACGTAGAATCACCCCCTACTCGCTCGTGCCATCAGTTACGGGACACCCTGTATATATAACATATATTAAAATGAAATATTGCTTGTTATTTGGTACTTACCGTTCGACAGCAGCTCGCTTCGATTCAAACTGAAGAAAAATCTGTTACTTCTAAAGGAAGAGAATGAGAGAATTGGTGGGGCACATTCTATGATCGCACGCATTGTTTCGCTATTGCGTCGTATGAATCCACGAATATCGTGAAGTTCCTACATTGTTTGAAGTTTACCGACTGCTTCGAACGTAGAAAAGGACAGCAAATGGAAAAGAAGACGGAGCGAAAACAAACCACTCTATGTCTGTAAAACAATCCTAATGCAACGATGAAACTTTTCTATTTCTAATTTTTTTGCTGTGAAACTTTTATCAACAGATTTGTGATATTTTTCTGATTAAAATAAGACCAAACACGACGTAAATCGGACTAGTTTTGTTATTAATCAATTTAAATTGATCCAGTCAATCATTAATAGCCAATTAAAGTAAAATTAAACCGATTTATGTTGTGTTTGGACTTATTTTAATCGGAAGAACCTCAGCAATCCATTGGTACTATCTTTTCCAAGGTACGACAAAAATTAGTCCAAATGTAATGTTCTTTACTGGATGCTGATTTGTTTTACTCGCGGCATCCCTTTATAATCCATCTATCTCGCTTTCTCGCGTAATACGTATTCTCTTTCCTTGTTTACGGATCCGAAGCTCCACTGGGCTCGTTGTTCAAAATATCGATTTTTATACCATATCCAAAAATCATCGAAATCGAGAACCCTGATAGCCAAACCTGCGCATAGCAGATTCTGTCGGATTCCTGTTACATGGTTTTGTAAGCAGAATGGCTATAGATTTGATGCAGGATCTGTTAAATACAGTTATTGCAGCAGATTGGCGTCAGAAACCGAGCAGATCCCGCTAACATAATCTGTTGCCAAATTGGAGGCAGAAACAGAACAGTCAGCGCGCAGACTGTGATGGCAGATTTGCGGCAGATTGGCAGCAGATCCTGCAACTTATTGTTTATTCAGTTATTATTTTACTTATTATTATTATTTTATATACAACTTATTATTTTTTATTCAGTTCTTGTATTTCTTCAGAATGTTATATATCAAATATTCTTATTTTTCATATATTTATTTAGTATCGATTATTACAATAATTGTATTATTGTATTACAATAAGAATGTAATACAATTATAAGGTAAAATATAATTGTTTTCCAAGCAGCACCGACGATATAATTATTGTACTGTGGCAAAGCTAAATCATCTCGTTGGTGGTATAACAGTTTTTTTCGGTGGTAGAATGGGTAATATCACTATTCTACATTATCCATCATGGGTGAACTTTACTTTACCGGACCCAAAATTTTGGACTTTTTTTTTTTTCAATCTATAGTTTTTGATGCGGAGAATCCAAAAATGCAAGTCTCAACTTTAGGAATCCAATGGTTCAAAAGTTATAAGCATCTAAAGTTTGATATTTTTAGCGCATTTGCTACGGTACTGTAACGCCATATTGACTTCTTGTCCAATGAACGGTGTCGCTAGCTGCAGGCAGATTCATCTGGGTGCCGACTACTTTGGCGGGTACAGTCAAACCGTACATTTGATACTATCTCAGTTAGTTAAGTTTATATTTATTTTACAAACAGACTGTACTGCCCATGTGAGAACCAATCAGGTTATACATATAAGGCAATATAGCGTCACAGTAACGTAGCAAATCCGCTAAAAATGTAAAAGTTTACACGCTTATAACTTTTTAACCACTGAATTCCTAAAGTTGAGACTTGCATTTTCAGATTCTACACAAAAAAACCTATCAATCAAAAAAAAAAAAAGGTCCAAAATTTTGGGTCCGGTAAAGTAAAGTTTACCCTCCATCATTCCTATTTACCGATCGTACCCCAGGCCCACTGGGCCCACTTGGCGGGCCGAACTTTAACACAGGGGCTGGCAGTCTTTAACAGTATCTCGTCGGTGACTGGGCCCACTTGGCGTGCCGAAATTTAACACAGGGGTTGGCAGTCTTTAACAGTATCTCGTCGGTGTTACAGTGCGAAGTGTTTCAAATTTGCATACTAGTATAGCAGACGGCGCTCGTTCTCGAGACACAAATTGAAAAGCATGTCTAGCCTTTATAGATCTATAGTCATTGATCTGAAATTGTTTTAGGGTTATGGAGTCCACGGATTAACAGTACATATTTTGGTTCGCTGTTTGCGAACCAAATATGTTACATATGATATTATGCCATGTCACTTGATTCCTGAACTACTGGACGTAGTTTATGTCGCAGGTGATTTTAACCACCTTATAACTCGTATTGATTTTTAAATACGGCGTCGGCGCAGAAATTTATATAATTTATTACATTTATAATTATTCTAATTTGTTAAAATTATTCAAAAATTCATTAGATATACCATAGAAAATTTGTTTCTTAAAAATTTTTCATAAAATTGTTGTGAGTTTTACAAGTCAACAATGTGCTATTAATAGGTATCAAAACGATCCATCACATATCAAGCAGATCAAATTTAAACTATAAGATGTGTAAGGATGTTTATCCTACAGAAATTGCAACTTTTGAATTTCGCGGACCGATAGTATGTTACATATGAACAATTAAAAGAACTATTTATAAGGTCCTTTTAGTTTGAAAAACATATTGAAATAATTAATAACTATTATAGAAATAATACTTAAGTTAATAAGATTTCATTTTTTTAAACAAGATAAAAATAACAAGTCCAACTATTAGAGTAGTACTTCAGTTAGGCCTTGCAAAAACGCGGTAAAACCTTGTACAAAAGGGATCCTTTACCGGTCATTTCTATTGTATCCTTCATATCGACGAGAAACATTTTGTGAGCTCATCATGACTATGGTGAATAAAGCAGCAGTGCTGAAATTTGCAAAAATAACAGACAAGGCTTATGCACCTATGAAAGGATCAAAATATGCTGCTGGATTTGATTTAAGAAGGTACACAAACACGTTCAATTTTTTTGTCTAAATAAATATTTAACGTAATGATTCGGCTTCTCATTTGTTTCATGTTATCTGAGGAGTAGTCAGTATTAGTAGTATTTAAGAGTATTATGTGTATACCTTTTCAACAGTGCATACGAATATGTCGTCCCAGCACGTGGTAAAGAGTTAATTAAGACTGACTTGCAAGTCGAAGTTCCTGATGGCACGTACGGAAGAGTCGCACCTCGTTCAGGACTAGCGTGGAAGAATTACATTGATGTAGGTGCCGGCGTTATCGATGCTGATTATCGGTAAGTTGTTCAAAATTGATTGAAACATGTGATTGATGCAATGATTGATTAAATATCGTATATGTATATGTGTATGTGTATGTGCTCAATTCTCTAAAGTTACAAAGTTAAGAGCGTGTTTCCAGAAAGTTAGGATGCATGTGTATGTGTGGTCGTAATATATCTACGTCAAAGATATTGAAATCTTATTCTTTTTTTTTAACACAGGGGAAATGTAGGGGTAATACTATTTAATCACAGTAACGAAGACTTTAAAGTCTTGCCAGGAGATCGTATAGCACAGTTAATTTGTGAAAAAATCACATATCCTGAACTTGAGGAAGTTCCTACTTTAGATAATACAGATAGAGGAGAAGGAGGGTTCGGTTCCACAGGAAAAAATTGAAATAAAATACAAAGTGTTTTTTAGATTTATTTAGTTATATGTTCACTATATTTTTATATTTTTGTATCTTCACCTACAAGGTATTATTATTCTAATAAAAGAATAACAAAATGATGATGATGATTGATCATTCAGCGATAATAGCCATTATATACTTTGTATAAAAATATTCTTTTCTAATGATCTGGCACAATACAGTTGTTATCTATTGCAATTTACATTTTTGCAGTAGGAACAAGGCCTGTGTATTGTGTTGGTGTTTTCACCAAGCTTTGTACATTTTTAAACTCTTTGTGTTTTGCATCTCCTAAGAGTTTAAAAATAACGTTTTCTGAAGTAGTTATGTGACATCCCATCTCTCTCATCCTCTATCAAAATAACATAAGTTAAGTTACAGTATCCATTTTCTCATACCTGCTACTATTTCATATTTTACTATCATTACCTCTAATGCCAGTATTCTGTCTTCTTGAGTACGAGAGGTACAGCAATCTGCAACAGTATGTACTTCATACCCGCTTTGTCTTAAGTCAATTGCTGTATTCTCTATGCATACATGGGCTTCAATGCCAATAAGGATGATCGAATCTGGTTTCTGACCAGAACAAATTGTAGACAGTTCTTTGTTTATCTAAGGTAAATAAAAAATGTTATTAAAGAACAGGCTCAAAATGATGTGTGTTTCTGTGGAGGAAGAAACTCCATAGAGTCCATACTTCAGGTGTACACATGCTAAATTGAGTCTTTTCAAATGGTCCCTTGGCACCAGAGATATCAAAATTTGGAATTGTTTTTCCTAAAGCCTTTGGATTTTGCTCAGAGACGATCATGGGTACATCCAAAAGTTTTAGCGAGTTTATCTGCAGAAATGAACATATAGTTAACCAATGTAATGGTACCTTGATTACATAACCTCGCATTTCTACAAGCGTTGCAAAATGGAAGTAAAGATTTATATGCCATTAACTTGTATAAATCCTACATCAATATTTACCAATTTCGCCGAATTCTGTGTGATTTTATCAAATTCGTACATCGCCTTGGCGAATCTTTCTTGTACATCACATATCATCAGAACACTTTTACCCTGCTTTAGAACTGCTCTGGCAGCGTTAATTGCCATTATTTGTCACGATAATGTATACAAATTAACGTGGGATATTAACCACGATATTGAATCGTTACAGAAGAAGAGCAGTCCGGCAGAAACGAATTTCTATGTATCTCTGAGTGTAATGTGCGTCCACGTTTGTGACGCACGTGATATTATTCTGCGATATTCAAAGTTCATGGTCAATCTTAGCATTACTAACTTTAGACGGGTTGCACTTGATCGATTGCAAATGAACCCTCTCGATGCGCAAGCGATACAATTAAGTGCGTAAAAGAACACTTTAATAAGCAACATTGTGAAATATCTTAGATCTATACCGCTGCATCTGCGATACCATTAAGTTCCTCGAGATGCCTTCTACGATCTCAAAAGGTCTTCCAATTCTACAGGTGCGTGTATTTCCCAACCGTTAAAACGTTTTATGACAGTGGTAGAAAGAGCTATCATCTGTTGCGTATATACATAGATACGTCATAAAGGTATGGAATTGAAAAGAGTACGGGCAACAATACGTCTATAAGTGTATCCTATTGGAGGCATAACTGAATGGCTTGAAACGAGCATGCACCGACAGGATCAATTTGTATAATATATTTTCTAACGTATCGTGGTGCGTAAAGTTTAGTGATTTAAATCGACTGGTTTGGCGCGTGCGTATTGCTGCAGCGACCCAGGTGCGAGTGGAACATAGGAAGGCCAGATAGAACAGCAGCGACGAGCGGACGAGCGGTAGTCAAACAATGCTGTTCCGAGTAGTCGGATGCATAGGGTCGTTTTGAGTTTGTCAAGCTGATCAGGCTGATACCCGACCGAGTCGTTATGACGTACGCGTACGGTTCGGTACAGAAATTGTGCACGTTCTAACGTTTCAGGCCCGTGTTGCATCCGATTCCGCAGATCCTGTACATTCAGCGAGTTTGTAAACAAAGAATGGCCGGAGAGCCTCGTGAGACCGGGCACACGAAGCCGCTGGTGCAGCTTTTTCCTAAAGCATCAGAGTGCGTGTACACGAGTTGTTATTGGTAAGTTGTACAGCGTGATTCGCACGATGTCGTACGAACGAGAAAAACGATCGACTTTCAACGAATAAACGTGTCGTATTGCGGTATATACCCGCGATGGATCGATACGTTGCAGTGGTACAGAGACGGCAGTGCGATATGCTGCCGCCATCTTTGAAACGAATGAAATAACCACGAATCACGGTGCACCGTCTGCTCGACTTTAAAAACTCCCGCGCATATCGTGGCCAGTTTATTGGTAGAATCACGATTTTGCCTTTGTTATCCTTCGCTCAGCGGGAATATACGAGCACACGCTCATTTTGTTAATTAATAATGCATGTATGTTGCTGATAGTTTGCACGATATCATCGTCGACAACATGCATTCTCCCCGCTTTGTTTCATTTTTTCTTCTAATAACCAACACGCACCGCACCAACCAGCCGTATATTAATCACCTTTGCGTATCCAACAACCTCATTTCCATCGACTATCTTACGCAACTTCAACCACCACTATCTTCCTATCTACTAGCACAACGTTTCATAAACGTTATTAGCTAGACACCAGCGAGACACCGTTTTTATTTTGCTTTTTGCTCGCGTCATTACACTGCACCGTATTGTGTATCTGCATCGAACTGAACGGGTGTTTGACGTATCATCGAACGGTAAAAGTCAATCTGCAAGAACGTACTGTATCATTCTAGCGAAGAAAATGTGTGGAAGCTCTGTCAGGATGTAGCCACGAGACACGGATCGGAATTACAACATTGTTACGTTGCCTTCGTGAGCAACGCCTGGCGTAGCGTACCGCTTTGGCGACAACGAGCAGGAAAGGATGAGGATAAGCTCGTAGTTTGGGTTAGTCAAAACAAACAGCAAACGGACAATAGAGCTCGCGATATTTCTCGCTTATTAAGCCTGTACATAGTCGCTTTTAATCACGGTACTATATGGATACCAACGTGTCTGTTTGTATCCATAGGACTTCCATGTAATCCTTATCTACGCACCCGACGAAAGGGCGGTCGTATACGATTTAGATAGCGTGTTGCCGTTTCCCACGCATTTTTGGAAATACGCGATGGAAACGTTCAGATCGGACGAAGTTGTGCCCCCGAAGCATCACAGAAGATTCCGAATGGTCCCGGCCAGTGTGTACTTGAAAGAGTTCGCGTCTGATCGGCATCACATGAAACGGGAGGATGGCACATGGATAAAGACACCGCCGGATTATCCGCCGATCTCAACACCAAGTATGTTCATCGAAACTAGATTAAAGGATATGAAGTTTCTGGCAACAGTGTTTAAAATGAAACATTTCTGTTTTCTCTTTTGTTCTTTTTTTCTTTTTTTTTTTTCTTTTTGCAAACATTCCAGCGTGCAAGGATAACTTGGATTCGTTTATTAACATGGATCCAGGAACCGGGTTCGGGGTTGTATTGACTTTAGAGCAATTATTCGACCGATTTCATAGGCCAAACGCGAACGCATCTGCTACTCGTACACCTCAGCCTCAAGCAACGCCGACTTAAGTAAACTGCTAAGTAAGTTCCGCAGGGTAACGACCGTTTCCTTCGATTTCCAATGACAACATACCCATCGCATCGTATGGCCTAAGGGAATTGGTTAGGTGCATGTACCTTTGCCAGCTGATACGTGTACATCGGGTCGAGAAAAAAATTTTAACGATAACATTTGCCTGGGTTAGATTGCAGTTTCCCAGGTAATTGATCTCGACTATTTTATCGGATAAATCAAGGTCGGAGAAGACGATAGGAAGTGTCCCGAGGTCGATATCACGTGGCGTTACAAAGTTATGGCCATTTTAAGCTAAGCTAAGCTAATTCAAAGGCTAGCTTTTATAGCTGATGAGAGCTAAGCTAAGCTAATTCAAAGGCTAGCTTTTATAGCTGATAAGTTGTGTTGGGTTAGGTTAGGTTAGGTTATTTTTTGGATTCGAAATTATTGGAAAATTTTTGAAAAATTGTGATTTTTTAAAATGGCCATAACTTTGTAACGCCACGTGATATCGACTTCGAGACACTTCCTATCGTCTTCTCCGACCTTGATTTATCCGATAAAATAGTCGAGATCAATTATCCGGGAAACTGCAATCCAACTTTTGCCTGATCGTTGTTGCTAATCGTTCGAAATCACAATCGTTTGTTTCTACGGGCAAAGATACCTTTCTTTGGAATCAATCGATTGTTTTTGCCAGACATTCCTGAATTTACACAAATTTTGTCTTTCGCCTCTAACTTTTGTCCGTTCAAAGTATAAGTTGGTTGAAACGTTTCAAAGCGAGAAGAGAAATTGATTTGGCTTGAATCGCGTTTGTGCTACTTCTTTTCTTTCCTTTATAATAATTCTCGATAACTCTATAACGCCTGTTATTGTATTTCTAGAAGCTATATCTATTGATACGTTTGTTTCCTTCCATTTTAAAAGGCTTTTTTTGCAGAGCCTTCCGGAGACAAGCCTGGTCTCTGTCGTGTGCTACACGTGTTACGATCGACCATATGTATATTCCAAGTTTTCAGTCGTGATTTTATATATACAAATACATATATATATATATAAGTGTTCTCTTGTCTTCGTACCATACGTTTATCATAACGCGTGAATCTTTGTCACGGCTTCGCTCTATCGATGGTATTTATCGTTACGATTAATTGTGTCAAAGACTGATGTATCTACGGACAATTTCCAAGCTCGACGTGAAAGAAAGAAAAAAAAAAATACAATTTTTTTTTCCGAACAATATTGAATCTAATTAGCTCGCGTTCTTGGCACAGACGCGACTAATGCGCTTATTATGATTATTATTATTAATTATTATTCTTATTATTGTGCAATTTGATATATACATAATAGTAAGGGCAAGAACTTAATCTTTGCGAGATAAACGTAAATGATTACGATTATTGTAATTCTTGTGATACTTTACACTTTCTACTTTGAATACCTACGCTGTACTTGTCTACTGTTTGTACTAAAAAGAAGAAATGAAAAACAAGAAGAAACAACTGATTCTTAATGCGATCGTGCGTTCGCTTGTTGATTATTTAAATCCAGATTCGATTAGGAGTTAAACACCTCCACACGACCAATTTGTCAACATCGAAACGAATTTTGACAACGAACGCTCGAAATCTCTGAAACTTGATATATTTAACCCTTTCGCTGCGAGAGATTAAAGAAGTTTGCCAGCCTTATAGTTATCAGGAACAGTTGGATGTCTGTGGATGCAACAGCAATGGAAAGGGTTAAGAAACTTTTCGACACAAATTATCTTTCTCTTTGAGAGACGCAGATTGAATAACTCTACAAATAGCATCAGATTGACGGTAGATTTTTTAGCGAATTTGCATTGTCTCGCTTCGAAATGATAATCAACGAGCGAACGCAATCGAACTATCGGTTCCTCGGACTCCCGAATAGAGTCGCTCGAGGAGAGGAAGAGGAACCGACAATCAGGATCGATAGTTTAAGAATTCGTCCACTCTTTGCCTTCCAGAATCTTTCACTAGATCTCTCTTTGTCTTTATCATCGACATGTGTTTTTTCTCCGATTCACCTATATCATATATTTACTATATTTGCATACGTACTTGTAAGCCAACCGTGTCTGCGACTCGGAGACAGCCGATCGGGCGTGATCGGTGGACACGGGACAAGTCTCGTCGCTTTTACACGAACATCGTACGTGGAAAAACCCGGGACCGATTTTTTTAGCCTGTAATACCTTCGATTACCAGAGAATAGAAAAGAAAAGAAGAAGAAAATGGAAAAGTTGAAAAAAAGACCTAATCTCTTTATCGTTCAAACTATTACTAAATATATTATATCAGATGAAATTATTATATTATCAAGAAGATGATGATGGTTATTACATATATATTGTATACATACATATATTTATCAATATTCTCATATTTATTATATTGATATATATTTAATTATATTGTATCAATTTCGATACGCCGATAAGAGGAGGTTTGGTCAGAAACGTTTGCGTTCGAACGACACGTTCTCTTATCGTTTTCATTCTGCGATATATCATATTGTACGATTTGAACGATTCTCGCATGTTCACGAGGAGAATTGAGAAGAAAACGAAAAACGAGGAACGACGATACCTCTTCGTCTTTCGAGTCTACGATAAGTTACAAACGAACGGAACAATCCGTTCGTCTCAGCTTGAAATTTTATCAATGTACTTTTTCAAATCTTTATAAACCGCGACCATCTACGCTCCATGGTCCTGTCTCCTCTTCCTTGGTCGGGTGCCATGTCTCAAAACGAAGAACGAATGCTTCCAAATGGTAATCGAAGTTCAATTATCAGTGAAACGATTTCACTGGCTTTGTTGTTTATTTTTATTTATTTTTTTTTTTTAATATTCTTTCTCGACATTTTTGTCCTTCGATAAACTGTCCCTTTTCTTATTTTCAGCGCCATCGATTTTTTCTACTCTCTGTTCGACGTGTTTCACTTTAACGAAGATAACTTGATGTTTGTTGATAACGATACAAGGGTTTTCAAGTTTTTGCTCATTATGCGCACAGTATTTTCCGGCGTACGTTCGATGATCCGGTTAGAACACTGTTGAGATATTGTACCTTTAGGGCATCGGAGAATTTTCAAGGAGAAAGCGACGACGCGCATGGATTTTCAAATGTATATTGTATTCAATTTGCAAAAATATATAATGTATAATTACAGAAGAGTTACATAAATGAATTATGGTATTCGACACCCCAGAACGTAACTCACGCACTCATCGAGTATTATTCTTATTCTTACTCTTATTTTATATTGCTTTTTGATCCTTGTACACGCTTTGTTTCCAAAGAGAACTACGGATCCTTGGTTATTAATACGTATCTTTCTTCTCTTAGATTGTGTAATGATATTACATGCGTTATCGTTTATCGGTTTAGTGATAAGTATCTGAAATATGGTGGTCCCAAGATAATTCACAAGCTGCAAACTAACAAATTTTCACGGATACTTATCGCTAAACTATAAAATATAAATAATTATCGACGATAATAGGCTAAATTAAAGTAATTAAAAGGAGCAGTTGCTTCAATACTAGTCGTTCAGTATGCACCCTTCGTTTCACTAGGTTCGTATAAAACAGCCTTGGTATGATTTTTCTTTTTGCAAGATGTTATATCGAGGGTAACGTTAGGGTAATAAATATTCATATAGTATAACAAATAAGTAACTAGAATTAGCAATGCTGATACCTTACATCGACTTGAATATCTATAAACAGGTAAAATAACATCTTTGTAAAACATACATACATAGGTGCATTAATTTCATTTCTTTTCTTTCTTGTTAATACTACGTGTCCATAATCTACGTTTACAGTTCGTTTTCAATTATTTCAACAATTGACAGAATTCACAGCTTCGACTTTTCTCGTATATTTTTCTCTCTTAACAATTCTGTCCTTTTAAACAGTACAGCTAGGTTCTTTTTTCACGTGTCTCACGTTCGATAGTACGGCCTGTAAGTGGACATCGGGATATTGTTTTTCGATAAATGGTGCACATCACCTTGGTCGTACTCCACGTCATTGTAAATTCCGCTTTGATTCTGAAATAGAAGTACCATTGAGCACGAAACCGCGGTGAAATGGATGGTAACGTTTATAAAATTGAAAAACCGATGCTTACGGCTAGAGACGATCTAGATCGTGGCCTGGGAACATGAAAACCGCTGTGTTGGGGGATCAGATCGGCCCTGTCCTTGTCCTGTGGCTCGGAATCCGAGCTGTCGGGATCGGGTTGGTGTCTTTGTCGCGGTCTTGGCGGAGCTTGAAGTCTTGGCAGAGGTACTGGTGGTAACGTTCCATGGACGTTCAGTGGTGGATATCCGAACACGGCGGAACTTGGCCGCGTTGGTCCCATGGGTTCCGTCTGAAATAAAAAAAAAAGAATAAATATATACCTTCAATTTTAACCCTTTGAGCGATGAATACTCCCGGCGGAAGCAGTTCGCGTGGACGGCACGCACCTAGCGGTTGCAATCATTGGGGAGGGAATACTTTTTTTGCTATTATGTTGATTGAATACGCAGGGTGCAACTAAATTATAATTGTAATTCCTATACGCCATAGTCCACGCAAATAGCTTTCGTTGAATGCATATATGCGTCCATAGCACTCAAAGGATTAAAATACCCTCCATTTGGAAGAACATAAATTCAACCCTTATCCTTCGAAATACAACCCTATAACTTACGGCGTATACGTTAGCAGTTGCCATATGGTCGCCAAAATGTGCCCACATGTACGGCGGCAAGTTGGTCGGTGGTCCTTGTTTCACGGAAGCGAGGGTGCCCACAGAACCAACCCTCGCCAGAGTTCCTGGAAGCGTCCCAGGGATGCCACCCTGGATGTAACCGTACACCGGTGAGCCGACGGATTTTTGTTCGCGAGACCATCGTCGACTGTGGCACGCATTGGAAACAACGTTATGTTACTTTGCTACAGAAAAGAAAATCTTCCAAAGAATTTTATCCAAAGTATTACCTCCACATGACCAGGCATACTAATGTCAGGACTATAATGATTAAAGCTGCTACGGACGCCCCTATCGCTACGCCCAGGACCTCTCCATCGACTTCGCATTGAGCACCATAATAATTACCAGTGCACCTATAGAATAAATAATTATTGTAAGCAGACAAAACTTGTTTGTTCTTACCGAAAAGCTTAATTTACTTACGAGCACTGCATATGATCGCCTTGGTAAGAACAAGAGCCTCGATTGTTGCAATAGGTCGAAGGACAGGAGATACAAGTCCTACCAGATTCGTTAGGAT
This sequence comes from Osmia bicornis bicornis, assembly GCF_907164935.1. NCBI lineage: Eukaryota > Metazoa > Arthropoda > Insecta > Hymenoptera > Megachilidae > Osmia > Osmia bicornis. Next base: position 6,393,148 of record NC_060229.1, read on the forward strand.
CATCCTTGTGAGGATCCTTTAATCCTGGATTGCAAGTGCAAGTAAATCCACCCCAATTGTTGATGCAAATTGCCGAAGAATGGCAGTCGTTCAGTTCTGACGAAGCACACTCGTCCAAGTCTGCAAAAAGTAATATAAATCGTTATTTTATTGTAAAAAAGTGAACGTATGACTCGTGTAGTCTTTTATGCTGACCTTGTAAATTCGATATAGATCCAGGAGGACTATCAACGTATAGAGCGCTGTTCCCTATATTATTGCTCCTTCTATGAATAACCCCGAGCAGATGTCTCTGCAACTCCCCTGCTAAACTTGGTCTTATTGTTCTCGGTTCATAGGTGAGCTTCAGGGTTGCGTTCACAAAGACACCCCCTTGGCCTTGGCTTATATCCCCTTGATACACACCGTTGATCAAGGACCCCATGTATTCGTCCGAAAACGGTGTCATCGACATGGCGGATTCGATCTGGGACATTTCAAACAATTATCTCAAATCTTCAATAAAACTTTTCAATCGCAAATCGTAGCGTTAATTTCACTCACAGCTCGATTAGCTTCGTAGGCCAAAGTTTGATAGGGTTCGGAATCTTTGTCCGTGAATCCTCGGTCCCACACGACTTTCCTGTCGTAAATTTTGTCCACCCTCATCGACACCACGATACTGATGATTTCTAACAACAGAAATCATCTGTTTAACACGTTGACTGCCAGGCAAACGCTATTAAAAATTTCATTAGATAAAATTTTATTTATTATTTTCCGAATACCTAGTAAAAATATTTCTAATTAGATAAGTAACCAAATCCCTAATAATATACAGGGTGTTTCGTTTAAAACAGGCCATTTAAATATTTCCTCTATCTCTGAAAATACATAAAATGTTTCTGACGTAATCTAACTGGTTTCAAAAGACGAATCAGATGGAAGAACCGTTTTTTATAAATTGTAATTTTTTAATCGTTTTTTTAAAGTCACTCGTGTTTAAATTTTAGAGTCCACGATCACTTCAAGGTCGTGCTATTAAACATGTATGAATGCACAATAATATTTTCTATAATATACAACAACAAAAAATGTGTGTACATACGTAAAAAACATGAGCGACCTAGAAAAACGATTAAAAAACTACAATTTATAAAAAACGATTCTTCCATCTGATTCGTCTTTTGAAACCAGTTAGATTACGTTAGAAACATTTTTTGTATTTTCAGAGATAGAGGGGATATTTAGGTGGCCTGTTTTAAACGAAACCCTGTAGATAATGGCTTCCTTTGGCAATTCAAGCGTCACCCAAATATGGATCTCATGGCATTCAACGTGTTAATCTAGTTTCTCTCGATTTGGCTTGATTCGAACAAGTTTGTACGAACTTTTACACGGCAAGGAGTGCTGTAGCCTCGCGTATCCTGGTTTACAGTGACAAGCAGACACCCCTTGAACGGTGGCACACGCCTCGTGTTGACTGATGTCGCAAGTACTCGTGTCGCCCACGATGCAGGTGTCTATCCTGACCGGTGGCTGGGTGGGTCTCCTGTGGAACGTGGGCCTTCGAATCGGTCCGCTGGGCCTCGGAGTCACCGTAGGTGGGTCCGGTTGCGGCACAGCAAATCTGTAGAAGGAAAATGTCATCCCTCGCATAGCATCGTTAACGAAAGGGTTAAGGATACGAACCCAGTGCCGACGACGGCGGGCGATTGCGTTCTGGTCGGCTGAGGCTGCGGTTGCACGTGCGTCGATGTTCGATCTGTGTTCTCGAATAGGTTCAAGTACGTTCTTTTCCCGTCGATGCTGACAAATCCTTGACCCTCGACCGCCGACGTGAGAATCACGTCCGCGTTTCCCGCGTTTACCGGCACCCTTACACCATCCCCTAATGAAACAAAGAAAAGTCTCCCAGGGTTTTCATACTAATTCGCGAGCTGGTCAACAATGAACGAGTTTGTATACGCGGTACAAAGGGAAAGGATTAAACGCATGAATGTATACCAGAACTTGCGCCACCCGGTCCTTGAATAGCCGAGACCGTGACATCAAAAATATCACCGAGAGGTGGATGTCTCGGTGGTGCGTAAGGTCGTTGAGTAGCCAATCCTTGGCTGCCCGTGTAATCCAAGGTGTCGTCAAGGACTATCCCAGGTCGGGGTCGGTAAGCATAGCGATCCGTGGCAGCTACAAAGGAAATTAGTTGAGCATGATAAGCCGTGTAAAGGGAATTAATTAACCCTTTGCCGACCGCTAGCTTATTTCCCTTTTTATATCTATACAGAGCCTACCCCTACGATTGTATTTGAAAAGTTCTTTGTTTCATCGAATAAAAAAATAATACGTCTATTCTATTACCTGAATTCTTTGTGAACGTATTGGAGGCCGGAGTATGGATTATACTTTTGTCCGCTATTGACGAGCCTTTCGTGAAAGTCGATGGTAAATTGTCCGTCGGTGTTGGTACACTCGATGTGCTGATGGTACTTTCAAAATCGGACGATTTGCTCGGTTCTAAAGCCACTATACTAGGCGCAATTGGCGTATAACTTGCACTATTATTCACGGGGATTGTGGTCGATTGAACGACCGTTTTTGTGGTCGTAGGCTCGATTACATGGACCGACGAGCTGGTCTCGATATTCAGCGTGGACGTGGAATAGGATTTTATCGGGGTCTTGGACACGCTCGGCTTGTCGATAGATTTTTCGTTGTTCACGCTGGAATTGGGTCTCTGTGTGTCGTTGATTTTCGTGGACTTTGTTGGTTTCACCGAACCTTCCAACGGTATCACAGGTTTTGCCGAATCTTCCTGTTTCATGTTATTTATCTTATTAACATTATTGGATTCCGTTGGAGGCGACGATGGGTTATGATTATTCACTTTGTTCTCTTTAGACGGAGACTGATGTTTGTTATCCTTCTTCATGGAGCTTCCTGATTCAGGATTTTTCGTGATACCCTCTGTAGCTGGTTTCATCGTGGTCTTCGAATCGAACCTGACCTTTTGATTGTCACCCTCCTGGTGATACTTGGTCGTGTTCTCCAAAGCGTTCGTGGTAGTTTCGCTTTGATCTTCTTTTTTCGTCGAGGATTCCTCTGTCAACGTTGCGTCAGGTTTCGTGTTTTTGTCCTCCTGTTCTTTCTCCCGATTGAAAGCGGACTCCGAGGACGGTGGCAAAGGTTTGTACGGAGGAATTGGTCGCCTGTTCGAACCAGGACGGTTCCAAGTCCACGGACGATTTCCTTGCGGAACGATTTGTTCTGGCAGAGGAACGCCGTTCACGAAGGGTCTGATTGGCCTCTCGGGCGGTAATTGGTTCACCAAGGGTCTGTCCGGGGCTGGTGGTTTCTCGAAGGGATAAGGATGATCCGGTGGAGGAGGAGGATTCATTCCAGGTGTATCGAAATCAGGTGGTAATGGAGGGACGTCGGATATTCTCGGCGGACCTCTGTTGTTAATCCTAAAACAGATAATCACGTGTTTGTTAATGAACCATAGTTATGTGGGGTGCGACGGTTAGAGCCTAATACCTGTGGCAAACAGTAGGTATAATAAGAGGCGACACTCTGAGAGAGAAACTACTTGTAGAGAGAGACGAAGTGGTACAACCCATTTAAAGGTCCATTCGGCAATCTTCGTTTTCGGCCGTGAACAGTCGTGAACGCGCGGCCAGTTTGTACTGTGGATTTACGTACATACCCTATTTTGTGGAAACTTCTTTGTCAGAATGCTCCAAAAAGCAAGAGTTTATGGCATTTCAGACCGTCATAAACCATGAATTCTATTTTACTTCGCACCCATGTAGGTAAAAATATGTATCATTTATGTAGAAATGTAACTGGTTTTATTCATCCTTGTAACAATTTTCCCCTTGAATATTTATTAAAGTTATTTATTAGATTAAAATTTTATTGATTAGATTAAAACTTGCGTTAAAAAAGATAGAAGACTTCATATTGTATTAAATTTGTAAATATTGTAATGTCTTCAAATATATTATCCGAAACCTTCCCTCATCCTATTGTATAATTGTGTAATTTATGTTCAAACATATTTTCTAATATTATCATTTTATTATATTTCTTACTTTCCCACTTTTCAATTATGTAAAATTAATGTAAATACTTCGATTAATAATATAAGTACAGAAAAATTGACGATGCAAAAAGGTTTCTAGTTATAAAAGATTGTTATGAAAAGACAGTATTACATCCAATTCATTCAAACTTCCCGCTCGTTGATACAACCCATTTAAAGGGACAGCGAATCGTCGACATCAAAGGTGCCGCCCGGAGTGTCGCCTCTTGTTTTACCTCCTCTTTGCCTGCGGTATACGCGAACGATTTTATGATCGAGCCACTCAGGACATATAGGGTGATCCTCTCGCTAGGGGACACAAAGGAACTGGTGACAATGAAATCCTTTGACCGCACCATGAAGACACACAGAGTCGTCTCGGCCCGGGTAGGTCCTTAATACGGACCTCTTTATGGTGTGGTCAAGGGGTCCATTGTCGCCAGTGTTACTTTGTGTCCCCTAGCGAGAGGATCACCCTGTAGATGGTTCGCAGGCGGCCGGTGACGGTCTATAGAACCGTACTTGGCATTGCCGGAGTTAGTTTTTAAGTTTATAGTTTAGGCATTGAGGTGTGAATAAGAGAGAGAGAATATGGAAGTGAGTGACTGGCGGGTTGAGTTATTAACCCACTCAGGTTAGTGTTTTCGTCCCAATATCAACATTCCTTACGCCGGCAATGAGTCAAGTGTTGGGTCTTCCGTACCCGAAAACGATGATTGGCAAACCCAAAAGGTGGACAGTTTATCCAAACCCGGTGCCGCTTGGAGGATGGTAGCTGCTGGGGGGTAGATTTATTTTTTGGTGCAATAAGCGCCATTGAACACCGCCGCTATAAGCAAAAGCTTGGGAACGGTAGAACGGGTTATGAACCCCACTAGGGTCACTTTCGACAATAACCTGGTGACAAGGGTGCTCATGGAGGAAAAAGCGGGCAGAGTGATTTTGAGAGTCAGGAAGGACTGAACAGAGTAGTCTGGCGTAGAACTGTGTAGATTTGTGTAGAACAGAACAGCGAGGAATAGCGAGTGGATATTTTCAGAACATTTAGACTAGTTTAGTTTCTTAGGCCAATAAAAATACAATTACACGTCAGCTTGTGTAGCAGTCGAAAGAAAACAAACGGTGTTTCGTCTCGGGATCGTCTGTTATGCCGGCAGTACACGCTCGCCGAGGCGACCCGAGACCAGGCGAGCACGAGAATGTACTTGATGGTCTCACCTCGCCTCGTGCCCTCTCGCCTCGTGCTCGGAGCGCTCGGCCTAGACGCGAGCTTTCAGGACGAGTCAAAGGAAACGAAGCCGACACTAGGTGCACACGGGTAGCCCTCGCGAGAGTGTACACGGTGCTCTCGGATCTCGGGTATCGGGACTCTCGCCTCGGGAGATCTCGCGTTCGAATCGCCTCGGCGAGCGTGTACTGCCGGCATTAGACTCGTCAGTGGGGCTGACAACAGACGACCCCTGCCCCATACACCTATCATACCGCGGTTCGAAAGTTGTATATATTCGAGCCGCATGCCGGGCGAGCGCTTGCGAGAGCACGGTTCCTCTCGCCGCCACCTAGCGCTCCCCGGCCCGAACTCAAGGCGTCCGGGGAGACGAAACCCCTCCATTAAACGATTGCGACACTTGTTCTTCCAAAACTTCCAATCCCACAGTTGCTTAGAAAGGTAATAATCAGGTCGTACCTGGTGGCTTGAATCGGCCTCAAGGGCCTGACCGTGTTGGCAGCGACATTCACGTTCCCGTTCAACAATTTGACGATACCCGTGATGATGTCCTGTATATCAGGATTCGCCTGTCGGTTTCCTGGAGAAGCGGTCTGCAGGATAGGCGGCGGAGCGTGTTCGCTATAGATCCTGGGGATCTCTTGGCGTGCCCGTCTTTGTTGATCTATTGCTTGCAAGTAGTGTGCCTGTTGGTTTGACACTCCAGCCAGTTGGTGGGGCTCCGACAAGAGTTTTGGTCCCTGCGGAGCCCCTTGTCCTTCCCCCGACATGGATTCGCTCGTTGTGGGTGTTATACTATTGAAAGAAAGATGAGAATTATAGCGGATATAAATCGTAGATCGACAAAATTGTTTTGAAAGACTTACTGATAATATTCCCCCGGTTTCACTTCGATGTTGTTCCCGTCTATATGATCGACGTGTTTCGACGACGTTAGCTCGTCGATAGATTCCTCGTGCCTGGTATTCCTGTCTTCGAACCTGATCTCTTCTTTGTCATAGTTATTGACGCTTTTCGAGCTTTCCAGTTGAAATGCTGGAACGGTTCTTTGGAAAGTTGGCGACGCATCGCGATGAAACACGCTGGACGTTCTCTCAGGCCCTGTATACGAGCTGAGGATGATGTCTTCTTTAGAGGACCGAGAAGACGTTCGATCATTTTGGATAGCCGAAACACCTGTAGAAAATTTAATCGATTACACGTCACGAAAGATATGCCAGAAGTGCTTCTGCATTTTCGAAAACAATGAATCCTGGATTCTTTGTAAAAGTAATTTCACGTTTCCTCGAACGTTCGATCAATCGGGCATTTAACTTAAATCACCCGGTCGAAGCCATAAGAAACCTGTCGATAGCCATGGCAGAAGGGTTCGTGGAGTGGCAAAAAATCGCAAAGATCCATGGCCGATCGGCAAGGGAAACGGTACTCGAACGGTTGACATTCTCGAGGCCGGTATCGAGTGGTTTGACCAACCGTGGACGTGACGAGTATGAAATTACTACTATCTCTTTCCTCCTCCTTCTTTCATTCCCTCGACATTCCTCCTGTCGCGCATCTTCCGCTTTCTGCGGGGAGGGAGAAAAAAAGGTTCATCGACATCGGCGATATTCGAGCGGTAGTTTTTGTCTGGAATCAATTACGGGATCCCAATCAGCAGTGTCTTAATGTTACGTCCCGTGGATTACGTTCTATTACACAATCGAACGGTTTACGATTTCCTCGAGGATCATAACACGTCAACTCTTTGAAGCACCGAATTTTAGGCAATGAAAAGACCCATGTTGGCCAGACATTTTATTCTTATAAAATTTAACAAATTAAGTTCATTTTAATTAATGGAGAAATAAAATTACATAAAATTGATAAAAAATTTTAAAAAAAATTAATTAATGCGTGGGATATAAACAGCCCCATCGTGCTATGAATGGTATTGATTAAAATACATTAGTGTACACACTGAGATGGGTTTCAATATAAACCTCTGTGTCAATTAATTTTAATTTTCCGAATTGTTATAAAAAGCATTTTTAGCTCCGCCATGTTTCAAAAGGTTAACCACCTCATTTTTCAATCAGAAAAGCATCATATTTACTTTTCTTATAATGAAAAGGCGTTTGTTTGTATTGTACACCCAGTGCCGGTTTTAGCAATATTGGCGCCCTGGGCAAGATTATCGTGATGCCCATTCAGGGGCTTAAAATTTTTAAGAAAGAAAGACAAGGTAATAATATGAAGCGATGAATCTGTAGTTAGATTGTAAAAAATTATGAAACTACATGGCAGCTTTATTAATTTACAGCGTCCTGGACGATCCCCCCCCAAGCCGGCACTGTGTACACCAATATGTACAAGATAGATTCTTCAGTTTCAAAAATCACCTAAAAGTGACCATTCTAAATGAAAATACCCTCTGAAACAACACGTTTCTCTGCAGTTTCCCTTAGCAAGGGAAATCATTGTCACACATGACTATACCAGCCAGTTCGCCATCGCATTCGATGGAAACGCATTGAAATTCCATGGCAAGACGGGGACAGAAACAATGGAAGATTTCCATGCAGCGATTCAACGACGCGCGAAGCAATTTAAGTGAAACTAAAATTTCCTGTGGTCTGTCGAGATGATCGCGGGACGATAATAACGATCCTGGCCGTTCTAAATATCGCGCGGAGATCTGGAATACTAACCGACATAATTAATCGCTCCGATCGAAATTGAACACGGAGTGCCGTGCACGGCCACGCGTTTCCATCGAAAGCAGCAAGCCGCAAACGACACGTTGGCTCTTCAGCTTTGTCTCGTAGAAAGTGTGCATATTATAGTATCGTTTTCCTGCGGACTTTTTCCTTCTTTTTCAAACCTTTCACCGTCTTTGACCGACTGTTTCGTAGAATGCTCCGCCTCGAGACAGTTCCTGCTGTTAACGGGATAATGAGAGCACCAGCCTAACGGAGCACGTTCGTTTAGTTAAAGAACATGATTTAGAAAAATGAATGATTCTTTCATCGATAAATCGGTGATTAATATTTTCTAACAAACAGAGCACGTTTCTACTTGCATTTGAAAGAGATGAATCGATAAGTCTGATTACTCTGCGGCGAAGATGACGAAGTACTTGCGAGATCAAGTAATTTTAATAGCGCGAAGCTGATGGTAATTGCTCGTTAAGGAACGTTCGTAGCGACACGAATTTTCAAACAGTTGTTCGTTCGCAACCGCAATTAAGCTGACCGCTGGTTCGTTCTACTCGCCGAACATCATGCTCTCGATGTTCTCTGATTCTCCTTGATACGCTAGAGGAACACCTTTATGGAGATTAAGCTGAAGAGATGCTGTTGATGAGACTCGAACACTTAACACTAGAACTACCAAACCAATCAAAATGACTGGCTTCAAGTTTCTTATTTTATTTTGGACATTTTATCGAGGCTTATGTTAATCGAAATTTATGTTGGCTATTATCGAGATAAAGAATGGATGTATATATTAAAATTATGTTTCATCCTTTATCTATTTAATTTTCTACATTATTTTCAACAAACTGCGAACACTTAATATTAGAACTGCCAAACCGGACAAAATGACTGGCTTCGAGTTTCTTATTTTAATTTGTACATTTTATCGAGGTATTTTATTGAAATGTATGTTGGCTATTATCGAGATAAAGAATGGATGTATATATATTCAATTATGCTTCATCCTTTATCTATTTAATTTTCTACAATTATTTTCAACTGAAATTCGAACACTTAATATTAGAACTGCGAAACCGGACAAAATGACTGGCTTTGAGTTTTTTATTTCAATTCATAAATTTTATCGAGGTATTTTGTTGAAATGTATGTTGGCTATTATCGAGAGGGTGAGGCACCTAAAACAGGCCACCTGAGTAACTCAATTGCTATTGGTAATACAAAAAAAGTGGATCAGACGAAACTTGCTTGATTTTGAGGATGGCATAATTCTCATGTAGACATGTAGAAGACATATAAAACTCAACAATGTTTTTTAAATTAAAATGGTACACTTTTCTATGTACTGTCTAATAGGGCGTTTCAAGGCGCCCAAATTATTTTGGGAGTGTAGAATATGATTGTAGAATACGTCCACTTATAAAAAAAACTATTAACATAGAATTGTGTCATTCTCTACACCAAGCAAGTTTCGTCTGACCCATTTTTTTTCTATCAATAGCAATCGAGTTAGTCAGAAGACCTGTTTAAATGCTTCACCCTGAATATTAAATTGTTTAATTCTTTATCTATTTGATTTTCTACTGACAATGAGACTCGAACGCTTACTTAACACTAAAACTACCAAATCATTCAGTTTCCTATTTTAATTTTTAAATTTCATCGAGGTATTTTTGTTGAAATGTATGTTGGCTATTATCGAGATAAAGAATGGATGTATACATTAAATTATTTTTCATCCTTTCAACTGAAACATAAGTATGCATCAAAGGTAGTTTTAGTGTTAAGAAAATCAGACGTGAGAACACAGTTTCTTAATCCCCCTGTGCCTGTAAAGACACGATTGTCTGTCATTCACCAACAGCCCTGTGTAATTTCTGAAAACACATTATATGATCAGTTCGTACAAGGATTAAGATCGTCCGTCTCGGAACTACAGTTACATACGTGTGTCTCGGTTCATTTTTCTTCTTTTTCCCAAGTGGAAACGGTAGAGCCATTGTTGGTTCACTACGTATTACCGTCGACGAGATTACGGTGTTCGTTGTAGCCGAGGTTACAGTAAGGCAGCTAACTTAGTTTCCGAGGTATACATTACGCGGGGAGAGCGATGATGCTACGAAACAGCGTGAGAATCTGGGTAAATTAAAAAGCATTCGGTATTTCGAGCGCAGTCGGAAGCTTTGATTAACGATATACAATTTGAAAGTTCGATACCTATAATTTTATTAAATTATGGAGATCAGGAGTTAATTAATCGTTCGCGATCTTGAAATCGCGCGTAACGACCCCTTTGCGATCTATGATCTATCCCGCAGATAAGATCGACGAATCAATTTCCTAACTTGTTAACAAGACTTTCGTTTCCTATTTGGATCGAGGCGTAAATAATAATTATAAACGCGGCTTGCATGCCGCGAACGGATAACGGTGTTGGCGAATACCATAACCTTCCTAACGTGAGAGCATGGGATCCCGTGAGAATGTAGGTGAATTGCATCGTTGATTCTGTCGCAGCGAACGGGGAATGCAGTCTGTTGGTCAGGTTCGCGGTGTCCTGAATCCTTCAACAGGCCCAAGGCTCTTCTGCGTCTGCCTCATCCGGATAAGTCATTGCCCGGAATAATTAGCAATGCTAATTTAACGGCCTCACCGTTTTGACCGCCCCGTTGAATTCGCCGAAAATTTCACCGACTCTATGGAGTAATTAGTTTCTACTATTGGGCATACTAAGTGTAAAGATAATAGGCTGTCGTGACACGGACGAATAACTTTGAGAAAATGCAAGAGCTCGCGTGAAGTTCATGGTAAACACGACGTGCGGCTCACGAGGTAACGAGGTAACATAGTTTCTGTGTTGTGCGGAAAACGTCCGTAAAAAATATTACCGGTTCTAGATACCTTCGATTGCCTGACGAGATATCTATGTAACGATGATATTTACCGACCACTGAATCACATTAATGGAATCTCGCGTGTACAGGGATTAACGACCGCGTTTCCTCGTCCATTAATTTTCATTCTTGTTCCCAATTGCCTTTAATACCCGTCATTCCACCCTCCTTTGTCTCTTCGATTATCTACGTTTTGCCATTGATTACCAGGGATAAGTTTCCGAATTGCCCTACCAAAATTGAGAACTTGGGTTCGGTATATAACCTAAATTGACTAGCAGAAACCGATTAAAATTGGTTTCGGAGCTGGATGTCTTGCCGTTTTTGAGATATCCTGGTACAATTTTGTACAATTTTGTATAGTTTCCGAATGGCCCCACCAAAATTCAGAATTCAAGTTCGGTATATAACCTAAATTGACTACCAGAAACCGATTAAAATTGGTTTCAGAGCTGGATGTCTCACCATTTTTGAGATATCGTGGTAAGAAATTTTTATGCAATTTTGGGACTGCGCATGCGCTATTTGGTACTGCGCATGCGCTATTCGGTACTGCGCATGCGCTATTCGATACTGCGCATACACAGAACCTAACTTAATCTAACCTAACCTTACCACGATATCTCGAAAACAGTAAGACATCCAGCTCTGAAACCAACTTTAATCGGTTTCTTGCAGTCAATTTAGGTTATATACCAAACCTGAGTTCTCAATTTTGGTGGAGCCATCCGGAAACACAGCCATTACAAGCTGTTAATGATTGTTCGAGCTAATGAATGAAGATACACGCAAATTTAGGATCACCCCCATTACTTATGTAGACCCGTGGTGGCAAACTTAGGGTACGCATGCCAGAGATGGCACGTCTTTACGTTGGCACGAATTTATAGATTCCATTTTTTTTCTAATAGCTAGCATAATTGTTGACTGTAGTTATTTAAATAAATATACTTAAAAAACTACCCGGCACGTCAGGCAGTCGATAAATAATATTTGGGAATTTTTGGCCACCACTGACATAGACCGAACGTAGTCCACCAAAATACCCTGTAGATTATCTGTCGCCGTAAATTGGGTTGTTCGAACCCGTGACGCAATTCTAACAACGTCTGGCACGACTTGAAAGCAAGAAGAAAGAAACGTCGAAGGGGGTTTGTCCGTGAAAGACCGTAGACCGAGCTATGCGACGGTAACTCGAGGCGGTAACGGCAGAGTTAACGGTACACCATTCCAGCCCAATATTTATTCTTTTCGCTGGCGAACACGACATTTGGTAGCCCCATCCTCGGGGTTCGACAGGTGTCGGGGCGACCTTCGACACGTGTTCCCTGGGACTCGTTAACACGTACCCTGCCACGTGGAGCGTTCACGACCCACGTTCAACTATCTCTTCAGATCCTCTTTCAATTTAACCATTATCTTGGGCAATCGTCCACTTGTCCTTTCGAGGAGGATTTTCATGAAAATTTGTCTTCTTTATCCGGCAGACGAAATGTTGAACGGTGAACCAATGGACTTTCCGTTCTGACGCGATTTCGTGACACTTTCACGGCAAACGCGTCTGGGCGAAAGTCGAGTGACGAAACCCCATGCCGGATACGTTTCTTTGTAGCAGTGGCTCGTCCACGTTAACGATGACGTTAAACGTCTCATGTAAATTCTTCTGGTTGCGTAAACCAGTTGAAGTTACAAATTGGAAGAAGAGAGCTCGTGAAAATAATTTTTCATTTCGTTTAATCGCGCGTGGAATCCTGGTCGATGACCCGAGGACCTTGGCGATTAAGCCGCACCTAAGTTCTGAAAAACTGTCCAATTTGCATAGGTCAACGAACCGTTTGCGTCCACGTATTTGTTATCGAACGACGAGTTTCTCGATTCCCTTTTCAAGAATTTTGTAATTTTTTAGAATTTCAGCTCTCCTCGGCAAACTGTGAACGCGTAAATGTTTCTTAGCGCTTTCGAACGAACGTTTTACTCTGGGATGTGAAAATCTCTGAGTAACAGGTACGTGCCAGGACACGAATGCGCGTCATGTTTGCAGCTTTCTCCTCTGTTGCTTTTGAAACGCGTCTGTGACGCATGTTTCTTTCAAACAACGTCCCTATGTATTCATTTTTTAATTACTCGAGCTTTGTTAACGCTATGCGTGTTCAATGGAGAGCCTGATACTCCATTACGAGGAGAAAAATTAATTACCGTCAGCTTTACTCGACTTTTGAATATTTATACTCGAGATAACTCTCCACAGGTCGACGAACCCTTTTTTCCACCGAGTTCCTTGATTTCTAGCCGCAACTTTATGGTGAATTCTTATAGTAAATTATTGATACTCTTTGGTAGAGCCGGATATATACCTACTTACCTATCTACACCGCGGAACATGGTAAATCATCGACTGTTATCAGTTTCCGCTGCAATTACGAGTCGATTGCACGATCTGTATGATTATTCCCGTGAAAGCACCCTCTGGCTGTGTGTTAGGGATGCAAGCATTCCTGAGGATACTTATTACAGTATCCATTGATAAAGAAGTATCGTTTTTTGACGGCGTATACAGGGTGGCTCAACTTAAGTGTTATAATTCCGTTATTCCGTAACTATTAATGGTACAAAAAATGGTTGATATGGGAATTGCACGACAAAAGGGGGCCTATGTTTTGGCAGAAGTGAAAAATCTTTTGCATTATTAGTTTAAGAGATATGATGGTCAAGTTTCGTTTTTTAAATGGAACCATATATTTCTTTTCAGATCGTGTAATAGTGCTTCTCAAGAAGAAATCATTAAGCTTTAGTGTATACACTCGATTTCCCGATTTTCAGTAGATACGTCTCGGTTTGAGTAGCAAGTCGTAAAAGCGGTCCTATTGTAACGCGATGGACACTCTTGGTTCACTATCTTGTCTCTCGAACATCAGGAGATTTTCGACAGAGGTCAAGGTACCGGTTTAAAACTCGACCGCACGTGGCTTCTTTAATAAAGTCCCATCAAACAGGTTCACGCGTTAATTCCATAAGCGTTTTAAAAATGAATCTACCCGAACGTCAAAGTTTCCGCAAAAGTGGAAACCCTGTACTCGTGTTTGCACTTGGCATAAGCGTAACCTTGAGTCGGCATCCACTTACCTGAAAGAATCAGCAGCGACAAGGTCACGAGGACCTTCGACCCCGCGAGTCCTGGCATCCTGGTATCCTTGAGCGTTGCGGTCGAACGGTGGTTGCACCTTCCGATCAAGGTCAGGCTAATTGTCAAGGACACTGGAGAGAAGTTCTTTAGCAACACCGGCGGTGGTTGGACCAGTCTTTATCGTTGTAAATCGTGCCACGATACCAGCCGATCGCCGCCATTTTGGATCGCGAACCTATGCCGAGTAAAAACGTCGAGCATCGTGGAAACTCGAATGCCCTCGTCTCGCCATTCTTTCCTTCCTTTCTTCGTTCAATCCTTCTCCCGTCGATACTTTTCTTTCTTTTTTTCTTTCCCTTCTTCCTCTCTTTTATTCGGTCTCGCACTCTCGCGCACGCCGGTTGACCTACTTGGCCGCAGCTAGGTCCGGTGTGTTCTTGCGTTCGTGAACAAGAACGAGTCAGCTTTTTCGTACGATGTAGTACGTCTCACCTTCTTTTCCACCTTTCTCGCGATCTCTTCCTCGATTTTCCACCTTTTTTCCCCAAACTTTCTCGCGCTTTTTCAGCTTTCCACTCGTTAAGCTCACCGAACGTTTCCACGTCGCGTCTCGCTTATGCGGGTTGATGTCACTCGCAGCTGCTGGTGTCCTTATTAGAGAGACGTTTCACTTATTTTACAAACTGGAAGACCAGTTTTACACGGTTTTAATTGCTCCAATTATTAACAGGATATTTCTTCTTCGTTTCTACATGGCGTACACCTTTCGTCACATAACTACACTGCCACTATCGACGCTTTTAACTTCACCGATCCTTTCGGAAGTGTGTTATCGAGTTGACACAAAATTACCACCGGCAGACAGCTGTATCCGACTTTCGAATCACTGGACTGTGATAAAACTCGTCCTCCATCGATGTTTCGCGATACTCGTACCGTGGGGTCGAACGAATATCTCGGTGAATTTCGTTGAAAAATCGAAGGAGGTTGAATCGAGGAGAAGGAAGAGCCTCGGGAGGCTTGATCGAGTTTCGTTCGAGGTTCGCTTGACGGTCGTTCACACGGGACTGGCTTACGGTGAGGACGGTCATACACGGTTTCTCCCACTTTAACTATGCCATGCTACACCATGGTGCACTATACTACTCTTCAGCACTGTATACGTCACGTCTTCGTAGCTCGTTTCCACCATGCCCCGAGCTCTATCGTCCACTCGGCTCCTCTTCTCCCCACTCTCCTTTCGAATTTCTCTATCTCCGTTTCTTTCTCACCTTTTCATCTGTCTCTTAATCGCGAGCCACCATCCTCTTGCTCACTTTTTACGCACAAGCCTTACCTCGACCTACCTTTCGATTCTTTCGGGACTCTGGTCACCTCAAACTTTATCTCTTACTCCGAGCTCCCTCTTTCTTTTCCTTTTCTTTCTCTCTCTTCGTCTGCAGTCTCTTCAGCGAAGCGTGTCTACCTGTGCACCGACCTCCTCGAAGCGTCCATTTTCCACCTGTACCTACCCTGTTCTTCCTTTACCTTCCGCGATTTTACTCTGGCGAAAGGGAAACGCGGGATTTCGTCGAGGGAAGAAAATCATTGGAAAACAGCAGCCTAGATTTCTCTTGCAGATGCGGGTAAATTGTGCAAGGTGCACGAGCTATGGAAGCCTGTGCACGTGCAGATAACGGGATTCAGTAAGCGGCGGTTAAACGGAAAAAATCAATAGGTCCTGAATGACTGCGGTATCCCTCGAGGGTTCGTAGGGACCGAAATGGTACATCGAGCCTTTATTATAGCGGGAATTAGAATTCTCGTAGGGTCAAGCGGTAATAGATAGGCAGTCCATTAGACCAGAAAATCGAAGGGGATATATCTCCCCTAATTAAATATGATTGTTATAAATTTCGAGGGCGTGGCTGATAATTTTCGTTGGGCAGAAGAGGAACCAAAAGTTCTTGGAGAGAAGCATCTTCACAGGTATAAACGAGGGAAAATTATGAAACGAAACGAAATAAATTTTGAGGAAGCTGGAATAAAAGTAAAGCAGATTTACTGATAACTGTTGATGAGATTGAAGAACGCAGCCTTCGAGGGACAAACCACTGTCAAGATAATCGAGGAACAAACGTTCCCCGGAGATAAATGATCTGGGTGGAAGAAAAGGAGCAACGGAACGGGTCAAGGCGGTCCTTTTTTGCGGGATTTCGAGGCTCCATTAATGACCTCGAGGAACAAGTTTGGAAATGTACGCATTCCTCGTGGTATTAAATAGAAACGATAAATATCCTCCCGAAGAAAGTGTTTAGAATTCATGGTATTTAAACATTCGTACTTAAAAAGATCATCTGTTGCTGTACGTTTCTCGCAATTATGGCAATTTAACGAGAGAGTTGCGAACTCACGAAAGTTCAACAGGTGTGAATCTTCGCGAAGAAGTTTCTCTGAAACCGTCTCGATCGTTCTTTCAAACGCAACGTAATGTTCTCCGCTGAGTACAGCAACGACCCTTCGTTTTCTTCTTCTCTTTCTTCCTTCTTTCTTCATATGGTCAAACCAGACTGGAATGCGCGGCTCTGCCTTCTCGATCAGTCAAGCAACATTGGTCTTCAGAATGTCAGCTTGCTGCTGAAATTGCATCGTAATCTTTCGTACCATTCCGGCAAAAAGACTGCGTATCGAATCCGAACGAATTCCCTTCAAAAGAACTCGAGCAATCCTAATTAAACCTGTGTACACGCGTACATTGATATCTGGGCCTCTCTTCGTATCGAACGTTTCGCTTTTCGGGGTTTCGTTTAGAATTCTTCGCCAGATCTGCTTCGAACGAGAGGATTCTATTTACCCATTGACCTCACGTAAAGCGGTCGCAGTATTTTCTATTCTCAAAGTTTCCGAAGCTCGGTCAGGCTCGTCTGTTGAGCAGCGCACGGAGAATTAAAATTGCATTTCTGTGTAACGGGTAGCCTGTTGGGCAAGTATCCATGAAATTAGTCGGTCAGTAACTCAGCCTCATCCGGGATCGAATAATAGAATGTAAAATTATTTGCTCTTGGCATTGTTGGGCTACATTGTTTCGTAGAACCATTTTTTTT